>NW_026067908.1:12285125-12385031 GCF_014885135.2 Alexandromys fortis | reverse complement strand
GAGACAGGGTTTCTCTGTAGCTTTAGTGCCTGTCCCAGAACTAGCTAGCTCTTGTAGACCAGGCTGGCCTCGAACTCCCAGAGATCCGCCTGCCTCTGCCTCCCGAGTGCTGGGATTAAAGGCCTGCGCCACCACTGCCCGGCCCCATAACGTTCTTATAGGCACTAATCTGTTTTAATGGGGATGAGGTGGCTCCAACAGTACCTACGGAGAGCCAGGTGGAACAAATTTCTCCGTAATTTCTCTTCATACCCTCACTCAGCTCTGTGATGACACAGTACATATATATGTGTGTGTGCAAGTATGTGTGTATATATGTATACATGTATATATTGTATACATATTTATTGTATGTGTGTGTATAGTGTGTATGTATATATTATATATTTATGTATATAAATCTCACTTTAGAAATGACTAGCAGAAACCAAGTCTGCATTTCTGGAACACCATCTACCGTAAACCTTCTGGCCGTCCACCCTCCTGTTTCAGTGAGGAAGCTGTCAATAAAGTCAGAGAACCAAGAGGGGGACCGAGATCAACTCCATGACATCATTTGATCTTTGAAATTTATGGGGTGCTTATGGCCCTAATTAAGTCATTAATCTTCTATGAACTTCAAAATCCTCACCTTTAAAAAAATGTTTCATTTGGTTATTATTGTCAGGCTCTAAGAGAAAAAAATCACAAGTAAAATACTTGATACAGTACTCAATAAATGACAGTTTGTTTCTCTAATTATTCTTCCCACAGGTAAATATCACTCAGAGAATTAGTATCTACCTGAAGAGCATTCTGTGTATTGAGCCCTTTATACGTAAAAATGTGGCCTATCCCATTCTTGCTCCTCTGGGACCTCATCACCCTGAGAGAAAACAGATTCTGGGGTCACCTTCTACTGCAAATCTAGAAAAGAAGAGGTAAGGGCTGACTTGTCAACTATTTCTTAAGTGAAAACAGTCTTCCTGTGAAGATTTAATTCTCTGACAGAGAGAACTTCCGTGTAGCTGACAAGGTGGGTCGGTGGCGAGTAAAGGCCCTTGTCCTGAAGTCTTGACAGCCAGAGTTTCATCCCTGAGCCCCCACACAGCAGAAGGAAGGAACCAGCTCTTTTGTCCTCTAACTCCAACCCCATGATACACACACACACACACACACACACACACACACATATGCACAAACGCACGCATGCGCGCACACATGCACAAATGCACACACACGCGTGCACGCACACACGTACGTCAGGGAAAGGGAGGCAAACTCCAGGTTAATGTCCATAGTAGACCCTCTGTCTCCTACCAGAAAGTCCTTCCGAATAAGGCTTTCCTCCTCTGAGTAGAGAATTCCTTGCTTCTGTGTAGATCCATCAAGTTTACCACAGACACCTTCCCCTGCATGACCTTCCAAGGGAAGCGCTAACACTATCCCCTTTGCTTGAATTCAAATATGCTCATTTGCTGCGAGAAGAAAATGGTAATCAGGTTAATTACCAAGGTACAAGGAGTAGAGTTAATTTCTGATGTGGGAGTGTCATATATCAATCTGTTGATTTCATTGGTTAAGCAATAAAGAAACTCCTTGGCCCTGATAGGTTAAAACATAGGTGGGAGGAGTAAACAGAATAGGATGCTGGGAGGGAGAGGAAGTGAGGTCAGACTCTGCTCTGCTCCCGGAGAGACTCGACAGCTCTGCTCTGGAGCAGAGATGCCATGCTCCGCTCTCCCGATAGCTCTGCTCTCTGAGGCACAGGCGATGAAGCTCCGACCCAAGATGGACATAGGTTAGAATCTTCTCGGTAAGCGCACCTTGGGGTGCTTACACACATTATTAGAAATGGGCTAGTCCAGGTGCGAGAATTAGCCTAGAAGAGACTAGATAGAAATGGGCCAAGCAGTGTTTAAATGAATATAGTTTGTGTGTTGTTATTTCAGGCATAAGCTAGCAGGCAGCCGGGGTGCTGGGGATGCAGCCCCGCCGCTCCTATTTCAACAAATTTCAGTTAGCTATGCATTAGGAGGAAATCAAGGCCCAGCTATGCCCGTCATTGTTCACACTAGGATTATGTTAGTAGCCTCACACCAGTTTAAACATTAGTGAGGCTCAAGGAAAATATTTCCACAGTCAGATGGCGGTAGCGCACGCCTTTAATCCCAGCACTCAGGGAGTAGAGGCAGGAGGATCTCTGTGAGTTAGAGGCCAGCCTGGTCTCCAGAGTGAGTTCCAGGACAGGCAGGGCTTGCAGTGAAACCCTGTCTCATAAAACACACAAACACACAAAAAGAAAAAAGAAACTTAGAAATTAGAATTGTAAACAATTCTGTTATTTCTATATTGATAGTTAACTTTTCCTTTGAGTAGTGAGTTTACCAAGCAAAGGGAAAAGTTAGTGCTTCCCCTGGAAAAGGAAATAGCATGATGCTATTATTTAATTATTTAGCACACAGAAGGTCCTTGTCTCGTCATCACTGGCCGCTTAAGCATCAGTGATTTTTTTTAAAATATTCTTTTCCCATTCAAAATACGCGTAAGAATACACAACAACTAGATACCTCCCAGTACTTGGGAGGTAGCAATGGAGGCAGGAGAATTACAAGTTTGACGCTAGCTTGGGCTTCATAGCAAGGCTAGGGTTAGCCTGGGGTATATAAGAAACTTCCATCTCAAATAATAAGCAAAAACTAGACATGAAATCAGGCATGTGCCTCAACCTGTAATCTCAGCTCGCAGGAAACGGAGCCAGCAAGATCAGTTCAAGGTCATCCTCAGCTACTTAGTGAGTGTGAGGCCAGTCTGAGCGATATAAGACCTTATCTAAGGAATATATACATATATAACCATTATACATACACACACACACACACACATGCAAAGTCATCCAGAATCTGTGTCTATGATGCCTGAGCATTTTGATTTGGGGGAAGATGCCGTTTCTGGCTTTGCTTATTCATGCTGACTACAGAACCCTTCAGGTCTGAACTTTAATGTCTCATCGTCATTCACGGTGACTCCTGGGATGATGTGGATAGGTTAAGAATTTTCTACAAAACAAATGCTCAATAAGAAAGAAACCTGTTGAAGGGATAAACGAGTGGACAGGTTACGCTCATCAAATGTCCCCACCACAGAGAAGGTGTCCTACCCACCCTACCCTCTGATTACGGTTACATTGCAATCTGACTCAGAAGACTCACTCTACTGAATAAAAATTTAGGCAATTAACGGTCTTATTTCTTAGGAAGAACTGCTTTCTATCGGATATTAACACAGACCTCGCTCAATTAAAATTGCTCGCAGTCAGCAAAAATAATTTCTGCATTGTAATGAAATAATGAAATAATTATATGCGAGGGAGGACTTGTGATCTTTTTAATTATTCTATTCTTCATTTTTAAAAAGGCTATTTGAAAATGTACTCTTATAATTGATTGCTATAAATCAGTCAAACTCACTCTAAGGATCATAAATATTCTAACTTTTAAAAGACAAAGAAATGCTAAATATTCAATAGAATACTTCAGTATTCAGGGAATTTAATCTGGGGGGAAAGGAGAGAGACTGCTCCTTGGAAAATAAAAAAGTAAATTTGTTGTCCCGTGAAAAATGAAATATCTTGAATGTCAGTGACAGAAATGGAATTAGCAAGAGATCTTTTTATTGTTTTTTAAGGTCATTAGGCTGTGAATTCTGTAATTATGGAAATCGTCAGTCCAGTTCTCTGAGAATGTTTGCCCCCATCCATAAGGTAGTGGAATGTTCAATCAGCCTCTCTCGTGGGAAAGTTAGGTCATAACTGTAAGTGTACCAGCAAAATTGAATTAAGCAAAGAGATTTCATTAGTATTTATAGCCAGGAGGCATCTGTAAAAGTGCAGGGCAAAGAAGTTATGTGGAAGTCAAAGCGGGGGGAAGCGGGGGTTTCCAGTGACAAAGGCGAAGCCGAGAGAGATCTGAGTGGGTAATGAATGCGAGCTATTGAGCGCGCTGCAAGCAGGGAGCTGCGGAGATGGCAAATATTGATTTTCCTGGGGATGCCTTTGGACTCCATATGTAATTGTTTGGATTTGCTGTCTTCATGGTACAACAATATTTGTTGTCGAAGGTTAAAAAGCATGATGCGAAATCAACTAAAAAGTGGGACCCATGTTGGAGAATTATAATAATCCACCCGGAATCTCATCAGGGAAGTTTTTAACTGAGAAGATTGCACGTATTTTCCAAAAGAACACAGATGTTGCTGAGAATATCCTTCTTTTAACGTTATTTTTAACTATGCTCGCTTTCTTCTTCTATTGCATGTTCTTCTAATTTTGAAAGTTAGGCCAGACTTCATTTTTCTCAGTGTTATTACAATGGATGCAATTAAAGCTAAATTGATAATAAAATGGAAATCTGATGCTCCCCCTCTTGCAGAACTATTCCCTTTAATATTTTCCTTTTTACGGAAGAAATCATGGTTGTTTGAAGTCTGTATAAGCATGCATACATAGGTAATAAAAAGTTAAAAACTCAAGCGATCAAATTAATAATCAAGCTAGTACACTCATTAATTTGTTAAATATTTTATGCAATATTTTTTGACTTTTCCAATCTCAACAAAGAATGTCAATGATTGTGGTTTTTAAACAACAGACTGTCCCATTGGTCTTGTTAGAAACCTTAATTACATTTATTAATAATATTGCCTAGTTCTCTTTCCTACCTCTAGTGTAATAACAACAACACTCTTCCAAATAGGCTTTATTGTACTTAAAACCACAAGTATCACAAACTAAAAAATAATGTCATTTAACCAAAGAAAGAAAAAGGTGTATGAAACATTCCAGGCATTCGCTGGACACACACAGGTAAGGGGGGGCCGGTAATATCTGTAAGAGTCTATAATTTTAATAGCATAGAAATATCTAGATAGAAAGACCACAAAAAAAAAAGACAATTTCTGTAGCCGAAACAAGTTTCATGTTTTATTTTCAGTGCTCACTGTTCATGCCCCTCAGTGCTTAACAGAGAGGTAAGACAATGGTGAGTCTGAAATCCAAGGCAGTCTTCTTCCCCCAGAGTTTGCAGAGCCCGGAGAAGGCGCAGGCTTCAACCCAGCAGGAACCGCAGGGGCAGGAACAAACAATTCTATCGAGAGCTTCTGAAAAGGGTGCTGGGGAATGTCCATCAGAAAGTCATTTCTGCTTCTCAAGAGCTATTAGTGCCCGGCCCCGTGGCTTCATTAACACTCTCAGTTTCGGAGTTTTCTGTTATTTCGCTTTCATCCCACATCTTAAATAGGACGATTAGCAAATTCCTTGCTCTAGAGGAAGCCTGCTGCCACGCCCCCCCCCCCCCCCCCCCCCCCCCCCCCCGTGACTGGCTCGCAGAGGCGAAGCAACTTTGCTGGGGAAGGCGGATTAGTTGGCGGTAAATGGGAAACAGTTTTTTTAAACACCACTGGGTTCATTCGGAATTGGGTCAAGGCTTTTAGACGGCTGCTCTGCCTTTAGCCGACTCTAGCATCACTGTACCGTGCACTGGCAGGACCACTGGCCTCGCAGCTCCGCCTCACCCAGGGTTCCGATGCAGCTCCAGAAGCTACAAGTTTTCTGTCTCTTTCTCCAGACCTCAATGTTGCCTAAGCAAGCATTAAGAGATTATGGTTATAATAGGTGTGCTTACACCAAATAAAAGGTTTCATTAATCAAGCCCCATTGAGATAAACCTGTCACTGGACAGAGAAGACAAGAAATCAAACGCTGTGAAACTTGTGACAGATTGTTAAATAGATACCTTCTAAAACAGAATTTAATTTACTGTGATATTACAGCTATTTATGCATCAATAGACAGGTGCAGATTGAGTTCAGAGGTCAGCGCTAGAATTCGAAAAATAAAAGCACAGGCTGAGACAAAAGGTGACAGTTACCTTTGTCTAATCACCCTACCTGGGAAGGTTTAACTGGTTCTGGGAGAGAACTGGAGGGGCAGGGCTGGACGGCAAGCAGGCCCAATTAAGATGTCTTTAGACTGTTAAAGACTTGACTACAGCTTAAGAAATACCCCCAAAGCAGGGGTATGGCCCAGGAGATTGCCCTAGCCACTCTCTCTCACTCCCCAGCAGGGAGGCCTATGTCAGGGCAGGAGTTCTCAGCCACTCAGACCAGAGTTCAAACCTTAGTTTCACCACCGACTTCAGCCCAGTGGCTTTCTCCAGTTTTGGGGTCCCATCAGTAAAGCAGAGGTACTACCGACACTGTCTCAGAGGAGGCCACTGCAAAGACTGAGGCCACACTACAGCCGCACCTGGCAGAGGGAATCAGAATGACAGCTCTTGGTCCTTCTCAATTCTTTCCTATTTTTCTTTTCTCCTCCCTGCCCCGCCTATTTCCCAACACGAGCCACTGTCCCCTACCCTCTGCAATCTCTTCGGCTGGACAGGCTGACCTTCGGGTGATGACAGGATGCAAAATATAGTTATGAAAGCCCTGTTAGTGGGGTCAGTCACATGACTCATGGAGCAAAAGTACATGCAGACAAGCTTGGCAGTGAGTATGGGAGACTCCCACACTGTCCTCTGATCTACACGTGCACGCGCACTCACATGTGCACACATACAAACACACACACGTGCGCACGCGCGCACACACACACACGCACACAGAATGGAAAGCACAGTGTCTATTATAGTGAGGAAATAGAAAGAAATGGCCCAACTTTACTCTTTCATATAAAGACTCAAATTGAAAGTAATATGTATCTTCTCTAATATCCATTACTTTAAATACATGAAACCTGTAACATTTACCTAGCATTTCAATCAGGCATTCCTTTGTTTAAATTCTATTTCTCAGCTGGGTGTGGTGGTGTACACCTTTAATCCCAGCATTCGGGAAGTAGAAGCAGTTGGACCTCTGTGAGTTCAAGGCTAGCCCTGTCTACACTCCAAGTTTCAGGCCAATCAGGGCCACAAAGTGAGACCTTGTCTCAAAACAAAAACAAAATATTTCTCATGCATACATTGAAATAAGTAAATTTTGTTTTAAGTATGAGTGCCTGGTTGCATGTTTGCTGGGTGAGCAAGGAGGTCATGAGGGAGTGTTGGGTCTCCTGGACCTGTAGTTATAGTTGGCTACCAACTGAGGTATGGGTGCTGGGAAGCGAATCCAGGTCCTCTGAAGAGCAGGAAGTGCCCTTAACTATAGCGCATCTCTCAAGCACCACAGCAAGTAAACAGTTTAGAATCAAAACTGAGGCATTAATTTTTCTTAAAAAGATTAATTTTGGGGCTGGGTGGCCGTGGTGCACGCCTTTAATCCCAGCACTCGGGAGGCAGAGGCAGGGGGATCTCTGGAGTTCGAGGCCAGTCTGGTCTACCAGAGCTAGTTCCGGGACGGGCACCAAAGCTACAGAGAAACCCTGTCTCGAAAAAAAAAAAAAAAAAACCAACAACAACAACAACAAAAAGATTAATTTTGCCAGGTGTGGGGTCATATAAAATTAATGCCAGCACTCAAGAGGCAGAGACAGGTGAATCTCTGAGTTCTGAGTTTGAGGCTAGACTGATCAGCAGTGCAAGTTTCAGGATAGCCAAGATTACACAGAGAAACCCTATATTGGAAAAAGAAATAAATCATTGTTTTATTTATCTTGTTATATTTGTTTTGTTTTATCCTATTTATTTACTTATTTATTTATTTTTGTTTTTTTCTAGGCCTCTGTGTAGCCCTAGCTGCCCTGTAACTCACTAAACAGACAAAGCTCGTCTCAAACTCTGCCTGGCTCTGCTTCCCAAGTGCTGAGATTAACAACATGCGCCACTATTGCCTAGTGTTAGATTTGTTTTGTCCTGAAGACAAAAAAAAAAAAATCTCAATATGTAGCTCAGGTTAGCCTCTTGCTCTTGCTTCATCCTCTCTAGTGCTGAAAGCACAGGTGTGTACACCACTTACAGTGTTCAGACTGTCTACACATTGAGTTCCAGGCAAGCCAAGGCTACATAATAAGACCCTGTCTCAAACAACAACATAAAATATTGAAGGGAATAATATGTGTGCTAATGTAAAGTACATACTACATATAAGGTAGTGAAGCATCATTTGAGTTTAAAATAGGATAAAAATCTATACTATAAATTCTAAGGGAAACACAAAAGCAATAATGACAATGAAGCTATAACAAGTTAGACCAACAAACAAAATAACTAAACTGTAATGATAAGACATACTCATTCTGGAGCCAGGGTTAGTATCAAGGTATGAGGGTCAGCAATGAAGGCCACAAGTTAGAGGCTAGTCTGGACGACATACTAAGACTCTGCTTAAAAAAAAAAAAAGTGCTCAAGTCATTGGAATGTGAGAGACATAGGGATCTCAAGTTCAAGCCCAGCCTGAGTTACTCAGTAAGTTCAAAGTCAGCCTAAACAAGTGTTCAGGGCATCTAAAAAAGTCTGTGCAAGTCCCGGATTCAACCTCCAATGTCAGATAGATAGATAGATAGATAGATAGATAGATAGATAGATAGATAGATAGATAGATAAAAATAGATAGACAGACAGACAGATAAAAATAGATAGATAGATAGATAGATAGATAGATAGATAGATAGATAGATAGATAGATAGATAGATAGACAGAATACACTAGCACTTCAGGTCAGCAAGATGACTCATTGGGTAAAAAACTGGTTATTGCCAAGCCTGATGATATGAGTTCGGTTCCTGGGAACCACAGGACAAAAGAAGAGACCTGACTCCTGGAAGTTGGCCTCTAATCCCCACATACATGCTATAGCACATGTGCCCCACACACATACACAAGTAAACAAATGTTAAACCAGTTTTTGAAAGAGCATTCAAGGAAGAAAAGAAAGATAAAACAAGTAGCATGATGGCCATTGTAAAACACCACAGGCAAGAAATTCACCTTAAATGTAGTGTATGAACGCCGGTAATTGAAAGTCAGGGGTTATCAAAGCAGAAGGGCTGGAGAGATAGCTCGGTAGGTGAGGGCTCTTGCCTCCAAAGCAGAAGACCTGAGTTCAATCCCTGAGACCCACTTGGAAGGAGAGAACCGACTCCTACAAGTTGTATACCAATTACATCGCACTGTGACCTGTGAGCACACACAGATACATGCACACACAACTAGTAATAGTAATAATCAAAGAAAGAGAAAAAAAGAGATGAGAAACAACAACAACAAAAAAAGTCTTAGTTTGGTTTCTAGGGCTGTGATAAAACACCATGATGAAAAGCAACTTAATGAGAAAAGGTCTTAGCTGACTTACAGTTTACAGTCATCATTGAGGGAAGGCGCAGCAGGACCTACGGCAGAGACCTCAGAGAAGGGCTGCCTACTGATTTGTTTCTCGTGGCTTGTTCGGCTGCTTTCTTATGCAACTCTGGGACCACTTGCCCAGGTTGGTACCACTCACATCCATCATTAATGGATAAAATGCACTACAGGCTTGTCTACAGTCAAACTGATGAGGTTCCTTTTCCCAGATAACTCTAGCCTGTATCAAGTTGAAATACAGTGTGTGTGTGTGTGTGTGTGTGTGTGTGTGTGTGTGTGTGTTGTAATCCCAGCACTAAGAAGGTTGGGGCAGGAAGACTGTTTGAGCTCCAGGGCAACCTGGACATATTTTGTCACTGTGACTCAGACAAATCAGCAAGCAAAAACCAAATCAAGAGATCCACTATTGACATTGAAGCCAAAGCTAGAACACAGGGGACTGAAGAGACAGCTTATCCGTCAAGAGCATTTGCTGCTCCTGCAGAGAATCTGAGTTCAGTGGCCAGCGCCCACCTGATGGCTCACAGCCATGGCAATTCCAGTTACAGAGGATCCAGTGCCCTCTTTTGGCCTCCATGGACGCCGAACATGCATGGTGCACAGACATACATGCCGGCAAAATACCATACACATAAAATAAAAGTAAATAAATCTTTTTTTAAAAAATGTCAAAAGTTGAAAAACGAAAAAAAAATGCCTTGTTAAAGCTATCAAAAAAAAACTTAATGTCAAAGTAGATTTAATAGTAAAGATTATCACCAAAGATAGTTTTCATTTATGCTATATTTACAATATAAAATTTTATTTTATAAAAATAAAAGGTTCAGGATTGGAGAGACAGTTTGGCAATGTGAAGCATGTGTTTGCTGTTCCACAGCACCGGAGTTAGGTTCCTAGAGCCCATGATGGCTCACAGCTGCCTGCAACTCCAGGTCCTGGGGACCTGCTGCCCTTTCTGTCCGCATTCATGTGCACAGACACCCACAGACACAGAATTTCTAAATTAAAACAAAAAATAATTTAAGGAGAAGGTACCAATTCTGGGGCTGGAAAGATGGCTCCAGAGTTAAGAGCACTGCTGCTTTTACAGAGGTCCCAGATTTGGCTTCCAGCCCCCTCACAGTGCCTCACAACCTCTCTAACTCCAGCTCTAGGGAATCTGACTTGGCATCCTATGGCCTCTACAGGTACCAGTCACAAATGAGGTTTGCATGCATAAATATACATGCAGCATGTAGACATGAATACACATAAATAAAAAAATCTTGAAAAACATGAAGGTGTCAACTCACCAAAATGGTGTAAAAATCCTAAATGGTTATGAACTTAATAACTAAATATCAGTAGGGATAAAAGAAAACCTGATTGAATTCTAGATAATTAAATACACAATTTTAGTCAGATTTCAATATCCCCTACAAAACTGATAAAATAGTTTGATGAAAAATAAGAAAATACACAAAGGACTCAAAAAGTGCTGGGCAGTGGTAGTGCATGCCTTTAATCCTGAAACTTAGGAAGAAGTAAAGGCAGGTGATCTCAGTGAGTTTGAAGACAGTCTGGTCTAAGAAAAAAAGGATTTGAAAACCACTGACAACCAACCTGAACTCTGAACTCACTGACATTATAGAACACTGAACAACAGCAAAAATATACACCATTACAAGGGTTATTATGATAGACATTGGAAGGTATTTAAGCCTTGCAGAGTGACCTCAGATAAATTTAACTTGGAAATCAGGAGCAGGCAGGAAGAACCAGTGTTGAAAGTGCATGAGGTCCTGGTATCAATTCTCCAGGATCAGAAAAGAAATGAAAAACCAAAAGTACATGTGTAGGAAATTACCAGGTATTTGGAAACTGAACTCCTAAATGTGTGTATGCATGCAAACCCCCACCACACACATGTACACACACACACACACACACACACAGAATAAAGAAAAATAGTACAATGGAAGTTCCCAGGGATCTGTGAGGTTGACCCTGGAGAAGGCTCCTAGTAGTGGGAAATACAGAGCCTGAACCAGCCATCTTCTGTAACCAGGCAAGGCTTCCAGGAGAGGGACTGGGATACCAACCAAGCCACAAAACCTTCAACCTACAATTTGTTCAGGCTGCAAGATGTTCTGGGATAAAGGTGGCTCAGAACTTGTGGGAGTGGCTGGCCAATGACTGGTCCAACTTGAGACTCCTGCCAGGAGAGGGAGCTCATGACTGACACTGCCTGGAGGGCCAGGACCCAGAGGCTGGACAACCCAGAGACCTAGAACAGAACAAACATGACCAGCAAAAATAAAATAAAATAAAGTTGGGGTCTTGGAGAGATGGTTGAGAAGTTAAGAACACTAACTGTTCTTCCAGAGGTCTGGAGTTCAATTCCCAGCAACCACATGGTAGCTCAGAATCATCTATAATTAGATCTGGTGCCCTCTTCTGACATGCAAGCGTTCATGTAGGTAGAACGCTGTATACATAATAAGTAAACAAATCTTTTTTAAAAAGTGAAGAAATAATTCCTAATGATATTCTGTTATACTCCCAGATAATCATCAGTGAGGCTCCATGGAGCAAATGAAAGAAAGGAACAGATGTAGAAACCCAGAGCCAAACATTAGGCAGAGTTCAGGTAATCCTGTAGAAGAGAGACAGGAAGGATTGTAGGAGCCAGAGGTATCGAGGACACTCAAGAAAATGACCCACAGCATCAACTAATCAGGGTTCATAGGTGCTCATAGAAACTGAACCAACAATCAGGGAGCCTGCATGGGACTGACCTAGGTCCTCTGCATATGTTATGGTTATATAGCTTGGTGTTCTTGTGGGACACGTAACCATGGGGCGCAGCGACAGAAATGCTGCAGGTCTCTCTGAGCAGTGGCAGTGGGCAACAGGCCATGAGACCACACTGCAGGTCCCCTAGCGGTGGCAGGCAGCAGGCAGGTGGCCACGAGACCACGGCGGGACACGAAGGCAGCCGGGTCCCAGGCAGGGAACCCCCAAGTGGCCTGTGGGTCCTAGACACGGAGCCCCATGGTGGGTGAGAGACCAAGAAGGGTAAGCCAGTCCCATGAGGAGAGACAGACGATAGGCACTCCATGCAGAGAAAGTGGGTGTTTATTTAGTGGGTTATGAAGGGAAAGGGAAAGGGGGAAGAGGAGAAGGGAGATGAGGAGAGAGGGGGGAAGGGGAGAAGTGGGGAGAAGGGAGCAAGACTGAAGCTGCCTCTTCAGGAGAGACAGAAAAGGAAGAGACTCAGCTGCAAGCAGGAAGGAAGATCTGCCTGCCTCAGCGGACTGGGGTGGGGGTGGGGGCTTGTCTCTTAAAGGGACAGGACAGACCACTGCAATACATTTCTAGCCAAATTGAGAAGTGAACATTTTGTTGAGGTTTTGTTTTCTGAGATGGAAGGGTCTCAGGTTTCTCAAACTAGCTGTGAACTCATTTATGTAGGGACTTCTGGTCCTCCTGCCTCTGCTTCTAGAGTGTTGGCATTACAAGTATGCTCCACCACACTCAGCATATTGTTTTATTTTGTTGTCTTTTAAGTACACTGCTGGCTGATCTGGCACTCACTACATAGTCTACACTGCCCACAAATTCATGGAGATCTTCCCACCTCAGCCTCTCCTGGCCTGAGATTACAGGTGTGCGACACCAAGTTAGGCAGGAAGAGTACACACTGAATAGATTATAGCGAAATGCCACTTGACTTGGTGGCACACCTCTAATTCCAGCACTTGGGGGAGTCCCAGGTAGGAGCATCTTTGAGAGTTTGAAGCTAACGTGGTCTACACAGAGAGCTCCAGGATAGCCAGGACGACAATAACAACAATAAATAATATTAATAACAATAATAGCTATACAGGTCAAGAAGATAAAATTTAAATAACCCCTACTATCAGTGAGTGCAATCAAAAGACTAGGAGAGGCTGGATGAACTAAAAAAAACTCCACCTTTGTTGTTTTTGTTTGCTTGAGACAGATTCTCTCTCACTCGGTAGTTTAAGCTGTCCTCAAATCCTCAATCCTCCTCTACTTCTCAAATGCTGGGATTACAAACATGTCTCCAGCCTGCTCAGCTCCCTTCATATTCATGGCACACAGAGACTGGAAGTAAGCAGTGGAGAAGATGTTCCACACTGATGGAAGCTTAAAGACAACAGACAGCTGTGCAAATATCAGGCAAAATCAGATAAGGGCACTTGACACCAAGCCCAGTAATCTAAGTTCAATACTTGGGACCCACATGCTAAAGAAAGGGGACTGACCAGCAAATTATATTCTGAACCCTACATGCACACCAAGGTATACATTTGCCTGTACGTGAACAAACACACCAAAATTAGCCAATTAAAAAAAATTAGATTTAGGGATTAGAGAAATGGCTCAGTGATTAGGGGTGCTTACTACTCTTGCAAAAAACCTCACAGTGAGTCACAGGATGCCTGGAACTACTGAGGAGATAGACCTAGACCATGTCTCAGGAAACAATGGGGGCTGGGGTGATGGCTCAGCAGTTAAAAGCACCTGTTGCTTTTACAGAGGAGCTGGATTCCATTCCCAGCACCCAGATGGCAGCTCACAACCATCTGCAACTTCAGTACAATCGGATCCAAATCTCTTCTAATCCCTGTGGGCACCAGACATGAACATGGTACACAGATATGCTTGCAAGAAAATATTTAACATTTAAAAAAATAATAAGGCTGGGCAGTGAGAGCACACTTCTTCAATCCCAGCACTCTGGAGGCAGAGGCGGGTGGATCTCTGTGAGTTCCAGGACAGTCTGATCTACAGAGCAAGTTCCAGGACAGGATCCAAAGCTACACAGAGAAACCCTGACTTAAAGAAAACAAAATTAAATAATTAATCAAAAATAATAAATTAACGAAATGTAATAAAAGTGTGGGGGGTGGTACTGGAGAGAAATGGCTCAAAGTCCTGAAGAGTGCACTCCTCCTGCAGAGTTCAGTTCCCAGCATCCACATCAGATGGTTCAGAACTGCCCAGAACTCCAGCTCCTGGGAATCCAACACCTCTCACCTCCAGCCTCTGTGGGCACTTGTACTCACACAGACAAATGACATCTCTGTCAATTCTAGAGTTTTGGGAGTTGCTTACAATGCACTTCCTGTTTACTTAGGTAGTATTATATCCTTCTGGGGTCTTTAATGGAGTTAAATAATTTATAGCTGTTATAGTTTTCCTTAGCTTTGATAAAAGATAAAGTAGATATAAATATTGTAACTATAATTCTTGCTTGATACCTGTTTTATTATATGTAATTTTACTATGTTAAAGTTAAAACCTTACTTTTTTATTTAAACAGAAAAGGGGAGGTGATGTGGGATTTCCTTCTGTATGCTGTGATTACCATTAATGAATAAAGAAACTGTTTTGGACCTATAGCAAGGCAGAAGTTAGGTAGGTGGGGAAAACTAAACTGCATGTTGGGAGAAAGAAGGAGGAGTCAGAGAGAAGCCATGTAGCCCCACTAGAGAGAGATGCTGGAACTTTAGCTGGTAAACAACAGCCACGTGGCAATACACAGAGTACTAGAAATGGGCTAAATTAATATGTAAGAGCTAGCCAATAAGAAGCTTGAGCTAATGGGCCAAACAGTGATTTAATTAATACAGTTTCTATGTGATTATTTCAGGGCTAAGCATCTGGGAACCAACAGGCAACCCCCTCCCTACTACAGACAAACACACACACACAAAGATACACATTCACATAAGCAAAATTTAAAAGAATGAAATAAATGCCCCCTTCCCTCCATGACAGGATCTCTTTGTGCAGTCTTGGCTGTCCTGGACTGTGCTCTGTAGAGAAGGCTGGTCTCAAACTCACAGAGACCCACCAGCCTCTGCCTCCTGGGTGCTGGGATTAAAGATGTGTGCCACCACCACCCATCAAAATAATGCCTTTTTTTTAAAAAAAAATGAAATAAAAATAAATTTTTTGAAAAATTTTAATGCAATGATATGTCAAGAAAACAAAAATCAAACCTACAGCAGAAGGGAGGGAAAGGGGACTAGGGGAGGGAAAATGAGAACAAGGTGTGAAGACTTAGTGTACTGGACACAGCATGACGAAAGCCACAATGATTCAGGTGCCACAGTGCATGCTGGGAATCGCAGTACGCAGGAGGAGGAGATGGATGGTCTGAAGTGTGTTCCCTTACAGTTATTTCAAAGCCAGGTAGGCTGCACCTCAAACCAACAAAACCAACAAAAGCCCTGTTAGAAGGGCACAGACTAACACTGTAGTGTGAGTACTGTCAGGAACTCTTGGGAGACATCTTTTCAAACTTAACACGCACCTCTTGTTCTATCTAGGTATAAATTATCATCTATAAAGCGCTCACTGGCTCACTCCAGAAGCTGACAGTGAGATCAAGTAGGAACCCTACCTGTACCTCCCCTGTGAATTCCAGCTCTTCCCTCTAAAGGATACCACCTCCCTCAGAAGACTGTTACCTTAACTCACCAAAACAAAAGAAAACACAAATTACATAGTTTTGTCTTTGGTATTGGAGGAAATGGCAAATCCGGGCACACCCCCTTCTCCATGTGGAAAACCATCACTAGGTTATTCTGCCTGCGGAAAGTCCAACAGCAACAATATCCTGTTTAATCCTAGTTGGGAGGTGGGTCACATTCCTGAAATAGGTGTGGGAACTACTTGTAGTTGTTTTAGCACAGCCCACGGCCACCACTACCCCCCACCCCCCACCCCTTACCCCAGTAAAGAAGATTTGTAAATTGACAGTTACTTTTTTCATGTTCCTTGGAATTGCTCGGTTAGTCTTTAGCTACAATTCTCAGGCTTCGGTGAGGTTTACCTTGTCTATCTCCACCCTTGCTTGGAGACACTCGTGTTCCCAGAAGTTGCTGCTCTTGCTCTGGATGAAGAGTGGAAGGGATAAGTGGTCCAGATCAGTGGTGGGAACAGCAAGCAAGGCCTCCCCATGAAGCAAGGTGTATAGATAGACCCAGAGTGCGCTTGCTGTTGAGTGAGGGTCATTCTTGTTATAGAACAAGAACCGGAGAGAGAAAGTGTAAGT
Organism: Alexandromys fortis; assembly: GCF_014885135.2. Taxonomy (NCBI): domain Eukaryota; kingdom Metazoa; phylum Chordata; class Mammalia; order Rodentia; family Cricetidae; genus Alexandromys; species Alexandromys fortis. The sequence goes on along the minus strand of NW_026067908.1, from coordinate 12,368,686 downwards.
CTTGGTTATGGGGTGTGGGGGGGGTAATATTAGGGGGGATGAGGGAGGATATTCCTGGGCTGACAGATACTACTTTACTACTAGAGTAAGTCCCTGGGTGGTTTGTACCCAAAAGAGCTGGCAAAATCCACAAAGTTTTCCACCTCTCTAAAGAAGATATCAACCAATATGTAGTTAGCAAGCCCTTAAAAAAATAAGTAGCCACCACCACCACAACAACAACAAAAAATTGCCTGGCAGTGGTGGCACATGCCTTTTATCCCTGCCCTAGGGAGACAGAGGCAGGCGGATCTCTGTGAGTTCAAAGCCAGCCTAGTCTATAACACAAGTTCCAGGATAGCCAGGGCTACACAGAGAAACCCTGTCTTGGTGGAAGGGGGAGGTGGGCAGAGAGCCCAGGGCCAAAGCCGAGTGAGCCAGACTCCATTGCTCTGAAGAAACAATGCACCATGAAAAACGAGGAGGCTGCAGAATGTGCTAAACTTTTCACCAAGAGAATAAAGAAAATCCAAGAGCAATGCCAGAAACAGACTGCCAAGAGACACAGGCTGTCCTTGCTGAGAACTTCTACTTTTAACTCTGGGTCCAGTCAAAAATAAGTCTTGAAGGGCTGGAGAGATGGCTCAGCGGTTAAGAGCACTGCCTGCTCTTCCAAAGGTCCTGAGTTCAATTCCCAGCAACCACATGGTGGCTCACAACCATCTGTAATGGGGTCTAGTGCCCTCTTCTGGCCAGCAGGCATACACAGACAGAATATTGTATACATAATAAATAAATAAATAAATAAATATAAAAAAAATAAGTCTTGAAGAGTAACACATAAATGATCAGACCTTGAAAAAAAATCATAAAATAAATCTTTAAAACAACGTAAGAATTCAGGAGGGAAAGTGGTAGGGGAAAGCGAAGAACTGGAGGGAGGGATAGGTTTGATCAAAACACTTTACATGTGTGAAATTTTCAAAGAAAAAAAGAATTTATAAGGTATCACTAGACCAGGCGTGATGGCACACCCCTATAAATCCTATATTTGAGACCAGCCTAGCCTACACAGTGAGTGTCAAGTTGGCATCAGCTGCTTGAGGGCTCAGTGAGTGAGAGGCTTGCTGCTCAAGCCTGGGGCATCCCATCCCTGGAACCCAAGATGGAAGGAGGGCACCAACTCCACATGAGTGCCATGGCACAAAACCGCCCACACTACTACAATAAACACAACTGGAAAATGGAAATCTGTAAAGGGATGGCTCAGCAGGGAAAGGGTTACTACTAAGGCAAACGACCTGAGCTCAATCCCTGGGACCGGCACATTAGAAGAAGAGAGAACCAAATTCCAAGCGTTGTCCTCTGTCATCGTGCCACAGACAGACACACTGACACAGAGATACATACACATATGATAAATATATACGTGCACATAACCCAAATTGGGAAGAGGAGGCAAGAGCATCTGTAGTTCAAGGTCATCCCCGTTACATTGGCTACGTAACAAGTTCAAGGCCATCCTGAACTACAGGAGACTCTCTCATAAATAAGTAAATACATAAATAATAGAGGGCAGGAAGATAAACCCATGAGTAAAATACCTCTGTGCAAGCATGAAGACCTGCGTTCGGATCTGCACTACCACAGATAGTAGTGGCAGCCCACCTGTTATCACTCACTACATGCCATCATTAGTCAAGAAAATGCCCCCACGGACTTGCGGACAACCAGACAAACACAGGGCAACACCAATGCACATGACATAACCGTGTTTTAAAGAAAAGGAAAAAGAAAGACTATTTCTTGTGGCTGCTTCATCCTCATCAGTTGATTTGTTCTGGAAGACACTGTCGCTACTCCCAGAGTTGACTATGTTAACAAGACCGTGGCGACGGTAAGAAGCTCAGTGATGATCAGCTTTGGGGGACAGAGCTGAGGAGGTGGAGCACAGAGCAGGGGTTGTGATGATGGGCGCGGGTCACCGTCTGTTGGTTCAGACCCATATGCTCACAGACACAAAGAGCTTTGGTGATAACGACACATCATGTGGGCTCATCAGTCAAGGCTAATGTCCACTCAGAGGTGACACACTCTTAGCAGGGAAGACTAGGCGAGGGTATGAGTGTATGTGATATTTCGGGAAAACTGTCCCAAAAATTGTCTTTTGTAAAAAAAAAAAAAAATAATAAAATAAAATGGCCTTTCCATCTTTCAACCTAAAAAACACCAGGCCTAAAAGTATTGCAGGGCGAGAAGGAATGCTTAGGGAAGTCTGGAGGACAAAGCAAGGGGGCAGGGAGGCTTACGGCTTGGCTTTGGAACTCTTGACAGTTTGCGTGAACAGGCTCGTTCAGTTCCCGTGCGCTCAGAGCCTAGCGTGCTTTCTTCCAACTTTCGGTGCCAACTCATTAGCCAGCTATGAAATGGTTTGTTCACCGTAACTATCATTTTTTTTTTTACACAAGAGTAGGAAAAGTTATAAATGGTAGAAATGTAGAGTTGTCAAATAGTGCTTTTCTGCCATGTTCAAAGCCCTGAGTTCCTTCCTCTGCACCAGGGGGAGGTGACGAGGGAGGGGGAGCATGGTCTAGAACACAAGAAATGTGTGTAATTAGATTTATCTTATATACACTGCTTTCTACCTCTGTGATAAAACGCCATGACCACAGCGACTTATGCAAGGAAGGGTTTATTTGGGCTAGAGTCCATGATGGCGGTGTAAAGGCACGGTGGTGGAAACAGGAACCCGAGGGTGTGCATCCTGAACTGAAAACAGGAAGCAGAGAGAGAGACACTTGAAATCTTTCAAAGCCCACCTCCAGTGATACACTTTCTCTAACAAGATCACCCCTCCTAGACCTCCCTGGACAGCTCCACCCATCAGCGACCAAGCAATCAAAAGTTGGAGACCACGGGAGACATTTTCCTTCAAACTACCCCAGTGGTTCACAATATAAGACAGCTGGAGAAATAGCTGAGCTTGATGAGTCAAATGAAGTTCAATGGGAAAACCTGACAGGCCATGCCTGGTGGTGTACTGCTCTAATCCCAGCACGGGGAGCTGAGGGTCAGGGGTAGGGAGAAGTCTGGGAGAGAAGGAAGAGGTGAGTTCTAGGCTAGTCTACTCTACATACAAGTTCTAGACCATGCAGGGCTACAGAGGGAGATTCTGTCTCAACAAAGAAAAGGGGAGGGAAGAGAGTAAGGATATGCTCGATTAATTACTTTTTACATTTTGTGTGTGAGTACATATGTATGTGTTCATAAGAGAGCTGCCTCTGCCATTCCAAGTGTTGCAATCAGAGGACTATGTCACCAGGCCCACCCTCCATCCTCTGTCGAGCTGGAGTTACAGGTGGTTATAAGATGCCAAATATGAGTGCTGGGAAATGAACCCAGATGTTTTGGAAGAGGAGCAAGTGTTCTTAACCAGGGAAGCTGTGCCTCCCTCACCCGCCTCTCCAGCCCCCCAGATTTAACCTTTCTTAAAGCACTATCCTTTCCATTAACAATTAGAAAATGCAGGGAGTGAATGGGAGAAGAAGAGATGGGTGGGGAAACTGTGGTTGATATGTAAAATAAAAAATAAAGAGTTGGGCGGTGGTGGTGTACTCCTTTAATCCCAGCACTCGGGAGGCAAAGGCAGGCGGATCTCTGTGAGTTCGAGTCCAGACTGGTCTACAAGAGCTAGAGCTAGTTCCAGGACAGGCACCAAAGCTACACAGAGAAACCTTATCTCAAAGATAGATAGATAGATAGATAGATAGATAGATAGATAGATAGATAGATAGATAGATAGATAGATAGACAGATGATAGACTTAGAAATTTGGGGCTGGAGACATGGCTTATTGGGTTAAGCATACTAGTTGTTCTTTCTAGAGGTCCTGAGTTCAATTCCCAGCAACCATGTGGAGGCTTACAACCATCTACAAGTGGGATCTGATGAATAAAATAATCTTTTTTAAAAAAAAAAAACTTAGGGGCTGGAGAGATGGCTCATTGGTTAAGAGCATTGCCTGCTCTTCCAAAGGTCCTGAGTTCAATTCCCAGCAACCACATGGTGGTTCACACCCATCTGTAAAGAGGTCCGGCGCCCTCTTCTGGCCTTCAGGCATACACACAGACAGAATATTGTATACATAATAAATAAATAAATATTTAAAAAAATTGGTTTTCAAGTAAGTTATTTAAAAAAAAACTTAGAAATTCAGTTACATGTGATGACTCAATTTACTTACTTTTTTTTTTTTTTTTTTTTTTAGAAATCCAACATCCTGGTGGTACATGCCTTTAATCCCAGGACTCAGGAGGTAGAGGCAGGCAGATCTCCCTGAGTTAGAGGCCAGCCTGGTCTAAAAAGCAAGTTCCAGAACAGCCAGAACTACACAGAGAAAAAAAAGTAAAGAAAAGAAAAGAAAAGGAGAGAAGGAAAGACAGACAGACAGGAAGGAAGGAAGGGAGGGAGGGAGGGAGGAAGGAAGGAAGGAAGGAAGGAAGGAAGGAAGGAAGGAAGGAAGGAAGGAAGGAAGGAAGGAAGAGAAATCCAAGATCTTTCTTCTGGGCTTCTCCAAAATCTGGGGGTCTCTTCCCTAGGAAAATTAGTCCTTCCTTCAGAAAATGGCTTGTGTTGATTGCAGGTTGTGGTGATATAAATCTGAAATCTCAGTTCTTGGAAGGGGAAAGAAGGAGGATAAGGAGTTCAAGATCTGCCTCAGTTCAAATTAGCCTAACCTATCTGAGACTTCAGTCTATAAAAAGAATCTAATAAACAAACAAGCAAGCATATGAAGAGAACGTTCAGAGCAATGATTAGCCTCACAGAGAACAAAACAAAATGTTGCCATATTAGCAGCTGGTGTATTCAGATTTGCTCTCTGCAGATTTTGTAATTCTTAGCTGGAAATTCTTTGCTGTGCCTTATAAATATTCTTTGAAGTAGGAGCCCTTGTACCAGGCAAATCATTTTCTCGGGATATTAATTCACATCCTCTGCTTGTTATTTATTTACATGACTTTAAAAGCAATTAAGACATTTAGAAAACACATTAAACCACAGATTAATGTGCATTTTTCTCTCGGACTATCTATCACTCAAAGGTTTTCCACCCAGTGAGATAAATGTTTCAGAAGCAGAGAAGCATATTTCCTTTCTGTCTGGTTCCTTAAAATTCATTTAAACATGCTTATTGAAATTCCCTGTCATGTAATATTTTAGCAGGATGCCCTAAATATATACAGCTTGCAGACGGTAAACATTGCAAGACAAGATTGCTACCGTTTTCTTCCTTAGGCAAACAATACCACCAGCAAAATGCCCTGTGTAAACAATTGCAGAGGTATGTAAATAAAATTAGCATAGTGACAGTGTAGGCTTAGCTATTCTTTGAGGTCTTTTAAATAAAAGTGAATATTCAATTGGAGCAAATGCCTTGGGCCTTCAGGGTTCTTTGTGAGTTTCCTTTCCCGGTTCCAGCTGAGGACGTGCCTACCCCCAAACTAAATACCTCCAAACTAAATACCACTTTCTCTAAACAACACCCAAGTCAGAGGACAAAGAAAACATTTTCCTCTTTAAGACATTGTATTTAAATAAATTTAAATTCCTAAAGAGTCCTGGTGAGTTTGGGGTCGCTAAAACCACCACAGACAGAACATCCCTTGGGTAGTTCTTGAAACCCCGTCTTCCGTTCCTAGGAAGGAAAGCAGCATTGTCAAAACCAGGCCTTCTGTTAAACAGCCATCAGGACCCTGAGCTCACAGCCGTCTGAGCTAATACGCGAAGATTCACAGTCTTGGGGCCATGGCTTTGCATAAAATATTCTAGGAGAGGATAAATATCAGGGGTAGCTGGCACCTTTTAGCAGCTTGTTACAAGTGGGGGGTGGGTGAGTGGACCTTGGGCTGAAATCTTAATCTACCCTAGCTTTCCAATTGGGATACGGCAGTGAGGGGGGAACCTGATTTAAAAAAACAAAAAACAACAACAACAAAAAAAAAAAAAAAAACAGTAGAATCTCAGGTTTATTTTAAGCTTTTGGAGTCTTATCTTCTTTGTTTAAATGGAAATACTTAGATTTTTATTGTTAAAACTACAATATTGGTTCCCATAAAATTCATAGGCCTTGTTCAGTCTTCTGTTTACGTGAACCCACCAATTACATTACTAGTTTAATATCAAGAGTTAGCAGAATTGCCCCCTTTCCCTTCCTGGGCTGGCTTTGACCTGCCTCAGTCTTGAAAGTGCTGGCATGGGATTACAGGTACACCTGTAATCACACCTAGCTTGGAAAAATTCTTTAAAAAAAAAATCTACCATGTGGTGGTGGCACACACATTTAACCCCAACACTCGGGACACAGAGGCAGGCAGATCTCTAAATTTGAGGTCAGCCTGGTCTACAAAGCAAGTTCCAGGACAGCCAGAACTACACAAAGAAACCCTATTGTGGATAAAAACAAAAAGCAAAGAAACAAAAGCAAGAATTCCACCAGGATACAGGAGAGCAGTTGGCTGACAAGTCCAAAGCCCTAGGTTCAGGCCTCAATACCTCAAAGAAAAAAAAAAAATCTCAAAAAAAGACTCCAATAAACAAAAGACTCCCTTTAGTTGTCGCTAGGGATTAAAGGACTGATTGCCACACGTGTTTGAGCCTCTTTGCAGCTGTGTGGCTTAATGACTAATCAATGGGAAAGTCAGGAGGATCAAGAGTCCAAGGTTAGCCTCCCCCTTGCATAGTAAACTTGGGGCCAGCCTGAACTACAAGAGACCCTATCGACAGACACATAAACAAATAAGAACCTACTGGTCAAGGCTGTTGGGAGCAATGCATAAAACTGCTAGCCAGTGAGGACCAGCTGCAGGGGTGAGCACCAGAAAGCCTCACAGAAGGAAGGAAAGGAACACTGGAGGCAGAAAAGGAAGAGAAGAGAAGAGGACAGGGGCCTGGAGAGAGGGGAGGAGGCGGTGGGGCCATTACAATCACTAGTTTGTAAAGTACACCCCCCATACTTGGCAAACAAGTCACATTACCCTTATGTCCCCTGTTCCCCATATTCTCTAGCATGCACCTGAGCTACTGACACCCCCCACACTCACGTGTGTGTGTGTGTGTGTGCGCGTGCGCGCGCGCGCACGCATGCAGAAGGTCTCACTTTAATGTCTTGACCACAGCTATTGACTGCTTCTAAAATAAAAAAAAAAGTTTGGATTTCCTCTGGACACATTCTGTTTCTCAGCTGTATAGCAAAGGCTTAAGTGCTTTCCGTCCCCATTTCCCCTCTTCCAGCCTTGGGGACCACAAGGCGACAGCTGTGAGTGTGACCTGTAGACACACTAGTGTCCCCCAGAAGAGGAGCTCTTCCTTGGGGATCTTTTTGTCAGGAAAGGAAACTTTTCTAGACACCCCCGAACAGTTGTACCCTTCTGTCCCAACAACCTGAATGGTTTAGCACTTAAAGGTGTCTTAGTCTTGGGCAAGATCAATAAAACCATCATATCCGGATTAAATCAAGTAAATTTCACCCTCTAAAACTAGAGTGAGGTTTATTTCCATCAACGCATGAGGAAGACGGGGGATACCTAGATAGTTATATTGTCAGACAAGAATTAAGGCAGCTTAGACTAAGAAAGACTTGGTACAAACTCAAGGTCTTTTGGACTGTAGGAGCAGGGCAGAGCTAAAACAACAGTTGCTCGCTTACCTGCTGTCCTTCCCAAGTGAGGAAGGCCCAAACTATAAAGTCTAAGCCATACTTCTAATTATTCTTAGGAAAGTTGTTGTCTCACCCCACATAGAGCCACCTTTTCTCCAGATACCAAAAGACTTATTCCTTCATAGCATCCCTTATAAGTTCAGAACTTCACCATATAAAAATCAAAAGCTCAAGTGTCGCCAGGACTTCAAAAGTAACGCTTCACAAATGTGACTCCAGCATGATTGGCACTTGCTCTGAAGACCTTTGGGCAAGGACACAGGTCATCTTCTTCCAGGTGTATTCAACATGCAATGGAAGCACACTTAAGACGTGCCAGCATTCATGTTTTAAAAGGGCAAGTACAACTGGGCCACCGCAGTTCTGAAGCCCCGGGTGGGCACAGCTGGCCTTTCTCTTCTGTCACTTGCTGTGGGTATGCCAGCTGTCAGGTCTAAAGGTCACTATTGTAAAGGCTGACCTAGGAAGGGACAGACCTCGGCAAACAGTCCTGTGATGGGCCCCAGTCAAGCAATGGTGGCCCCAGCTGGCAGCGTTAGGCCATCTCATGAGATTCTGGGGAAGCATAGACAGTAGGTGCCCCCTCTGAATTCCTTATTCACAGAAACTACAAGAAAATACTGGGGATGGGGATGGGGTGGGAGTGGCGGTAAGAACAAGTATAATAATAAAGATGAATGGTAATGTCACCGTAACTCAGGGTATAAGTACACAACCGTGATTCCAGATTTGAAAGGGAGATGGAAGCAGGGATTCAGCATCATCCTCAGCTACATAACTAGTTCAAAGCCAGCCTGGGGTACATGAGATTTTTGTCACACACATACACAGAGACAGACAGACAGACAGGCTGTATTAGAAAAAGAGCCTTACTTTCAAACTGTTCTAGGCCAGCAGGGATAAATACTTGATCATATGACTGTGGAAGACTTCACAGAAAGAGGCAAAACAGGTATTTTAATGAAATTAAAAAGCAACATTTTTCAGTTCTATAGAAAATGACAAAAAAAGCAAAAACTGTTGCCTATTTTTTTCTTTTTGTTGATATTGCTGCTGTTGTTTTCGAGACAAAGTTTCACTGTGTAGCCCTGGCTGTCCTGTAACTCACTCTGTAGACCAGGCTGGCTTCAAACTCACAGAGGGATCCACCTGCCTCTGCCCCGCTGTGGTGGCACTAAAGGAGGTGTGCACCACCACACCCACCTTCCAACACCTCTCTGGAGCTGTGTCTCCGAACTGCCCAATAAGATAGGCACGACTTACATGAGGTGATATGGCACGTTTAGAATACATCAGATCCACGCGTAAGGACTGTAAGGTTAAAGTATATGCTCTATTTCAAACACTTAGTAAGAAAAAGAGAATGAAAAAAATTCTCAATAAATGTTGTATCAAATATATGTTGAAATGGTAATATTTTAAGTGTATTGAGCTAAACAAATTGTATTGGTTTTTATGCAAACATGACGATTGAGCTGAGATGGTGGTTCAAGCTTGTCATCTTAGTACCCTGGAGACTGACACAGGAGAGTCAAGAGTTTGAAGCTAGCCTGTACTATGCATAGGAAGCCCCTGACTTAACAACAACATCAAAAAGTGTGGCTGTTAGAAGTGTCCTTTTGCTTTCTATGACACATTGTGTTGTTGAGGCCATTCTCAGCTTAGGTCTAGTACCTCAGCCCCAACACTGGGATTAAAGATGAATGTGTTCCGTGAAAATTCAAATATATATACAAATCTCCCATTTGTGGCTCCAACTGTATTTCCACAATCACTATTTTTCCAGACTCTAACCTACTAATTATCTCAAATGACACCAGCACCCCAACTTCAGTATGGTCAGAACCCAGATAGATCACCACCAAGCTTTCGGGTAGGGCTCCACACTGACAACAGAGTAGCAAAGCTGTGTCTATGATCCCATTCCTTCCCTTTTACACTGCTACAATGGTCCCTTTCAAAGGCTTACAATGTCTACCTTCACTATACAGAAAAAGGAAAACCAGTGAACCAATATGGGCCTATAATCCCAGCAATTGAAATGTCCAAAACAGGGGGATTGCCTGGATTATGGAATAAATTCAAGGATGTCTGGACAATTGATTAGGACCCTGTCTCAAAAAAAAAAGTAAAAAAAAATTTTAAAAAGAGGGTACTTGATCTCCTTGTCATAGTTGAGCCCTTGCCTAGTACCTGTGAGACTCTGGGTTCAACCCACATTACCATGAACCAAGAAAACAGAGAAGAGAGAAAAAGGCAAAAGTATTGCAAAAATACACCCTGCAATAAATAGATAAATTATAAAACCCTGATCTGAGTATTCTGGATATCCCTCATCAAATAAACAAATAAATACAAATAAAAGAAAACACACACACACATAGCGAAGGTTACTATTGCTCCCATTTTACAGATGAGGAAATGAGGCATGATGAGCCTAAGGCACTTGCTCATGGTCCCACAGTAAGAGAAAGATGGGGGGGCCTTGAGGTTGGACTGTCGTGCCACGAGACTGGAGCATGGCATGTATGGGAGAGTGAAAGACATATCAGAGCCCAGCCTGCTGCTGTAAACCTGCAATCCTAGCTGTAGCATCTGGAAGATGAAGCTGAAGGGTCAAAGGCTTAAGGCCTGCCTGGGGCTGGCAGTGGTGGCTCAAGTCTTTAATCCCAGCACTCAGGAGGCAGAGGCAGGCGGATCTCAGTGAGTTCGAGACCAGCCTGGTCTACAAAGTGAATTCCAGAACAGCCAGGTCAGAGAAACCCTGTCTCGAAAAACCATGAAGTACCAAACAAGTTCAGTGTAGCCTGAGTAACTTAGTGGGACCCTGTCCCCAATGAAAAACATCAAAAGGGCTGGGCTCATATTTGCCTAGTGTGCACAAGGTCATGGGTTCAGTCTTCGATACTGGATAATGGGGAAGGGTGGAGATATGAGGGTATGCAGTGGTTAAGAGCTCTGGCTGCTCTGGCTGCTCTTCCAGAGGACTCGGGTTCAATTCCCAGCACCCACATGGCAGCTCACAACCATCTGTAACTCCAGTTCCAGAGAATCTGATACCCTCACACAGACATACATGCCAGCAAAACAGCAATGCACATAAAATAAAAATAATACATAGATAAATAAATATAAATAAATAAAGAGCTTGCCAGTTATGCACAAGACACTGAGTTGGATTCTTTGCAGAAAGAGGGAGACAGTGAGAGAATATCAAATATCAAGTTAGTCTATGGTCATACTCTTTTCTGATCTAAGCTAAGCAGGGTTAGGCCTGGTTAGTACTTGGATGGGAGACTTTCAATTAGAGGCACTGCCAGGTCACATCTTTCTAAAGAATTCAGAATTTCATTTTTTCTTTATCTTCTCTTATTCTATTCTTCTTTTCTTTTCTCTAGCTCTCTATCTCTTCCTTCTCTTTTCTATTCTTTGAGGCAGAGTCTTACTCTGTAGTTTAGAGTGGACTACACATTAGAACTCACTCATACCCCAAGCTGCTCTGAACACCAAAGCTATGCAAGGCTGAGATTGTAGACCCAGGCCACTATACCCTGCAAAAAAGAATCTTTTCTTCCATAAATAATGAGGTAGCATCAAAAGGTTTTTAATTGGGGAACTTACTAGCATGCCCCAACTGATACTTAATTAGATAACTTGGCATCAAGAGCAGGAGACTAAGCGTCGCCCACTCAGTAGCAGCACTGGAGATTGAAGCTAAGGCCCTTCCCCTGCCAGGCAACTGCTGTCCCACTGGCCAGTGCTTCCAGCCCTTTGGCAGTCCCTGCTCTGTATTCTCTCTCTTTCCTTCCAGACACCTACATTTTATGTAGGGGAGTAGCTGTGAGCTCTCTCTTGTGTAAAGGAGACACCGCACTAAGTATGATGATCTACCCTTGTCATCCCAGCACTGGGGAGGCTGAGACAGGAGAATCGCCACAACTTCAAGCCTCGGTTACATAGTAAGGCACTGCCTCAAGAAGAAGAAGAGAAGGAGGAAGAGAAGAAGAAGAAAAAGAAGAAGAAGAGGAAGAGGAAGAAGAAGAAGAAGAAGAAGAAGAAGAAGAAGAAGAAGAAGAAGAAGAAGAAGAAGAAGAAGAAGAAAATGATCCTATTAATTTTACTTCCTAAATCCTCTCCAAGCCTTGCTTTCTGCTGATCCAGATCCCACAGGTTAAAGCTTTACAACCTCTTATCTCAGAAGTTTAAATAGCAGCTTTACTATCTCTACGGGCTTGCTCTCTTCAGTTTAACCTTCCCATGCCCCAAAAGGATCATTCAAAATGTTATTCTGATCATATATGTAAACTCTTTATTGTTTTCTTTTTTTTTCTTGATTTTTTGAGATAGGTTTTTTTCTGTGTAACAGTCCTAATAGTCCTGGAACTCGCTTTGTAGACCAGGCTGGCCTCGAACTCACAGAGATCCACCTGCATCTGCCTCCCGAGAGCTGGGATAAAAGGCGTGCGCCACCACTGCCTGGCCTTTATTGGCGTCTTATCAACTTTAGACTTTGTTTTTTATTACATGCACGTGTGTGTGCATTTGCATGCACATGCATGCATATGTGCACATGTGTCCCAGCACATGTGTGAAGGTCAAAGGGTAATTTGTGGGCTTCAGTGCTCTCATTCTACCATGCAGTTCCAGGTGATTAAACTCAGGTTGTCAGGCTTGGCGGCAAGCTCCTTTACCCACTGAATCACCCAGAACACTCCACTTACTTGTTTTTAGAGCGTTGGTTTATTTGTTTGGATTTGTTTATTTTCTTGTTTGCAGTGCTAGAGATTGACCCCAAGGGCTTTGCACACGCTAGAAAATCACCCTACCGGGAAACAATTTCCAGCCCTGCTTATATGTGGTTTTGAGGTAGGGTCTCACGTAGTGCAGGCTGGCCTCAAACTCACTGCATAGTCACGGATGACCTTGAACCCTTGATCTTACTGCCCCTGACTCTCAAAGCTGAGCTTATTTTTGTTTCTCTGTATTTGCTTGGAGATAGATTTCACTTTGTATCCAGATTGGCCTGCTACTACCTGTGAGGCTCAGGCTGATTCCAGACTTTAGGCAACCTTGCCTCTGCTCTGCCTCCAGAGTGCTGGGATTACAGATATTCTCCACTAGTCTGGGCTAGAGCTGGACGTGAAGGAACCTTCACGATTTTCTACCACTCACCCTCTCCTAAGCCCAGCCGCTGCCCATCTTCTCTCCGTTGTCCCCAAACCATTTTCTCCCCCTATCTTGCATAGCGCTGCACCTATGATTCTGCTCTCTGCCTAACTCTTCCTCTCTTCCTCTGCCCACCTGCTACTCATCATCAGAGACCGTTTAAGGGTTATTTCCTATGGGAGACTTCCCTGCATATACCTCTGCTCCTCTCCGGGCAGACTACACTGCACTCCCGTAACATTCTATGATATGTCTGTATAACTTATCATACTGTAATTTAACCGTGGAGTCCTTGAATAAGTACTCCACCAGGGCAGGCTGCGTCTTACTCCTCTGTTCGTTCAACCGTTATTTGAGCCCTAGGCTTTCAGGTGCTTGGCTGGGACGCAAGGGCGTGGGGGCGGGGCGGGGACAAAGCTCCCCTTGTGTAGTTAGCATCGTTAGCGTGTTGATGCTGCTGCTTGGTCTCACTCATGCTCTTTATCCCGTGTCTGGCCTGTATGCATGTGATAAAGTAAGAAAAGTCAATGGGTCTACCACTCGGGTCTTTCCAGTAATCCCTCCTGCGGTTACCTTTCTGATAGTCTTTCCGGTTTACATATGTTCCCATTCAAATGCCTTCTACGTGTTTATTAGCATCCTTTCATGCCTTCTAAAAGGTCACAATAGCCCCAGAAACAGCCTCTAGGCAAAATTCTATTTTTTTAAGGAAAAAAAAAAGGTTTATCTTTTTTTAAAAAAAATTGTGTGTGTTTGTGGATGTGTGTATGTATGTGGGTATATACATGTGGAGCCTAAGGAGGCCAGGGGAGTCTGATTTCCCTACGGTGGAGTGAGGGGCGGTTGTGTGCTGCCCCACATCGGTGCTGGGAACTGGCTTCAGTCCCCTGCAAGAGCAGCATCTCCACCTCCAGCCCCGAAGTTCCATTCTTACCCTCCCCCTTCTCTTCTTTCATCCTTCTTTGATGTTTTGCCACACAGACTATTCATTCTCTCTCAGAGTGCCTCGGGCTCGCCAGAAGTACTGGTGGGCACACAACCTAGGACTTCCCCCAAGATATTCGCAGTTTTCCGTTCCCTACTTCCTAACATCCCACTGATATCCCTAATGAGAGCAGCTATCCTGCGAGCGCAGTTTGATTGGCAGTTTTTCTGGTTTTGTTGTTTGTTCTGAACCAAAGTCCCCCTACCCAACCGAGGTTGGCTTGAAATGCCCGCCCTCCTGCCGCAGCCTTCAGAATGCTGGAATTCCCGAGATTAAGGGTGTGTGTCAACCTCACCCAGCTTTCTCCCCTGAACCGGAAAGCCTCACCCCTTCTCATCCTCCACTCCATCAGGACCCTGCTGAGCTGTCCCTGTCTCCCTACCTGCACTGGGAAGAGGGATTCTGCAGCCAGCTCTTCCTCGAACTTTGAACTCATTCCATTACTGGCACTTGCCAGAGCCTAAAACAGACGGATTAAGTACTATTGAATGCATAAATTATAAACAAACACCCCGCCCTTCCAAATTCCGAGGGTTTTTACGTCACAGGAAAGCTACAACGAGAGGGAGCCGGAAATATCCGATTTGGGCCCAAGAAAAAAAAGTCCCTTTTAAAAAGTGTGTGAGCACTTAAAAGTGTGTTTTGCCATCCTGGGTCACGTCTCATGTGTATTCGCATCTTCAGGACACGGCTTTGTGATTTGTAAACTCTGTTGGACCTCCCGTGAGAACAGCGTATAAGCTTCACTGGCGTTTCTGTATGTTGTCCTAGTGAATATTTTCCCCAGGATATTTGCGAGCCAAAGGAATGATGTTTTCAGATTTTGCCAAGGGAAGGATAGCCTGGGCTGGATCTGAGGAACCAAGGTACCATTTGAAATTAAGTTTCTCCTTGATGCTTGTGTTTCCAAGTAGAGAGGAAAGGGAATTCCTGCATAAACACAAAACCATGAACATTTTGATGGATAGTTTTCTAATAAGTGTTCTAGGTCATTCAGGTACTTGGGGGTCATACATAAATAGGAAATGAATTGCATGCTTCCCCGCAGAGAATCCTTCCCGGGGACTGCTACACCCTCTCATCCCCTCCCCCTCACAAGGCAAGGAGGGTCTAGCGACGGTTGCAGAACCGTCCTCTCTCCTGCTGGGTCCAGAGATGGCAAAGATTCTTAGGCTAGGCTTTTCCACGCACACCCCCACCGTCCCCAAGGCAAGGCGGGCGGGACCGAGTTGCGATGTGGAGAATTCTATGTCCGAGCGACCTCCTCAGAGGAGTGGATCGAGTTAAATATAACTGCGCGAATGGAATGGCGCTAAAAATAAGGTAGCAGCTGGCAGGTCCTCGGCCCCGTCCCGGGAAAGGAGGGGGCCAGAGTGGTCTCGCGCAGGGAGCGGCCAGAAGGTGCAGCGTCCGCATCCTAGGTCCGAGGACCACCGAGGTTCTACTCGGCTGTCGGAAGCCGAAAAGGGGTGTCCGTCAGACTGGCGAATCTCAGATCTGGCCCTTGGATGCTCTGAACTTTCATAGGCGTCAGAAGGCATGCGCACGTGCCTGGAAGCGAGGGTAGAAGGGCGGGGCGTCCAGATGTCATGCCCCGCCACCAGGGGGAACTGAGGGGAAGAGAAGACGCGGACCCTTGGGGAGATGGGAGGGCCCCCGAGATGCGGGGTGCATCGCTGTCACCACACGCTCTCTCGAGGCCCACGGGTGGTCGCGTCCTCTCGGCGCCCCCCGCCCTCCAGGTCTCAGCGCCCCACCAACAAACCCACAATTGAAACGTTTCCAAAACGGGCTATTTATTTGCTCCCAATAAATCGATCGGCGGTGATTAAGAAATCGATGTGGCCTGGGTGGGCGAGTATCTCGCTGCCAGGGAAAGGAGCTTTTGCGCGCGCCCGCAGGACGGCAGAGCGCCAGCACCGGCTGGGGACAGGCGTGCCGGGGTCACACCCGAGCCCCGATACCTGGACACCCTGGCCCGGGGGGGAGAATGGGGGCTGTCGCGTCCCCGCGGGCCCGAGCGGTGGACACCAATGAGACACGCCTCGGCCCCTTCCCTTTTTTCTCCAGCTCGCCGTGGAGCTGGGGCCGCCAGCGGATGCGGTGCGGCTCCGAGGCTTTTGTTGCTCCTCGGCCAGCTGAATAGGGATTTTGTAAAGCGGGACAGATAAAAATGAGCAGCATCATATTGTTTGACAGAATGATCCCGCGTGATGAAGTGTCGGCTCCGAAGGGGGTGAAAATGGTGAATTCCTAAAAACCCAGCCCTCGGCTTCTCCAGCAGCTATCCTTAGCCTGGAGGGACCCAGCGGACGCCCGGCCCACGGTGTCGCATCGAACAGCGTCGGCAAGACTCAAGATTTCAATGCCAAATCATTTTTAAGCCCCGCTCCTGCCCAGGATCTTTCTCCTCGCGAATGAAAAGAACAATTTTCGAGAGAAAGGCTCGTTTTGATTAAATCTGACATGCTGCTGATAACTCCATGCTAATGTGAAATAATTAACATAATAGCCATAATTAAAAGCACGCTAACAATGCCATAAATTTATCACACAATTTTACTAGCTTTCTGCCCCTAACTGCTCCCTCATCGTTAATTAAACGTGTTGCCTTTTACAGAATGGATGTTTATACATTTCCAATATAAATAAATTCGAAACCATCCTCTCTCTCCCCCTCTCTCTTCTTTCCTTTTGGTCTCTCGCCATTTATAAGCACGCGGACTGTGAATACCAGGTACTGAAAATAAATGAAGTTTTGAGATTAAATCTAAACAAGAACGTTAAATTAACTCCCCCCCCCAAGAGCTCTTAAGAGGTATGGGGACAGGTGTTAGAGGGTGAAAGTGTGTTGAACCATACCCGGTGGGCAGTGGAAATAATCTGCATGTGTTGGGACCCCCAGATACCACCTCTGCCCTTCGCACCTTCTTTGGTGGCAGTCATCCAGACAAAAAGGTTGATGATGGTCTAATAAGTCTATGAAAATTGTCCAGAAGGAACAGACTTCGTCTTGGGGGTAGGTAATGGATCCCGGAAAGAGGGCTGGCTTTCAAATGGTTCCACCCATGGTTTTTTCTGCTAAAGAAAGTAGCTACCGGGGGAGGGGGGGCGGGGGGAACTGCCCTCGCTCCTCAGGAGGAGGCCTCACCTTCCCGGATTGTTAGAAAAGTGCATTCCTGCCTATGCCATATTCCCTGACTTAGGGAGAAATAGCCACTGAGGTCGCTTAGGCCTGAGTGGACCATTCTGCTTCCCGCACTCTCTGACCCAACCCCTCCTCCCGTGTTGACCACTTAAGAATCCAAATTGAGTTGTAATTAATTTCCCCCTTCTCCGTCATAAATTGTTCCATCCCTATCCTCCCCTTCCAGGACGCACACACTAAATCTCCCCTCCTCTGGAGACGTCTCAATTTCCCTTCCTATCGATCCTGACTCCACTCTGGCCTCTGTTACCAGAACCTTGGTTCCCCCCTCCTCCCCTTGGACCGGTTTCCTTGACTCCCCCAGCCCTGTTATATTTCCTATTTTGCCAGCCCCGAGAAAAGCCGGAGTTTCTGTCCACTTCACTCTCATTAGGCAGAATCAATTCCAGCACTTGAGCAGGTGAGACCGCTGGCTGCCACCTCCCCTTCGAATATCTCATGGGAAGTTTGCTAGCAGACCCAAGTTCTCACTCCCAGGCTTAACTGTGTTAGTGTGGGCGTCCCTTCTCCCTCAATGCCCCCAATAATCTTTGGCGACTGTTTTATCCTTGCCCACCGTTTCTGTTCGCTGGGTCACACCCTCCCTCCCCCAATGTGTATCACGCCCCCCCCCCCCCCCCTCCTCTTCTCACTTCTCTATCTCTGTCCCAAAGTTTGGCGGTAACTGAGGACCTAGGTTTTGGGATGCAGCTACAATCGCGCCACTATTTAGCTCGAAATTCAGCAGACTTCACGCGGCTTCCCGTGAACCTTCCAATCTACCACCTGGACTGCCGCTCAGCTGCCTTCTCTTGCACTAATGTCTACCGTCAGGAGGAAAGCCACACCGAGTCCCCAAACAGAGCGTCCGCGGGAAATCTCCGTGGCTTCCTCTGGAAATCGATATTAAGCCAGTCGTCAGGCCCGTGCGGTCTCCGGGTTTGGGGGGCAGCAGCCAGTAGGTTCTGCGCGTCTCATCATTGAGCTAATCGAGTCGAAAAGTTTCTGTAAGGGCCGGACCCAGCATCAGATGGTAACACTGATTGAACAAGAGATTAACACAATAGAGCTCTAACCGAGGGGAAGCGTTGCTTTTCACGCTATGTACCGTAATTAATGGTATGAATCAATTAATTTGACTTTTATTGTGTCGAAGGAAAAAGGCGCAACAAATGGAACCGGCAGCTGGGAGTTCTTCACCACCCCCTTCCCTAGAGAGGTTCCAAGGAGACACACGGGAATGGACCGCCCAGATCCGGCCTTGGCGGAGGGGGAGAGGCTGCCAACAGCTGACACGGAGAAAGTCTCCTGAGCCAGTTCAGGCCAGCGGAGAAATCGAAATTAGGCTCATTTGGAGGCTACCTCAAAAGGAGCACCGAAAGCAGCCGTGGAGCCAGGCACGCACCATTCCACGAGAGGCCTGGCCATCAAGACCGCGGTGCGGTCTGCGCGGAGCCTTGAGCGCCTGCGGCTATCGCCTGGCAATCCAAGTTGGGCAAAAGGCATCCCTAAATTTATAAATTTAGATTGTGTTTTCTTTGCCTCCCCACCTTTCTCTGGGTTGTTTGGGCAGTTGCCACTGTAACCTCTTGCCTAGTGTGACAGCCAGCCAGCCCCGACTCGCAGCTCCTGTCGGTTTTGCGAGAAGACTTGGTCTAGTCAACGTAGTAGATGTTTTTATGAGCCAGCGGGTCACAAGTGGTGCAGCAGCAGAAATCAACTCAGACATGCGATTTAGGGTCAGGTGTAACCCCGAGAACAACTGGAAACAAACAACAACAACAACAACAAAAAAAAAAAATGGAGATTCCAGACTTCTCTGGATAGTCAGTATTCCCACCCATCCTGTAGCCGCGCCAACCCGGAACATCATCCATATTCGAAGGGCTAGGTGGCATAGCTGGGAAAGTTGTGTCATGGGGATAGTAGCCAATCTGTGTGTCCTAAATGCCTGTTAAAAAAATAAGAGTTTTACAGATTAAAAATATTTTATTAATTTGACATGCCCGGGAAAGTGGGTCTAGGTGAGGGGACAGGGCATGGGAATCAGAAGTACATAACTCTCCCATTATTTTCTACAAGCACTACAGAAATTGTTTCTTCCTGATTTCCTCTCTCAATCTCTTATACCCTGGGAAAAAAGGTCCTCCCTGGCCTTCAGCGGACAGCCTAGTCGTGTTTCAAGAGGGCTACAACCGGTAATTGCTCTCCCCTGACAAAGAAGCGGCCTAAAGGCAGGGGGAGAGAAAAAAAAAGGCATTTTCAGAATCACCGGAGTTGGAGAACTGGCTCCCCTCGGATGTACCGAGTCCACTAGCCCCAGCAGCCCTAGGCGCCGACTCTGGGTCAGTTTAAAGTCCCCACCCCCAGCACCCCTGGCAATTTCCTGTCTTTCCTACCGTCGCTGACATTCCTCGTCATGGAAACTCCATGTGCGCTGGACACCTTCTCGCCTCTTCCTTGACGCAGGTACCTACAGAAGTTAAGTCTTGAAGGGTTTGCCTATGCTTTAAGAAGAAATAACTCACATTAGTTAGAAGCAAAGGTGAACCCACCCCAGCCAGCATGCCCTAGAGCACCGTGGTTCCCTGGATACCCTGCCCTCTTCTGCTCAGGAAGTCTACGCCCGCTCCCCACAATTTTCCAATTGTCCCAGTCCGTCCGCGACGTCTAATACCAAGGCCCAACGCCTCCTTCCCACCCCACTTCACTTACCCAGGCCGCTGCCAAGACCCGTTCCATTTCCAGCTCATTTCCGACTTTTTCTGTGCTAAGTCGTTTAACAACTCCAACAGCCAGTTATGACTTCTTTGTTTATAGGTTCCCTGTTATTTTACGTCCTTTTTATTTCTCTGCAACTATCCTAATAGGTTAATCGATAGCTATTTTCTGACCCCGGGAAACCCCAGCTGATGGGGCTGTGACCGTCAGAATATATATATATATGAACATGCCCGCGTCGAGCCAGGAAAGCTGGGATTAGGCTTGAGTAGCTAGGTTTGGGGGTGATTGGGAAACACATCAGCAGGTGTCTGGTCTCTGGACTAGCTCTGAGACAGGAGGTGGTCTGAGGCCTAATTAGCAAAAGGGAGCCGGATGTGTTCCCTTAATCCTTGAATCGAAAACAAAACCCCAAAGCAAAGCAACATAGTAAGTTTTCTTAAAAAAACAACAAAGCCTTGTCCTGCACTGAAGGTCGGTCTACATAATATTAGCAAAGTAGGGAAGGAAGAAAAGGGCAGGGGGCAGAGAAGACAGGGCGGTAGGAGTCCCACGGTCTGGAGGACACTCTCTTAGGCCCACGCCCTCTCCACCCCCACCCACTCACACTCACGCCCTCCCTGGACCCGGCGCCCGGCTCCAGCGTGGGCAGGGGTCTCCCGGCAGCCCGAAGAGCCCTCGGGGCCCGCGGGATGCTAGCGCCTAGTCGGTCAGGAGTTGCGCTCCTCTTATCCCTTTGTTGACAATTCCCTGAACCAACTTGAGTTTGGCCGGCTCCACCGCGGCCCTGACGTCACGCGCGGTCACGTGGCCCCGCCTCCCGCTGGATCTTTAAGTAGAAAGTAATCTATCAGGCCAGTCCTTAAAACGGGACTTTCGACTACCCGGGCTTGGCGTTTCTGTCACCCCCACCCCACCCCCGCGGTTGCCCCTATCCGCGCCCTTCGGAGCTGCTTGGCACCCGGCGTACCCGCTCTCTCCTGGACCGCTCCTGAGCCCCACGCCCAAGCGAGAGAGGCCGAGGAAGACTGGCGAAGTGAGGGGGCGCGGTGTGGAGAAACCTTCGGGGTCGCGAGCAGTAGCTGCCACCTCGTAGGGAAGCGTCGGGGACCGCGGGAGTTCGTGGAGCGCGGCTGCGGGCGGCGGAGCGCAACGCCCGCACCGCGCGATGCCGGGCCTCCGGGTGTGAGCTGACCCCAGGAGGGCCCCGAGCTACCTGTGCCCTCCCCTCCCCCTCCGCTCTCTTTCGCGGGGTACCCGCACCCTCTTTCCCTGAGCTCCGCTGCTGCCCCTCACGGATCCCCTCGCTTTCTGCTCGCTCCCGGTCGCCGCCACCAACCCCGTGGAGGGATGACCCTCTCCGGCGGCGGCAGCGCCAGCGATATGTCCGGCCAGACGGTGCTGACGGCCGAGGATGTGGACATCGATGTGGTGGGCGAGGGCGACGACGGGCTGGATGAGAAAGACAGCGACGCGGGCTGCGATAGCCCCGCGGGGCCGCCGGAGCTGCGCCTGGACGACGCGGACGAGGGGCCACCGGCGACCGCGCATCACGGCCAGTCCCAGCCGCCCCACCAACAATCTCTGGCACTGCCCACCGAAGCGACCGCTGCCGGACCGGGGAACGACGCTGGAGCGCCTGAGGCCGACGGCTGCAAGGGCGGCGAGGACGCGGTGGCAGGCGGCGGTGGGCCCGGCGCGGGTGGCGGTACAGCGGGAGGTCTGACCCCGAGCAAGCCCAAGAACAGCCTGGTGAAGCCACCCTACTCCTACATCGCGCTCATCACCATGGCCATCCTGCAGAGCCCGCAGAAGAAGCTGACCCTGAGCGGCATCTGCGAGTTCATCAGCAACCGCTTCCCATACTACCGGGAGAAGTTCCCCGCCTGGCAGAACAGCATCCGCCACAACCTGTCGCTCAACGACTGCTTCGTCAAGATCCCCCGCGAGCCGGGCAATCCAGGCAAGGGTAACTACTGGACCCTGGACCCCCAGTCCGAGGACATGTTCGACAACGGTAGCTTCCTGCGGCGCCGGAAGCGCTTCAAGCGCCACCAGCAGGAGCACCTGCGTGAGCAGACGGCGCTCATGATGCAGAGCTTCGGTGCCTACAGCCTGGCTGCGGCGGCGGGCGCAGGACCCTACGGCCGCCCCTACGGCCTGCACCCCGCGGCGGCGGCGGGCGCCTACTCGCATCCCGCGGCAGCGGCGGCGGCGGCGGCCGCAGCGGCGCTTCAGTACCCGTACGCGCTGCCGCCGGTGGCGCCCGTGTTGCCGCCCGCCGTGCCCCTGCTGCCCTCGGGCGAGCTGGGCCGCAAAGCGGCCGCCTTTGGCTCGCAGCTCGGCCCGAGCCTCCAGTTGCAGCTCAACACCCTGGGCGCCGCCGCGGCAGCTGCGGGCACGGCGGGTGCGGCGGGCACCACGTCGCTCATCAAGTCCGAGCCCAGTGCGCGGCCGTCGTTCAGCATTGAGAACATCATAGGCGCCGGACCCGCGGCGCCCGGGGGTTCATCCGGGGGTGGCGGGAGCGCGGGCGGGGGTGGCGGGGGCGGCGGGGGAGGCGGCAGCACCCAGTCCTTCCTGCGGCCGCCCGGGACTGTGCAGTCCGCGGCGCTCATGGCCACGCACCAGCCCCTGTCGCTGAGCCGGACGACTGCCACCATCGCGCCCATCCTGAGCGTGCCGCTGTCTGGACAGTTCCTGCAGCCCGCAGCCTCAGCCGCAGCTGCTGCCGCCGCCGCCGTTCAAGCCAAGTGGCCCGCGCAATAGTGATGAGCCGGTGGTGGCCCGGCCGGGGGGCGGCCTCCGGCAGAGCCTGCGCCTTCAGGCTGTGCGCCCGCTCTGATCCTGGTCCTTCTGCCCTGGCCTTGGTCCCTCTACCCCAATCATGGACTCTACTACCCGCCCCCGACTCCCCAACACCGACCAACAGCGGCCTCCGTCCCCTGGTTCAACCCAAGCTGGCCGAGCAAACTCAACACGCGTCCGCTGGGGATAGCTTTCCGTACAGGTAAAACTGATAACTGAATTTCCAAAAAATACACCCCGACGGCGCCTGCTCTCACTACTGTGGAGGTGGGAGGGAAATTCTTTGTACATATTTGTATAAAAATCGTTGACTTTCCTTTTGGGGTTTTTATTTTTTTAAGAAAAGATTCAGTAGATTTAGAGCTCTGAACTTTCATTTTTTTGAAGGTTCACTCTCCGCAGTTTTATCTGAGAAAAAGAATGTATAGAGACGTTGGGAGATTTTAAATACAAAAAACAATTTTTCAAAAAGGCGAAGTGTCATTGTATTATAAAAGTCTGTTTATATATGAATGAATATATATGGTATTCTAAATGTTATTCCATCGTGTTGTACACAGCTTTGTAAATAAATTTTTAAAATGTTCAGCCTAGTGTTTTATTTAGGTGTCTAGCAAGTGGCAAGATTTTAAAATAAAATTTGCATTGTCCCCCCAGAAAATCTAGTAGTCTCAACCAATGACCTTTCAAACGTTGCAAATTAATAATTTGGGTGAAGAAACATTTGAATTTGAAAATGGAAAGAGTATATCTAATTTAGATTATATTATTATGTCTCCGTTAGTTTTCACATAAAGCCAGAATAAAGATGACGATCTCACTCATACCAAGGTATTGTATGACTAGCTGCTCCTGAGAAGGAAGCTGTCATTAAAAACCCAGACAACAGCATTGCTGCTCGTTTTTTGGTCATTTTAATTGTGCTTTCAAGAGCAAAATTCCAAACATCCGGTATTTTAGCATTTTAAACCTTGGATTTTTGGAATTCCTTTTCATCCCTGAAGTGGAAGTGCCAAATCCCATTGATTTTTAAATTCGCATGGTGGTATTTTGGCATGGCATTATTTGCATTAAGATAATAGGCAAATATTTTTCAGGAAAAATTTTTTTCAAGATCCCGCTTTCCCTGACAATAATCAATTTCTGAAGGATTCCGGAAGCGGCAGCCCCTCCTCCCAACCCCGAGCCTTTCCAAAGGCCAAGAAATCATAAAAATAAACACCCTTCTAAAAACAGGTGCACTTTACACCCCCCCCCCCTTTCCCTACCTTAGCCAGGTTAGGGTTTTGGAGAGATCTACAAGGTAGGAGTGGGAATTGTCCTGGAGATTATTTTAGGTATGCGTTCCAGCTGTTTCATCGTGTGTATTTCTTTTCCTAAAGGTGATGAAGTAGGGACGAACGTCTAGACGTAGGAGGCCGGCTGGGCCACCACCAGCATATCCTCAAACAACATCAATTCTAATTATTTTGTAATTAATTTAGCTGTTAACAATTACTTATGCGAAATCAGTTTTTAACTCCGGAACTGTACGTAGCAGCGATGTGAACTCCACCCAGGGAGCGTCTTGTCGGTAAAACCCAGGCTGTGTCAGGAGCCGCGTCCACTCCTCGCTTGCCACCGGGTATCCGAGCCTTATTCTCGGCGGCCGGTGTGGGCTTGGGGGTCGCTCTGAAAGACACTTCCTCACCAATACTGAGTCTGTTTTCCCGATGAACGGTCAATGTTAGTGTGTCCCGAGTAAACATTCCCGTCGGCAGCCCGAGTCCTAAAATAAAACAGGCTGCTGGGGTGCGAGTTTTTAACTTGATAAACAAGAACCTGATAATAAGCACTGCTGGAGGAGCGACTGTAACCTTCAGCGAGGAGAGCTTCACTTCGGGCGGTTCCCTTCTAATCTCTTTTTACAAGGAAAACTAAACGGATCTAAATTAGTTTGCGTGTTGCAGCTATAAAAGTCACAAGTTGTTTCACAGTTGTGTCTGGCTAATCGGTTTTTACACAAACAGCAAATGGTACACGATTTGTGCAAACACACAGAGGTTACTTCTAAATTTAGCTGGCACCCCTGGGAAAAGGGAAAGGCAGGGCTTCTTGAATTCACTTTTAGCCTCAAGAAGCTGCTGATCCAAGGCTTCTAAATGACATTGGATAACAGGGGCCTCATTCCATCCCTGATCCTTTGTTACTTATAAAATTACTCGCTCATATTTCCGCGCATAGCAGCAATACCGGCCGAGCCTGAGCACGCAGCGTGACACTCGGATACAAGCTGCCGCTGGAGATCGGCAGGGCCTTTTCCAGCGATGCATTAGGCTGCGTGGTGTAAAGATCGCTGCAACTTTCCTTCCAGCCAATTTTGCTTGAATAACAATCAGCCTCTTTCCCGTGTATTTGGAGAGTAGGAAGCTTCATGTCCAAACGTCAGCGGCCAATGGTTATTTCAATACCGGGAGAGTAGAGCCTAGCCCTAACCCTGGAAAAGAGCTAAGCTTAAACTGTTTAAATGGTGAAGGTTTAGAGCAGACGAGGAAATGTAAATATTGTAGATCAATGAATTCAAACACTTATTAGGGTGGGGCAAGCTTTAAACCCACGTTTGACGTTTTCAAACGCAGGCACGTGTAATAAAAGGCGATTAAACCTCTCTAAAATTGAGATTTAAAAACAGTGCAATTGCCACCTGCCTTTCATTACAGTTTAAGAAAGAAATTAAAGGAAAGGAGGAGCATAAATAAAGGAAGTGAGTTGGTTTCAAAGGGACAAGATGGTAGACCTTCAGTTACACACCGATTTAAACATTCCCCCACTTCTTCAGACATGGATTTCCAGACAATCAATTCAGTCTCAAAGCTTGGGGCTCCTAATGTGACCTCAGGTGGAGTTCCTGAGTGGGCCTCTCACCCAGTCCCTTGCGAGAATACAAGGAGGATCTGGAGAGTAAGAAATGTGAAATACTCCTACTGGCTGAGCAGAGCTGTAGCTGCGATGATAGATATGGCCTGTAGGGGGCGACGAGCAGATGGAAAACTCCCGAGCTGTTTTTGAAGATCCAACGCTAGACACCGTCACCCCTCCAACCCCCACCCTTCCCGGCCAGGTTCTGAATCAAGCCCCCCATACCATCCTTTATCCTCAGGTCTTGGGACTACCAGGTGGAATCTCCAAGAAGCTACGTTCCTTGGCCCGTGTCCTGAAAGGGGCAAGGTCTCGAGGCGAATTAGTCTTAGAAATTATGAAACAGTGAAATTTCGTGATGAGGAAATACTGGCTCGGAAGCAGTTAAGAGCTACATCTGAAGTTCTTTATTTTTCAAGGCTTTCTAGGAAGAGGTTTGGTAGCGAAGAGAACAGGGAAAGCGAATGTGTGTCCGAGTGTTTTAAAGTAAGTCCTTTAAGAAACACTTGAAGAGAATGTGACCTGAAAGGAAGCCAGCTACAGAGCCATGAGTCTACCCAACTCCACCTGTGCTCCAGACGGTGCGGGCTGCAGCAGAACCGAAATAGTCGGGGCGGGGTTGGGGTGGAGGAGGCATCAGGGTGAGAGAGGCCTCGCAGTAGGCATCCCAACCAGTATTTCCTTTGATTTTAGTCAAGCGGCCTGTTTTTTGGTTTTGTTTTGTTAAATCACTCCAATTCTTTGACTCTACCTGCAGAATTAGGTTAGTGTCGGTGGGGGGAAAAAGCTGCATAAATTGTTAAGTGCTGAGAGAACTTTACACTTCACACTCACGCTGGTCTATTTCCCCTCCCCCACCTGTCCCCCCTCCCCCCACGGATTCCAGACAGAGAAACAGCCCTGCTTTAACACCGCTAATGTTCGCCTGGGTTTTGAACCTCTCGATATCACGTGTGCAAAAGAGTTTTATAAGCTGGGTCCCAGTCCCTGCTGCCCGGAGGAGGGGCTGAGCAAAAGCGAGGCAAGCTCAGAGCTGCTTCTCCAAGATTCCAGTCTCGAACCATCCAGGACCACGCCCTGCGCCCTGGGAAGAGTAACCACCCTCCAGCCGAACCTGCTGCGGAAATATTCTTCTCCGGCCCCCCAGTCTACTTTCTTGCTAGCCGGTTTGCTTCCACTAACCCAGGCAAGTGGGGAAATCGGAGACCTCTGCTGGCTGACAGAAGCCCCTTAGCGCCAGGCCTGGCCTTGGAGGCGAATTAAAGGTAATCAGATCCCAAACCCGCCTAAAAGACCACCCTCCCACACCTTCCAACAGTTGGCTAGGTGACACCCAGAGCCAACTTCTCCATCGCCGCCCACTTCTCGTGCCCTCTTAAGAATATACGAACCACGTTTTGCTCTCTGGGGTAAAACTTGCCAAATAGGGTTGTGTA
Organism: Alexandromys fortis; assembly: GCF_014885135.2. Classification (NCBI taxonomy): domain Eukaryota; kingdom Metazoa; phylum Chordata; class Mammalia; order Rodentia; family Cricetidae; genus Alexandromys; species Alexandromys fortis. The sequence continues at coordinate 12,341,789 of NW_026067908.1, read as the reverse complement.
CCAAACAGAATTCGAATAGAAACGTAAAATGGGCACAGTCATGCCGGTTTTATTTATCCAGGTGATGTCTTACATCCTGAATTTTCTTAAATTACTCTTAAGAATTAAAATTTCCTACATTTTGTGAAGAATTAAATTAGTCCGCTTCCCCGTTTTTAACGCTGTGTTTGTGCACACAGCTCCACCCCGCCATGGGTGGGAATGAAAGGGAACATCACTATTCACTACCAAAAACCGTGCCTAGAACATCGGCCTTCCAGCAAGCGCCAGGGTAGTCTGCTCCTTTACATATACATAGTCCCCAAGACCCTGTGACTTGCCCAAAGTCACTCAACAGGCCAAGCTCGGTTGGTAGTCCCGGATGGAAACATGTTTCTTACCCGGGAAAGACTGTGTCAGCTGAGGAAAAGAAAACAGCTCGCCCTGGGGCAAGAGAGGAGGGAGAGGGAAAGGTTAAAGAAGCGCCGGTCTAGGGGCAGCTGCGGAAAAGCTGCAGACGCGGGCCTTAGGGCCTTCCCTCCATCCCGGGTACCTTCCCTCAGCATCCCGGCACCGGGCAGCTCTGCCCCGACCGACGGCCACGTGACTTTCCCCGGAGACTTGAGAGGGAAGAAAATGGGAACTTAGGTCAGAAGATCCCTTAGCAGGGTGGGTCACCTGCCCAGTCACATCGCTACAGTGTCAGGAGTGGATGCCATCAGTGGTCCACCCTCGCCTCCGCCGTGCTCGCGGGGCATCACCTCCCCCCCCCCACTAACCTCCCCCACATCAGCACGGAGGTCTCCAGCTCCCCTAGCCTGGAAGTTGGATGGAAGAGAGACCTGGAAGGCATTAGGAAGGCTACCCAGCGGAAAAAGGCAACCGCTGTGGAGGTGGCCTTGCGATGGGGTCCTTGCCTGGTAGGACCCTGTGATGCCCTAGCGGCCTGTGTTCGGGAGGCAACCGATAGGCGGCAATTGCCCCTGGGGTTAACCTGGGCAGCAGAAGCCCCAGCTGGGCTCCCGGGTAAAATGCCACGCTAAGCCATGCATGGCTATAGCTGAGGATTTTCGGCCAGGCTGGGAGAGAAGTGAGTGTCTCTAGGCTTGGCCTGCTCGTGCCTTCTTCCGCGCTCAGTAAAAAGCACCCCACTGTCACCCTGGCCCGCGCCTCCTAGGGGGACCCCGCATTTAAAAAGTGGTCCCGAGAAGCAACGTTTGGTTCCTTTCCTCCCCAGGCTCCTCCCACACCTCTCAACAGAAGGTAGGCAAGACTCGGTCTACTAAAAGCCCACCCTTGGCCCTTACTATCCTTTTTTGCAAAGGGCACAGTCCGGTTCGTGGGGAATTCGGCGCTGCTTCTACTCCAACCTCCAAGTTTTCTCTTTGCTCTCAAGCTCCACCCCGGAAGATAGAGCCTCCACCAGGTAGCCTTCCCCAACCTTCCATTTTAGGTTAGTCGGTCCATCTCTAAGCTCACCCATGTGAAAAGATCAATCAGTTATTCATGCTCTCTGATTCCCCGTGTGCACCTCTTACTGCCTAACACTGCTGGGCACAAGCGGCCGTCCAGATAAGTTGTCAACTGACCTCCAGCATGGGTGAGCTGGGGGTGAAGAATGTTGGAGACTGAGTTGGTCAAACCAGGTTTTAAGAGTTTGAAAGACTGTTTTCTTCCTGTTCCTTTTCTCCGGCCCCTCTCTTTATAACAAGTGCTTTTTATAAACACTGCTATTTATTTTTAAATGGAGAATTAAAAAAGCATTTATTAGCGATCTAAAATGTGTACGAGGTGAGCTGTTCGTTGGATTTTTCTGAGCATGTTTCACTAAAACAGACTGAATACTTCTTGCCTGAAATGCCATGAGCTACATCTGCTCTCATCTAACGGGAACCCCATCCTACAGCCTGTTTGAGCTGGCCAGTGCTCCAGCTCCACACACTAGTCCCTCGCACTTAGGGTATCCTGATTTGAAAGTTTTCCTCTCAAAGAATCCTTTTATTTCCTTGGAAAGGGGTAACAGCTTTGAGAGTTCTTTGCTCAGGTTTTTATAATAAAGATGGTCCTGGCATATGTTGGGATTCTTTATCTAGAAACGCAAAGAATCCTTTGTGGTTTGGCAACTATAATAAGACGGGGGTCCCAGTATAGTCTGGGAACCTTTCTCCAGGATTCATGTGGATACCACCTTGCCTGTGACTGAATTCAGATCACATCATTGACAAAAGTCTCACAGAATGGTTTCTAGCATTTTCAGCATTCATTCCCCACTCCCGTCAGATAAAAGGTATTTTTAGAAAGTTGATCAGGGCTGGAGGGATGGCTCTGAAGTTAAGAGCAGCGCTAGCTGCTCTTCCAGAGGACGGAAGATGCATTTCCATCACACACGGCAACTCGCAACCATTTGTCATTTCAATTCCAGGGAACCCAACGCCCTCTTCTGGCTTCTGCTGGCAATACAGACACATACAGGCATACAGACATAGATACAGACATACATGCGCGCGCGCACACACACACACATGCACACATGCACGCGTGTGCACACACACAGTGCACATACATATATGCACACAAAGCACCCATACACATAAAATAAGAATTTAAGAGGAAAGTTACATAAATTATTATTTTATTTTGAGTCCCTGGCACAAAAGTCACCTTTTAGAAGCAGATGTCGTGGTACATGCCTGCAATCCCAGCTCTCAGGAGATAGAGACAACAGGATGAAGAGATCGAGGCTAGCCCCTTACCTCGTGTGTTCAAGTTTAATCTCGTTAACTTGAGACACTCTGTCACACCACTCCCTAAAGCTATCTCTTACTTACACCTCACTAAAGCCACTTAACTTATTAAAGTAGGAGTTTAGACGTCTTTGAAAGATATTCATATAGCTCGTTTAACACGGAGTAAGAGGGAAATCTCCTGTTATCTGACCAGCTCTTTCCAACCTGGGATCGAAACAAAGCGTGTGTGAATCATTTGATGAAGTTTTTTTTTTTTTTTCAAATTTCTATCTCAGTGTGTGTGGTCCCCATTCGTTTTAACCCTGTGTAGCTCTGTTAGCTTCCTTCTCTGCCTTGTTACAGATTTTAGTACCTCACAAACATATGGCTGCAAGAGCAAGGTAGTGTTATGATGAATGTAACCGAATCCCAGCCAGTGTGGAGCATCTACTTCATTGACGAGAGGGAACTAAGATAAAGGTTCTCTTGTTGTTAGCAGTAACTGGATGCAAGCAGTAATAAACTGGATTAAAAGATACGATTAAGTTTTCAGCCCTAGTCTTGACATTGAACTTCAAAGTATTTGATAGATTCTATAATTGCCCAAGTGGAGAACTCTATATATTTTTAAGTTTAGTGTGAGTGGGGGGCAGGAGAGAGGGAGAGATGAGGTGATGGGGTACACATGCCATGGTACCTGTGTGCCATATAACTTTGTGGAACTGGTTCTTTCCTTCCACTTCTGGTGACTGTGTTTCTGGGCAAGCATTTTTTTTTTTATCAGATAAGTCATCTTGCTGGCTCTGAAGACTGCTATTGAAGATTTAGCAGAAAGATAGGAATTATAGTATAATAACTATCTTTTCAATTTTTTTAGCCTTTTGAGTAACTGTTTAAACATTTAAAGATTTTTTTTAAACTTTGATTTCACCTTTGTCTTGATTTAAGATATCTGTCACACTAAGCCATCTGTCATTCAAGTCTTCAGCACTGTGAAGACATTTGCTAATATGTACATTAGGAAGTTGAGCGTCCCCTCTACCACCATCCAGAAGGCCCTGAGAATAATGTTTAAAGGTGTTCAAAGAGATGATGAACAAAGCTACCTTCCTTTTTGGGAAGCACTATTCTAGTGCAGTTTACACAATACCAATGTAATAGATCACTGCTTCTTTTCTGTTGCCTTAAAATATTCTTATTTTAAATGAGATTAAATTTGAGAAAGCATTTTATTGAATTTGTTAATTATGAGAGATAAATAATAATTTGAGAGATGTCTACTATATTTTAAATTGTTTTTTTTTTTGCCAATAGGAATTTACTAGTTGAAATATAGAATGATATTCTAGAAAAAGCATGGAATTTGGATTTTATAGTGTTATGGTCAAATCTTGATTCTCTTTATTTCTGTTATCAGTTGTTTGTTTTGTTTATTCCTTCCCTTCCTTCCTTCCTTCCTTCCTTCCTTCCTTCCTTCCTTCCTTCCTTCCTTTCTTTTCCCTTCCTTTTTCTTCCTGCCTTCCTTCCTTCCTTTCTCAACAGAAGAATCCTACTCTGTAGCCTGAAGTAGCTTTGAATTTATGATAATTCTCCTACCTCAGTTTCAAGCACTGAGATTATAGGTTTGAGCCACAATGGCCTGGCTTGCTGACTTCTTTGTATATGCTCTTAATCACAGTTAGCTGGCCTCTCAGTTTCTGTTTTCTTGTTTGTAAAAGAAGTATCAGGACATGGAGATTTACTGTGATGAATTTGGCGATCTTAACGATGGTGACAACTCACTGCTCGGCAGTTTTGCTGATTTTATCGTGGTCACATTTTTATGAGGCCACCTTTATTTTTTTCCTCTGATAACATATACCAAATAGTTGTCACATTTCATATTTAAAAATGAAGTTGCTGGGACCACTGTCTTTCCCATCTGTTTGAGTTAGGGATCATTTTTGTGTTCTCACGACTTAACAAATGTGAAGCAATTTACTCTGTGGTGCTGCTTGGTAAATCACTTTCTCACTTTCAGGGTATTTTTCAGTCTTGTGGATGAGAGGTCTTGACAATAGTCATTAAAGATATGATAGCGTTTTCTACCAGAACAAGGACATGTGCCTATGTCTCTTTGCTGAGCTCTGGTCTGGGGAGACTAATTTTGACATTTTTTTTTCCTTCTATATCTACCCTGAAATTTCACTAGAGGAAGTCACTACCCACCTAGGCTGGAACGGATTAGGCCAAAGCCCAAGTTTTAGCTTACAAAAACCATCTTGATCATCTGCCTGTCTAACGAGAGAATGTAACATTTCATTAATGGAGGATTAGATAGAAGTCAGCTGATTTTGCCGACTCACACCTGTGGTGCCAAAGACGGAGGCAAGAGATTCGCAGTGAGTTTGAGGTCTGCCTAGGCTCAGAGCAACATACTGCTCAAAAACACATCCCAGTAGCTCAGCTGGTAGAACGCTTGCCCAGCACACGCGCATGACCCTGGATTCCATCCCAAACACTGCATAAAACAATGTGGTCACGTACCAGGGAAGCTGAGGCCAGAGGATAAGGTCAAGGTCAGGTTAGTGAGAGAGCTATAAAAGCACTTGGCCAGAGAAGCTAGAAGACTCGAGTTCTATGTTCCCAGAGTCCACAGCTGAAGGGAAGAACAGACTTAAAACTTGAGGCACACGGACATACTCCACCACTCTCTCTCTCTCTCTCTCTCTCTCTCTCTCTCTCTCTCTCTCTCACACACACACACACACACACAAATTCACTCACACCACACCACTCACTCATACCAAACTATACACACACACACAAATAATTAATAAAAAATTTAAGGTTGTTAAGATGGCTAAATGAATAAAGGAGCTTACTGAGAAAGCCTGGTAACCTGAATTTGACTTTTTAAATCTGGGCAAAAGTGGAAAGAACCAACTCCACAAGTGTCCTCTGAGTTCCACACTTGAGTCTTGGCATTTGGGCATACATGCTCGAGCTTGCGCGCACGCGCGCACCCGCGCGCGCGCACGCGCACACACACACACACACACACACACATCTTGCACAGACAAATATACAAATAAATTAATTAAGTAGGTTTAATTAAATAGATTGATGGATTCTCTGGCTGGGTCCATTTCTGGGTTCCCAGAAAATGACCATGAATCATGCCTTGCAGAGTCTTAGAAAAGGCAACTCTACAAGGCTGCCATAGTCCCCATCAGTTCAATCAGAGGCAAGCATGCATCCTGATGTGTTTCCTTTCTATGTACCCCCTGCCTACAGCCAACCAGGGGCAAGCATGCATCCTGACGTCCTTCCTGTTCCCATCCCTTCTGGCCACATGTGGTCAAGCACAGCTGGTCAGATGGGTCAGACGACCACAGGACAAACAGGAACTTATTCGTAACTGCACACAGAACTCTTAACCTGCAAGGAATGTGTTTCCTGTTTTGGTCTCACTGCCCTTTATTAAGTTGTTATCCCAGTGAGACTCTCCGGGAAAAAATAAAATTTTCATTTGCAGCTGGTTATCAGTTGGAGTGAGTTTCTGGGTGAGGGATGAGGACATGTTCCGCTCCTCCTTTCGGCCCTAGGACCTCTTTCCTAGGGAGATCTGTCCCTTGCTCCCAGTCCCTTACTCTTTAATCTCTGTAGTTCTATCAATGGTAGCCTGTTTATCTTTGACTTAACAGCAAACATCCACGTATAAGTGAATAAATACTGTATTTGTCTTTCTGGATCTGAGAGACATCACTCGGGATGATTTTTCTCTAGTTCCATCTATTCCATCCATTTTACCTGTGAATTTTATGACTTTTTAACAGCAGATTTTTTAAATGTACCATGTTTTCTTTACCTCTTCATCTATTGATGAACATCTGGGTTGTTTCTAGTTTCTGGCGATGATGAATAGAACAGCAGTGAACATTTTTGAATAAGCATCTCTGTAGTAGGATGAAGCATCCTTTGGACATATGCCCAAGAGTGGGTCTTGAGGTAGATCAATTCTCATCTTCCCAAGGAACTGCCACACTGTTTTTTGTAGTGATTGCATGAGTTTACACTCCCATGCAGGGCGATGGTGGCGTACGCCTTTAATCCCAGCACTTGGGAGGCAGAGGCAGGCGGATCTCTGTGAGTTCGAGACCAGCCTGGTCTACAGAGCTAGTTCCAGGACAGGCTCCAAAGCCACAGAGAAATCCTGTCTTAAAAAACAAAAAAACAAAACAAAACAAAAATACACTCCCAGCAGCAGAGAATGAGTGTTTCCCTTACTCCACATCCTTGCCAGCATGAGTTGCCATTCATTTTATTATCTTAGCTATTCTGACAGGCATAAGATAAAATCTCAAAGTAGTTTTGAGTTTTTCTGATGACTAGGTATATAGAACATTTCTTCTCAGCCATTTGAGTTTCCTCTTCTGGGATTTATTTGTTTAGATCTGTACCCCATTTTTATATTGTGTTATTGTTTTCTGGATATCCTTTTTTTCTTTTTTGTTTTCTTCTTTTCTTTTCTTTTCTTTCTTTCTTTCTTTCTTTCTTTCTTTCTTTCTTTCTTTCTTTCTTTTATTGTTGTTGTTTTGAGGTGGGTTTCTTTATAGCTTTGGAGCCTGTCCTGGAACTCGCTCTGTAGACCAGGTGGGCTTTGAACTCACAGAGATCTACCTGTCTCTGCCTCCCAATCGCTGAGATTAAGGGCATGTGCCACCACTGCCCGGCTTTACAACCTTTTTTTGAATATCCAATTTTTTTGAGTTATTTATATATCTCAGATATTAGTGCATTATTGGATGTGTTGTTGTTAAAAATATCTTTTTTCATTCTATAGCCTGTTGTAGCTAATTTAATTTAAAAAACAATCTTGATTAGTATGTGTGTTTTAAGATTCATTCATTTATTTATGTATTTTTGTATTCCATTTGCATGCATACCTGCAGGCCAGAGGAGAGCATTGGATCCCATTATAGATGGTTGTGAGCCACCATACGGTTTCTGGGAACTGAACTCAGGATGTCTGGAAGAGTAGTCTGTGCCTTCAACAGCTGAGCCACCGCCCCAGCTTCCTGTTGTAAATAATTTTTACTGGGCTTGATTTTTGCCATTCATCTACTTAGAGATCCGCCTGTTTCTGCCTCACGAGTGCTGGGATTAAAGGCATGTGTCACCACGACCCAACTGAGAAGACTCTCTATCAGAGGAACATGTGAGTTTTTCCCAACTCTTGGCTGACTTCACTCCTGTGATCGGTCTGATGGTGAGTTTGGCAGCAGGAGGCTTTTCTGAATGACCCCTTCCTGTGTCTCTTGGCTTTTGGAGCCAGAGGATACATGTGAGTCTCAGTCTGTAGTACTGTAACCCCAGCAGAACACGTTCTTGCTTGTGAGTGATTCTACCTGTCTGGCACCAGCTGTCTGGGAAGGTATTCTCCTTAGGTCACTAACTACTAATATGTCCACTCGGTTGCATATCCTTCCGATTGGCTTTTAGAGGAAATAAACTCACCTAAAAAATCATTGACATTTCTGTCTACTTCTCAACGGTGTCCATCTTTGGAAGGGAGAGATAAGGCATATGAACTTGAAGAAGCCTGGGAAGCATCACAAGGGCGAGGACTGGCACATTGTCCAGGACACAGAACAGTTTGACTCAGGTTCTGTCTCAGCCACCTATTGGCTACCTTGTCTTGTGTGAGGTACTTAAATGTTCCCTAACTACCTCATCCTTTAAATGAAAACAATAGTCATGTGTAGGCAGAGTTTTCTGTCCTGCCAACCAACTCTATCCTGCAACCAGCTCCCAAATAAACACATAAATAAATATAATTATAAATTATTAATTATAAATGCTCAGGTGACAGCTTAGGCTTGTTACTAATTAGATATCACAATTTAAATTAACCAGCCGGTGGTGATAATGCACACTTTTAGTCCCAGAACTCGGGAGGCAGAGGTAGGCGGATCTCTGTGACTTCGAGGCCAACCTGGTCTATAAGAGCTAGTTCCAGGACAGGCTCCAAAAGCTACAAAGAGACCCTGTTTCGAAAAAACAAACAAAATATTAATTAATTAATTAACCCATATTTCTTATTTACCTTCTATCACATGGCAATGCCTTTTCCAGCATGGCATATTCATCTTGCTTCTCTCCACATCTCTCCACCCTCCTCCTTCTCTGTGCTCTCTTTCTATCTGCAAGTCCTGCCTAACCTCGACCTGCCCAGCTAATGGTCAGCCAGCTCTTTATTAACCAAAGAGAGTCACACAAATTCACAGTGTACAAAAAGATGGCTCCGCAGGCAGCAGGCACGCCTGTTTTCACGGAGCTCGTCAGGCTGTGAAAACGAAACAGCTCTGACTGTGGAAAAAGCTTCCAACGAGTGTTAGTTAATTGCAAATATCAGTCAGTGCTAGCAGCCTGAGGGTACAATCTCAGAATGGGAGAAGCATTTGCATTCGGCTTCTCAATTTCCATCCAAAATTTGCTGGATATTTTTGTTCCCCCGAAGAGCCATGTCTTGAAGAGGTGGGTGTGGAAGCTCACATTGTAATCCCGGTCTTGGTGGATGTGAAGTAGTTGAGGCAGGAGGATCTGAGCTACTTAAAGTTTGAGACCATGCCAAATAACATAGAAAAAGACTGTCAAACAAACGACCTTACTTCCTGTGTTGAAATCCTAATCACCTAGGTGATACTGCAAGAGGAGGAGCTTTGGAAGGTTATTGGGTTCTGAGGGCAGATGAATAGGACCAGTGCTCTTAATTGGCTTGACCGTACTAAACATTTCGCCACAAGTAAGTATATTAAAGCAGCACTGTAGTACAGTTTAAATATAGACAATCAAGGTAACATGAAACAGACTCATTAAAGAAAATATGAGTAAAAGAAAGTATGCAAACATTCTTTTAACATGAGGCTGGAGAGAAGGCTCAGTAGTAAATGCACCTGCTGTTCTTACAGAAGACTCGGGTTCAGGTCCTAGAAACCACATTGATGGCTCACAACCGCCCATAAGCACACTTGCAGGGCATATACATACACATAGGCAAATAAAATTAAATAAGTAAATCTTTAAAAAGTAATTAATTATCCCTGTCTAGGTAAGACCCTGTCTCAAAAAAAGTCAGAGAGAGAGAGAGAAGATAACAGGATGGTGGGCGACCTGCGTCTGATCCTCAGCACCTACTCCCACAGCTCATCCTCTGATTTTCATATACACGTTCTGGCAGGCTCCCTTGGGTGTGTGCATGCACATGCAATAATAAATGGATGTATGAGGGACCCACAGAGACAGCTGACCTGAGCTTCTGGGAGCACATGGACTCTGGACCATCAGTTAGGGAGTCTGCCTGGAACCTACCTAGGTTCTCTGCATGTGTGACAGTTGTGTAACTTGGTCTGTTTGTAAGGCTCCTAGCAGTGAGATCAGGACCTGTCCCTGGCTCCTAGCTGGCTTTTGGGAACTTGTTCCCCATGCTGGATTACTTGGCCAGCTTTTTTTTTTGCAGGAGAAGGAGCTATTTCAACTTGAGTGCCACGCTTTGTCCAAACCCATTGGAGGCCTGCCCTTTTCTGAATGGAGATGGTGGAGGAGTGTATGGGAAGATGGGTAGGTTGGGGGGGGGGAATGGAAGGAGAGTGGAGGCAGGAGAAACTGTGGTCGGTATGTGAAATAAATGGAAAAAATGTTAATAAAGTAAAATAAAATAAAAATGTCGAGGGTCGTCTCTGTGCCGACACCGCTCCTCTCTGTGTCTCCACTTACCACAGTCTGCACAAATGAAACTCACAGAAACATTCTCTGGGGACACTTCAGGTCAGTCACTCCGACTTCAGCAGCCCACAGCAGATTGTCTCGCCTTTGCCATTCGGTCATGAAATGTGTGCTGTCCTATGGCAGAGGAGAGTGGAGGAAGGCAGAAACATCTAGTGGCCCTTAGGCTGTAAAACAGCATGGTAATGTCCTGGGACGATCACTTAGCTGTGCAAAATTTTACACACAGGAAAGGTGAGAAATTTTTGAACCAAGAATTTTATATCTTCCCCAAGCCACCATTATTAACATCTGGATATGTTTGCCTTATCGTATGATTGATTCCTCTGCCCATTCTTGCTTTGCTCTGCCTTTCAGACCATCTCACTTGACAAGTTACAATTACAAAGTAGCATCCTGCTGCAATATTTTTGTCTTATTTTGCTTGTTTTTTAGTGACAAGCTCTCACTAAGTAGCTCTGGCTGTCCCAGAAATCACTATGTAGACAAGGAAATCACTATGTAGACTCACAGATTCCCCTGCCTCTGCCTCCTGAGTCCTGGGATTAAAGGCGTGCACCACCACCTTCCGGCTCCATTTATGCTTTTATAATGTAAAGTTATTCTAAGTACCTAGCACAGTAGGCTATATAAAATAATCCACATACCTTATTTTGCAATTGTTTTGTAGATCTGTGTTAACTGACCACAAGAAGTCAGGAGAAATTCTGTTAAGTGTAAGCAGTAAGGGGCTGTAGTTACAGAGACAGGCTCAGAGGCCAGACAATTTGGATTTGAATCTGAGCCTTGCCCTATACTAGCTATGTGGTCTTAAATTTCTTTTCTCAGCTGCAGATGAGAATTAAAACAGTGTCTACCTAGCAAGATCACTGTGAAAGCTAAATTAGTAAACATCCAATCCTGTTTGTAATGCAATTTGGTGAAGATGATACATTTGAGAATTATTAGGTGATATATGTGTTTTTTGACACACATATAGAAACTTAACACTTTATCCATTTGTATGTATATGTATATATCCATGCATATGTATGTGTGTGTATATTTTCTTTTTTGTTGTTGTTTTGTTTTTTGAGACAAGGCTTCTCCGTAGCTTTGGACCCTGTCCTAGAACTTACTCTGCAGACCAGAGTGGCCTAGAACTCACAGAGATTCACCTGCCTCTGCCTCTGCCTCTGCCTCCCAAGTACTGGGTTTAAAGGCATGAGCCACCCACCACACTGGGCTAAACAGGGTAATTTAAATTTGAGAGACAGGGTTTTGTGTACCTCAGGCTGCCCTCAAACTTGCTTTGCAGCTGAGGATGACCTTGAAGTTCTGGTCCTCCTGCTCCCTCTTCCGGGGTCTCTAGGCAAGCACCACTAATCCTGAAGCTGGGGGTTAAACACAAAGTTTAATGCATTCTAGGCTAGAGCTCTAACAACTCAACCCATAGCTTACGCTATTGTCATTCAAACCTTCCTGGGGAGATAAACAAAGGTCTGTTCTCCCTACACTAGGCGTCAGTGACAAACCAAAGAAACTGTTCCAAGTCCAGTTTATTGAACCAGTGAGTTTAATTATGGTTATTTGCAAGAATGTGGGTGAGGGGTTACATACAGAAGTGTGGGGAATGTATGTGCATCTCCCCTAGCTACCTTTGCTGGCTTATAGAACCTCAGGGAGGGGTGGGGTCACCTGATTTCCTTCACTCCCTCCATGACAGAATGCTGATGGGCCCAGTCTTGTGTGGCTCTGCTACTGAAGTCACAGGTGCTGAGAGTTCAAGCTGCCATTGTCCATGTCATGCCCATAGGACAGTGTTCCATAGCACGTTACTCTTTCATCAATGCTCCTTGAGACTCGGTGGGAATGATGCAGATTTAGGGCTGGGCATTCAGCCATCACTTATTCTCATCACTTGGACCAGTTTTGAGTTTCTTCAGTAACTGCTACTTGTTGCAAATGAAGTCTTCCTGACCAAAGTTGACAGCAGCAATAATTTGTGGGCACAAATATAAGTGTTTAGAGTACAATTTGACAGGTCCATTGTATCCATTAAGCACACACACACACACACAACAACAACAACAACAACAACAACAACAACAACAAAAAACGGTAGTAGCTTCCCCACTAGGGCCTACAACTTCCCCAGTCATGGACTTTTGACTAACTGTACCAGACATGAACTCCTGCCTGTGGGGCAGGCCTCAAATTCAATGGTAAGCATTGATTACACCCATAATAGTCATGCTGCTATTGAACTAGCAGATACACCTTGCCAGGAGTGTTGACAATGTAGCATTCAGGGTCCAAGGCCCACTAGGATCATGAATAACAATCTTTTTCTGTTTCCCTTCCCACCTGGACCTGTGTAGCACCTTTCAGTACTACAAAAGCTCACCAGCAGGGAGGAAACTTCCAACTTAATGCCAGCTTGACTGTTCCATGTCTGGTAACCAAAGCACACAGTTAATTGAGCAATAGGGTCTTGCAATTTGTTCCCATGAGCAATCTACAACAGTGGTGGTTGTCTCATTTTGGAGTCTTCTGGAACCTGACTTGGCCAGCAACTGGTGGGGAGGTAGCCCACCCCTGGAACTAGGATTTTGTGGTTTCTGAGAGCGTCTTTTCCCACCCACTCATGGTACCTTCCGTCAGCCTTTTTAGCATTGTTTTACCGGTTACGGGCACAACACTGTGTAGAATTTGTCTCACCTCGTTTGGTGCCAGCTTTGCTCTGCTAAGTGTTATACATTATACAGCACTCTCATTCGAATCAAAACATTCAGCCCTGGAGGAAGGTTCTTTAAGAGTCAAGAAGTAATAAAACTTAAAGGAGGGCTGGAGAGATGGCTCAGAGGTTAAGAGCACTGGCTGCTCTTCCAGAGGTCCTGAGTTCAATTCCCAGCAAGCACATGGTGGCTCACAACCATCTATAACGATATCTGGTGCCCTCTTCTGGCCTGCAAGCATACATGGAAGGAATGTTGTATACATAATAAATAAATTAAAAAAAAAAAAACTTAAAGGACCCAGAAAGTAAACAACTCACAACTCTCAGAACCTACCTGAAATTTACAGGATTCACAAGGCTCCTCTCTAAGGCTAAATAATGAGTAACAGCTGCTAGAGACAAGAGACTTCCCAAGTGGAGAAGATGCCTAGAGGAGACTGTCTCACCGGACAAACTCCTTGCAAGTCATGCAGGCATGCAGCTTTTATGAGTCATCACCCAGGCTAGGATAGGCCTTTTGGTGATGTAGCTGTTTTTGAGTCATCTATGCTTCTGTGAGTAAACCTCACTCACACTCAGATAACTATTGTCAATTCATTGGTTCACCAAACTGAACTTCAAGGAAATCATTTCTTTGAGCTATTGTTCGTTCCTTTTCTGGGGTGAGTAGACTTTTGCTCATGTCTCCCCAGAAAAAGTCACACAATAGCCAACCATAAAGCACTCACAATTGTCAGAGATGTGCTTGGCCCTTGCACCTTGTGTGAACTGACCTCCCACCCTTGCTCCTGTAGGTGTGCTTACGTGTCTTTCAGCAGCTTTTCTAAATCTGTGAAACACCCAGAGGTTAGCATCATCTTGTCTGGGTAATGAAACCTTCCTGCAAAGAGTGAGCAGGTTCACTGAAAGGCTACTATCTGTCACACAAAGCAAATGCCAGTTGGTCTCAGGAGCCATCAACTGAAGGGATACTAAAGAACAATGTTAGTCCTGTCCAGTATTAAATGAGCCCATTGCTTGTATCATTATTGTCTCAAAAGATCAACCTTGGGTATTGGGGTGTGGGTGGGAGTCACTACTTTAGCTAGCACTCCACAATTTACAGTCATTCTCTATGAGTTGTCTAGCTTCTTCATCCTAAGGTGCTATCTCCAGGGCGACACACATCCAAGGGGCAAGGTAGGGCCCATTATTCCTGCTCTAACAAGACCAGGGCCAAGGGAAAGTTCTTACCTGGTGAATCTGCACAAAACTGCCCAAGTCTGACAGTTTTGGGCCAGTGCTTCATCCAGATGCTTCCAACAATGGGGACACCAGGCTAGTCAAGTCTCTAACTCCAAAATATTTTCTTACAGGAGACTAATAGACATAGGTTTTCTGGAGGGGATAACTGCTCCCTACTGGAACAAACTGTATTTTCCACCCTCACTGCTATCATTTATACCTTTCACAAACTTTTCCTCAGGCTTAAGAACTTCCCAGGGTCTTGCTGGATTTGCCCTCTACCAATTGGGTCCTTAGCTAGACCCAAATCTTGTGATATTTGTTTTCCAGTGACCCAGACAGACTCCTTTGTCTATTTTGTTTTGTCTTTCTCATCCCCCCCACTTGAGTGCTTTAGCATATCAGGGACCTGATCTACGACCCAACCTAAATCATTCAGACCTGCCATAGCCTTCTCACCTGGCAAAGATTATGTCCCATCTTGACCCAACAAACACTAGCACTAACTACTAAACTACTAACACTAGCAAGACGGCTCAGTAGGTGTGGCCACTTAGCAAAGATTTGGGTTTGATTCCTAGAACCCACATGGGAGGGAAGAAAACAGCTTCTGCAGGTTGTCCTCTGACTGCCACACATATTGATGTGGCACATATGTTCTCTCTCTCTCTCTCTCTCTCTCTCTCTCTCTCTCTCTCTCTCTCTTTCTCTCTCTCTCTCTCTCTCTCTCACACACACATACACACATACACTAAATCAGCAAACAAATGTAAAATTTAAAAAATGATAGGTATTATATTAAATCTGTATATTAATTTTGATTGTACAGCCATTTTCATGTTATTAATTCTGCCAGTTTAGGATCATGGAAGGCCTTTCATTGGTCTGGGTCTTATTTGATTTGTTTTCAAGATTTAGTTTTATTTATGTGTTTGTGTCTGTGTGCACATGCACCATGTGTGTTCAAGTACCCAATGGAAGCCAGACTAGGGCATTAGATCCCTTGGAGATGGGATTACAGGTGGTTGTGAGCCACTGATGTGGGTGCTGGGAATTGAATTTGGGTATCCTTAAAGAGCAGCAAATGCTCTCAATTGATGAGCCATCTCTCCACCCTGATTTTCTTTTTCAACGTCTTGAAGTTTTCATCGTACCCACCTATCACTTCTTTGGTTATCATTTATTGCTGGTTCTTTTTTTTCCTATTGTTTCTTTTGTTAAGAATGCATTAATATATATGGTGGTCTATTTAAACACACACATACACAGAGGAGGAGTTCAGTAATCAAGCCGATAAGGTGACCTGTGGGCAGTCAGCCTCTCTTTCCAGCCATCCTTGTTACTGCCAGTAGGTCCATGATCAAAGTGGCCATGGTGGCAGGGATGGAGGTTGTGCATGGGCTCAACACATGGGCTTCCATTCACCAAGGCTGACCTGGCAACAGCCGCTGCTGGGTGCCAGATCTGCCAGCAACAGGGACCAACACTAAGCCCCTGATACAGCACCGTTCCTGGGGATGACCAGCCAGTAGCATGGTGACAGGCTGACTACACTGGGCCATTTCTGTCATGGAAAGGGAAGCATTTTGTCTTTACTTGAGCAAATATTTACTCTGGTTATAAGTTTGCCTTTCCTGTACATAGTTCTTCTGCTGAAACTACCAGCCATGACTTTCCTGAATGTCTTCTTTACTCTTAGGATATCCCAGAAACACAGCATCATTTTCGTCAAGAAACTCACTTCACAGCCAAAGCATTGCAACAGTAGGCCCATGCTGTGGAATCTTCTAGTCTTACCATGTCCACCACCATCCTGAAGCATAGCTTGGCAGAACAGTTGAATAGCCTCTTTAAGAAACAGTTAGAGTTATACCAAGAGGAGAAGTAGCCAAGAGGACTGGGGCAGGATTCTGCTGAAGGTAATCTATGCTTTGAATCTGCGTCCAGTATATGGTATGGTTTCTCCCATAGTCAGGATCCATGGGTTCAAGAATCAAAGTGTGGACATGGGAATGGTTCCACTCATTGTCACTCTAATGACCCATTAGAAAAAAAAATTTCCTTCCTGTGCCTGTGACCTTAGGCTCTGATACCCTAGAAGTTTTGGATCCAGAGCAAGGAGTGCTCCTTCCAGGAGACATAGCAAACATTCCATTGAATGGGAAGCTTCAGACTCCTGGCTAGCCACTTGGGCTTCTGGCAGTCTTAATTCAACAGACTGAAAAAAGAATAATAGTGTTGGGGGGGGGGGGTCATTGGTCGACTAACGGAGGCAGTGACAGTACAAGAGCTTCTCTAGGGCATTTCTTGGTGTCACCATGTCTATGACTAAGGTCAGTGTGAAACAACTCAATCCATGCAGGATTCCAAAGGGTCCAGATCCTTCAGGGATGAAAATATGGGTCACCACTTGAAGGACACTAGACCACCAGAGCACGTAGCTCTGGCAGGCCTTCCCCTTCTCCCCATTCCCTCTGCCTTGCTCAAAAACTGTTAGATTGCATTCCTAAAGCTAGCCACCAAGGTCTATTCCCTTATTTGGTCACTTCTTCCTCCTAGGGCTAACTAACAAAGTCCAGCAATCAGAAGCTCCCTTTAACATGCCCAATTAAAATTAAACACATCATCCTGACGTGGGGCTTTCCCTTTTCCCTTTATCAACCACCATTTGCCTATATGCCATACCTGTCTCCTTTCCATCCAGAGGCCCTCTGAGACAAATATCCCTGTCCCCTTTCCCTTGTCCCTTTCCTCTTCTCCCTCCTCATCCTCTCTCTCCTTTACCACCACACCCTAGCCCATTCTAACACAGATCTCCCTTTTCTCTTCTTAAAAATGACCCATGCAAGTTCATTCGCTGCTGTTTTTCTACTTGAGTCAGAAAGCAACCACTTTAATTTTTCTTCCCTGCTTAAGAAAGGATCTCTGTGAAAACAGGTGTTTGGGTGTGGGCTGTGCCTAATCTGGGGTTTGGAAGGGAGCCCATGGTGCGCGGGAGTTCCCTTCACCACTTGTTTTAGTTAGGGTTTCTATTGCTGTGAAGAGACATCATGGTCACAGTAACTCTTATTATAAAAGAAAACATTTAATTGGGGTGGCTTGATTACAGTTCAGAGGTTCAGTCCATTACCATCACGGTGGGACATGGTAGTATGCAGGCAGACATGGTGCTGGAGAAGGAGCTGAGAGTTTCACATCTTGGCTTGCAGGCAACAAGAATTATTCGAAGACACTGGGCAGTATCTTGAGATAGGAGACCTCAAAGCCTAAGCCTAGGATGACACACTTGCCCCAGCAAGACCATACTTCCTAACAGTGCCACTCCCTTTGGGGGCCTTTTTTTTTTTCAAACTATCACAACACTCTCCTGAGTGAACCAAGACCTGCTCAGATGCTCACTGAGTGTGGAGAACATAGAGAGCAGGTAGTAGAAGAAGCAGTAATAAATATCAGCTAAGGTCATGTGACCAGTTGCAGGCCTGAAGTTTGTTTTTTTTTTTTTTTTTTTTTTCCCCCGAGACAGGGTTTCTCTGTAGCTTTTGGTTCCTGTCCTGGAACTAGCTCTTGTAGACTAGGCTAGCCTCGAACTCACAGAGATCCGCCTGCCTCTGCCTTCCGAGTGCTGGGATTAAAGGCGTGTGCTACCACCGCCCGGCCTGGCCCGGCTCTTACTTTGTTAAGAGCATGCAAACTGATGCTCACCTTTGTTCTCAGCACTCTGGAAGCAGAGGCAGGAGAATTGCTATGAGTCTGAGGCCAACCTGGTCTACATATGGAGTTATAGGATAGACAAGACAACATAGAAAGACCCTGTCTCAAAAAGCAGCAAAAAAAACCCAGCCAGACAAACAAAGGAAAAAATGTTTGTGCACATTTGTACAGTAAGCAGATATTTGTGCTTTCTTTTCTCTGGTATTTTCATTTCACATTTACGACTGAATGTAGTTGGTTTTTTCTTTTACTCTTTGTTCTTTGGGGGCCTGCCACCCAGCTCCCAAATAAATATGAGGAGACTTAATCTTTTTTATAAATGCCTGGTCTTAACTTGGCTTATTTCTAGCCAGATTTTCTTTTCCTTTTTCTTTTTTTTAAAAGATTTATTTATTTATTATGTATACAGTGTTCTGTCTGTCTGCATGCTTGCAGGCCAGAAGAGGGCACCAGACCTCATTACAGATGGCTGTAAGCCACCATGTGGTTGCTGGGAATTGAACTCAGGACCTCTGGAAGAGCAGTCAGTGCTCTTAACCTCTGAGCCATCTCTCCAGCCCTAGACAGATTTTCTTAACTTAAATTATCCTGTCTACCTTTTGCCTCTGGGTTTTTACCTTTCTCTATTCTATATTCCTTTCTTTACTTCTTTCTTGGCCCCTGGTGTCCTCTCTCCTTCTCCTCTTCTCACTCTCCTTTCCCCCTATTCTTCTCTTCTTTATTCTCTCTGCCTGGCAGCCCCGCCTGGTCCTCTCCTGCCTAGCTATTGGCTGTTCAGCTCTTTATTAGATCAATCCGGTGTTTTAGGCAGGTAAAGTATCACAGCTTTATAGAGTTAAACAGACGCAACACATCTTTGTATCATTTTAAAAAAAGTATTCCACAGCATAAACAAATGTAACACATCTTAAAACCATATTCTCCAACAACTGAATGCTCCAAAGTCTCTCTGCACATTGCCCAGTTGTGAGTTGCCATGTCAGTTACCACAGTGAAATGGAGATGGCTTAGAAGCAAAGGGTAAAGGGGGTAGTGAGGAAGAAACAGGGGGACCCTGGGCCCACATCAAGAGGCTAATTCCTCCTTTTAAGTTATATATTTATTTTTTTTTAAGTTTTGTGTATGAGTGCTGATCTCATGTATGTGTGTGATCCTGTTGGTACCCGGTGCCCACAGAGGACAGAAGAGGGTACTGGATGCCCTGGAACTGGAGTTACAAATGCCTGTGATCTTCCATGAGAGTGTAAGGAACTGAACTCTGTGTTCTACAAAGGCATAAGGAGTACTTTTAACCACTAAGCTATTTCTCCAGCCCCTTGCCTTCACTCTTACCAGCATGTTCTTGCGGCCTTTCTTCATCAATATTGGAACAAACTTCTTCTGGCTTACCACATAGAGCGAATGCTACCAGAATCAGGATACAGGCATCCTCCAGGCTTTTAGCACCAGACTGGGACTGCTGAGACAAGCAGCCTGGTGAACTGAAATTCTCAGCCTTTCCCATATGAGCTAGCCATTATTAGACTCCATGGATCCTATTGTGTAAGGTAATCTAATAACCCCCCTTTTAATATATATGTTCATCTTATCAGTTCTGTTCCTCTAGAGGACCCTGACAAGTACAGCATCCTTGTCTTGTTCCTGATTTTAAAGGAAATGGTCTTAGTTTGTCTCCCATTACTACAACATTGGTCATAAGTTTGTTGTAGACAGCCTTTATTATTTTAAGACATGCTCCATTTATTCCTAATGTCCCCAGGACTTTTATCATGAAGACACGTTGAACTTTATCAAATGCCTGTTGGGTCTCAATAGAGGTGATTATGTGGTTTCTTTCAATAACTTTGCTTATATTGTATAATTACATCTATCAATGTAAATATATTAAATAAACCTAGCCTCTTTAGGATGAAGCCCCCTTGGTTATGATATATATATATATATATATATATATATATATATATATATAATCTTGTTAATGTGTTTTTAAAATTTTATTTGCAAGGCTTTTTTTAAAAGTTTTATATCTATGTCCACCCAGAAATTGATTTCTAGTTATTTATAGTTTCCTTTTATATCGATGTTGTGTCTTTACCTTGTTTTGATATCAAAATAAATACTGTCATATTGTGGGAAAATTTGGCAGTGCTTCTTCACTTCGTATTTTTAGAACAAATTAAGAAAAAAAATGTCATTAAGTTTTCCTGGAAAGTTTGATAAAATTCAGTTATGAATCCTTCTGATCCTGGGCTTTTCTTTGAGGGGCAGATAGCCCTTTGATTATAGCTTTGAGCTCATTGCTTATCATGAGTCTGCTGAAGCATTTCAGTGGCTTTTTTACCTCTGGTGTTTTTGTGAGCTAGTTAGAATAAAGGGTTTTTAATTGTTTGCTAAATCAAAGACCCACACCAGTCCCCAAAAAGCCGGTGAATTATCTTCCCTTTTAACCTTCCTGTGAACACAGTTCCATCCACCCTGATGAACTGGGCATCAGATCCTGCTTTCCTCATGCCCACTTCCCTCAGCAGTGCCTGTCCTCCCTCTGCTGTCTTTCAGTCCCGCGTATTCATGGGGACCTCAGCCGGCAATAACCAAGTCTCCCCCACGGCTCATATAAGCCAGTCCACGAGGGGCTGGCGTCCCTCCTCTTGCTTAGACTCTGCAGCCTTTGTCTCAAGAAGGGCTGGAAGGGTTTGTTGAAATATGGAGCGGCGGGGCTGCGTCCCCAACACCCCGGCCGCTTGGCTAGCTCATGCCCGAAATAACAACACACAAACTGTATTCATTTAAAGAACTGCTTGGCCCATGAACTCTAACTAATTCTTGCACCTGGACTAGCCCATTTCTATCTAGCCTCTTCTAGGCTAATTCTCACATATTAATTTAGCCCATTTCTAATCATCTGTGTAAGCACGCCAAGGTGCGCTTACCGGGAAGATTCTAGCCTAAGTCCATCGTGGGTTGGAGTTGCCTGGGAGAGCTGAGCATGGCGTCTCTGCTCCAGCAGAGCTGTCGGGTCTCTCCGGGAGCAGAGCAGAGTCTGACCTCACTTCCTCTTCCGCCCAGAATTCTATTCTGTTTACTCCTCCCATCTATGTTCCAAGCTGAGGCCAAGCAGTTGGTTTATTATAACTTAACCAATGAAATCAACAGATTGATATATGACACTCCCACATCACTTCCCCTTTTTCTGTTTAAACAAAAAAAAAAAAAAAAAGAAGGCTTTAACTTAACATCCAAAGCTCTAGAAATGACAGAGACATCTCGCTGCCTGGACAGTCACCCAAAGTTCCTCTGTACCGTTGGGGCATCCATCTTCGGCCTACAGGCCCATAGTTTCCAGCAGACATTTCCACAAAGCAGGAAATTTCAAAGGCAGTCACTATCTGCTTGTCCTGAAGAATGTCTTGCAGACTCTTTCATGAATCAGGAACCCCGAAAGATCATCTCACCTTTAGGCAAGTTCAGCAGTCCTCTCTCTGCGGGTTCTCTGTGTCCAGTTTATGCAATAGTCCAGGCAAGAGCAGTTTCTTGCCCAAATGGCTATCAAACTCCATAAGGATCCTCTTCGATGCCCATCTTCCTCTTGAAGTAGATTGGTGCTGCCAGGAGCAGAGTGTCTCATTGTCATGAAAAGTCCTAAGTTATTAAAACATGTAAAATGCCATATTCTCTAGCCTTTGAAAGATATGAAGAATGCCTATCTAAAATATATCTATGCACATCTAGAAAATCTTAACTAACATAACTACAAGCTTAACTACTATTAATGATTATTCATTAACAACCTATATACATTCAAAATTGACCTTAAATCTCTATCAATAAAGCAAAATCTATACTAATGCAAATTATTCATATCTATATCATATCCCCCTTTAAATGTAAAAGAACATTTATAAACCATATTTGGGAACATGGGCGCAGTTTTTTCTCTCCAAACTGCTTCCTGCTGAATGGGGGCGTCGTTAATTAGGTCTTTCATGGTATAACCTGTGTGCTAGTTTCATCTCAGTTGGCAGTTGAGCGAAGCAATTTTCTGAAGGTATTCACAGCAACCGTTCAGGAGGGCGTGGTCCATCATACCATATCGGAATAGAAGAAATGAACAGGGTCTCATCCTCTGTGAAAACAAAAAAAGAAACTCCTTTCCAAAGTATCATGTCCTTAGATCCAAATTTCAAAGTCAAGGCATCAAAATCTCTACGTTGGATTAGTTCAGCAGCATTTATAAACAAATATCTTTTGGCAGCTGTTGCTCCTTCCTCAGCATTCAAACAATTCAAAGAGAGCATAATAGTATACAGTATCAAGATTCTCTGTGTATTTTCCATCTTTGTACGCTTTATTTTAACCTCTATTTCGTTTATTTTTACTTTTATATTCTCTGTATCTCTTTGACCTGGAATAACTCTGTAGACCAGGCTCTCCTTGAACTCTCAGAGATCTGCCTGTCTCTGCCTCCCAGGCATTGGGATTAAAGGTGTTTGCTACCACACCTTGAACTCACAGAGATCTGTTTGTCTCTGCCTTCTAGGCGTTGGGATTAAAGGCGTGTACTACCACACACAACTTCTCTTTTTCTTTTTTTTTTTTAAGAACTTTTAACTTTTAGCTTGCATATATTTTTAACACACTGTAAATCATTTAAACATTTTCTTTGTCTTTGAATCTCTTTACTGTATATCTCTCTTTTTCTGACCACACGAGCCTTTAAATTACTGAGCAATATGAGTAGGATTAAAGCCGTGGCTTTGCCAGCTAGATCCAGTCCATTCCTTAGCTTTCCAGCCTCATGGCGGAGATACAGGCTGTAGCCATGTTTATAGCCACAATTCTATGGCGTTTCAAGGTCCCTGCCAGCCAGCGAGCTACAACAGACAACAGTCAAGTCCTCTCTCGGTAGTTGGCCCTCCTGCCTCAGTCAGAGTTTGCCCTGGCAGGACGGCCCAGAAAGCCGGCATTTTTAAACAGCACAGCTTTTTTCCTGCTACGGCTGAAAACCGAAAAGCATGCGTTCAGCTTTTCACCAACACCGTTTAAGTGTTTCGTGGCAGGACCTCTTAATGAGCTGCAGGGTTTTGCAGCTGAAGCTGAGTCAGGAAGCCTCTCTTAGATGAGAGCGCTTGCTTGCCTCTAGCAAGCGGAGCAGACCCAAGAAATTTCTGCTACCAAGAAAACATGCTTCACTCCATTCTTTCCCAAGCTTTCTCAGGCTTTTTGTGGTTTCAGTTAGCCACACGTCTGGGCGCCATCTGTTGAAATAGGAGCGGCGGGGCTGCGTCCCCAACACCCCGGCCGCTTGGCTAGCTCATGCCCGAAATAACAACACACAAACTGTATTCATTTAAGAACTGCTTGGCCCATGAACTCTAGCCCTTACAGGCTAATTCTCGCACCTGGACTAGCCCATTTCTAATGATGTGTGTAAGCACCCCAAGGTGCGCTTACTGGGAAGAGTCTAGCCTCCGTCCATCCTGGTGTCTCTGCTCCAGAGAGCAGAGCTGTTGGGTCTTCCCGGGAGCAGAGCAGAGTCTGACCTCACTTCCTCTTCCGCCCAGAATTCTATTCTGTTTCCTCCTCCCATCTATGTTCTAAGCTATGAGGCCAAGCAGTTGGTTTATTATAATTAACCAATGACCTTCCTCCATCAAGGGTTGTTCTTCAGTTCTTTTCCTTCCAAAGCAATCAGTCTCCTCTATCTGCACCGATATTCTACAGCCTTGTGAGTCAGGCTACGAGAGACTCTTTTTTTCCTTGTTTAAAAGTCGTCTTCAACTCCAACAGTTCAAAAGCAGAGTGTTCCGATTATCACAGCTTCATGTACCTGGCCCCCAGGTGCATAGGGTCTCATGGATTGTCCTTTCCTCTGTGTGATGTGGGAGTGTCATATCAATCTGTTGATTTCATTGGCTGAGCAATAAAGAAACTGCTTGGCTGGCCCTGATAGGTTAAAAGATAGATGGGAGGAGGAAACAGAATAGAATTCTGGGCGGAAGAGGAAGTGAGGTCAGACTCTGCTCTGCTCCCGGAGACTCAACAGCTCTCTGCTCTATGGAGCAGAGACACCAGGATGGACGGAGGCTAGAATCTTCCCAGTAAGCGCACCTTGGGGTGCTTACACACTTCATTAGAAATGGGCTAGTCCAGGTGCGAGAATTAGCCTGTAAGGGCTAGAGTTCATGGGCCAAGCAGTTAAATGAATACAGTTTGTGTGTTGTTATTTCGGGCATGAGCTAGCCAAGCAGCCGGGGTGTTGGGGACGCAGCCCCGCCGCTCCTATTACTACATCTGTGTGAACAGCAGAGCTAAGCGGTATTATTGCATGGCTTCTGCCTCCCTCTCTCCTTTCTCACTGTCCAATTCTTGCCATGATTTCAAGTCTTGGTTCCTAGAAAGGATTCTCTTTCCAATTGTTTGTTTATTTAATGTGGAGGAGGGTGTACAAGTGGCACACTATGGACGTGGAGTCACAAGGCCATTCGTTGGTGTTGGTTCCTTCCACCATGTGGATTCTGATTATTGAAATTGGGCCATTGTAGCAGGACTATTGTTGGACCACCAGTTCCTGAATATGACACAGAGAATCTTATTAAGCATGAAAGCTTGACCTTAGCTTCGGCTTATTCCCAATTAGCTCTTAAAACTTAAACTAAGCCGTTTATATTAACCAATGTTCTGCCGTGTGGCTTGTTACCTCTCCTCAGTTCTGTACATCCAACTTCCTCCACATCTCCTGGCAAATCTTCTGACTCTGAAATTCTTTCCCCATTTCCTCTCTCTCCCTGGAGGTCCCACCTCCCCTCTCTTGCCTATTGACCATTCAGCTCTTTATTAAACCAGTCAGAAGTTGCCTTAGGCAGACAAGGAAGGACAGAGACACATCTTCACACAGTGTGATCAAATATCCTGTAACAGGTCATCAGGCTGGTGGCAAGCACCTTTACAGGCTGACCCTTTTCATTAGCTCCTGCCCCAGGAAGAATTCTTTAGCGCACAGATCTAATTGGTGCGCTCTTTTCCTTCTAACTTCTCAGCTGGGAGAAATATCAAGCCATCACCCCATCTTTTTTTTTTTTTCTGCCAATTCAAAGGCTAGCCTATGGGACAGCGTCAGCACCCTTTTTTTTCTCATTGTAATTCCTCTCTTGCATAGGTAACTTCTTTGCAGATAACTGAGCTTCAGTTGCATGTATTATTGCTCAGAGCAACAGCCACCCACTGACTCCAGCCAGTTTAGAGTCCTGTGCCATGCATGCTACATTCAGGGATGGCAATAGAGTCTCCAGTTTGTCAGCTCATTTGAAGGTGTCCCCCGACCTGTTCATCAAGCAGGCATGTCATTCCATATCACATAGAAGAAGGTGGCAATCTGGAATTCCTCCCACGGACACTCCACCTTCAGATGGAGCAGCCTTACTTGACTATCTACGCACCCCTAACAGGGCCACTGTTGAAATAGGAGCGGCGGCAGGGCTGCGTCCCCGGCACCCGGCCGCCCGCATGGCTAGCTTATGCCCGAAATAATTACACGGAAACTGTATTCTTTCAAACACTGCCTGGCCCGGCTAGTTCCAGTTTCTTATTGGCTAGCTCTTACATATTGTTCTAACCCATTTCTAATATTCTGTGTAGCCCACGAGCTGGCTTACCAGGGAGGATCTTAACCTGCGTCTGTCTGGAGCGGGAGAATCATGGCGACCCTCACTAAGCTTTTTCCCAGCATTCTGTTCTGTTTACTCCGCCTACCTAAGGGTTGGCCTATCAAATGGGCCTAGGCAGTTTCTTTATTAATAAGAAATCACTCCCACATCAGGGCCACTGCAGCCAGAAGGCATGGCATTTGTCTTAGGGTTACTGTGACAAACACCATGACCAAAGCAAGTTGAGGAGGGAAGGGTGTGTTTAGCTTACATCTTCCCGTTGTAGTCCATCACTGAAGGAAGCCAAGACAGGGACTTAAAGAGGGCAGGAACCTTGATGCAGTTTGCCCTAGTAGAGACTGAACCTAGGTCCTGGTTGTCCTGGAAGGTCAGTACAGTAATTGCTGACCATGTGCGATTCTGAAAAAAGAAGATTTTTGTATCTCAGTCTCCCATCTCACGGTCAGCTTTACTTTACCGTCTAGCATCTATTGTTCATTTTCTACTTTCAAGGTCTCTGTTTCCTTTCAAAACCTTTTCTTCCGCTGGGTGGTGGTGGCACCCGCCTTTAATCCCAGCACTCGGGAGGCAAAGGCAGGCGGATCTTTGTGAGTTCGAGGCCAGCCTGGTCTACAAGAGCTAGTTCCAGGACAGGCTCCAAAGCTACAGACAAACCTTGTCTCGAAAAACCAAAACCAAACAAACAAAAAACCCCTTCCCTTCCTCATCCTGAGTGCTACTTGCAAGACTTGACCCTGCATCTTTGCTCCAGAACTCACTATTGGCGGTGAGGCTCGAAGTATACCTCAGTGGGAGAGCATACTCATGGGACCCTGGACTCAATTCCAGTCCTGAAAAGGAGAAAAGGTGACAAACGGGCATAACCCTGCATTCAGAATGTAGAGAGACTTTCAGGAGTTGGGTGCTACAGAATGACCAAGTGTACTAGGCCAGCCTGGTTTACTTAACAAGACCATGTCTGCCCCCCAAAAGCTGTTGCTGTGGAGTCGTGCCTAGCTCAGCCAATGAGATGAGGCCAGGTCTTTTTATGGCCCTAATATAAGAGGGACACTCTTTCCATCAGTGTTGCCAAGTTGGTAAAAGGTGAGCCTGAAGCCACTGGTAGCCATCTGCTTCCACGAGGGAAGAGTCTGCCCAGGATAAAAAAGCCAAGAGAAAGACAGGTGACCTGAGCGCGCGGGGGGGGGGGGGGGGGGGGGGGGGGGGGGGGGGGGGGGGACTGAATTCTGACAGTGGCCTCTAGCATGGGATTCAGCAGAGAGAGAGAGACAGGCACGACTTCTGTCGTTGCTGAGCCTGTAGAGGGCTAACAAGACACACACGTAGAGGACAGAGAGCAGAGGTGGACTTCAGGCATGCAAGGAGAGGCGTGTGAACGTATATGGAAGTGATGAGCAGGAGCCAGCCAGGAGGATGGAGGGGACATGGAACAGTCAACGGCGGGACCACTCGATACTTGCAGGGAATTCAACACAAACACAGCATACGAAGCACGGCCCCAGACACAGTTTCATGTGACCCAGCACTTTAAAATCCCTCACAGTGAACTATGCCAGAGTGTGTTCTGCTGCGAGCAATGACGGTCTGATGAATCGTGACTCATGATGACAACATTTAACTGTGTGGAAGCAAGCCCTACAAGATCTTTCTGCCTCACGACCCTTGGATTTTCTTTTCCTTTCCATTTAAAAATTTTTAAAAGTTATCTTTTATTTATCTGTGTGCACACGCATGAACTTTGTGTGTGGGTGAATGCATGTGATACAGAGGTCAGACGTCAACTTTCGGGAGTCAATTTTTCTTTCCATTGTGTAGATTCTGGACCTGGAACTCAGGTCATTAAGCTTGGCCACAAGTGCCTTTAATTGCTGAGCCATCTTGAAGTTCCCCATTAAGAATTCTTTTTTCTTTTTCTTTTCTTTTCTTTTTCTTTCTTTCTTTCTTTTTTTTTTTTTTTTTGAGACAGGGTTTCTTTGTGTAGCCCTGGCTATCTTGGAACTTGCTCTGTGGACCAGGCTGGCTGCAAACTCACAGGGATCTACTTGCCTTTGCCTCCTGAGTGCTTGGGTTAAAGGCGTGTGGCACTGCTGCCCGGCCCAGCATAACAACTCTTAAAACAGTTTTGACCTTTATTTATGCATGTGTTCAGTATGTATGTAGTACATGTGTGTGTATGTATGTGTGTATGGTGTATATGTGTGTTTATGTATTCAGCGTGTGTACATGCATGAGCATACACTGGTGTGCATATGGAGGTCAAAGGACAATCTTAAGGAAAGGGTTTTCATCTTCTATCTTGTGGGTTCAGGTTGTCAGACTTGGCAGCAATCACCTTGATCCATTGAGGCATCTTGCTGGCCCAGATTTTCTTACTATACACAGTTTCTAAAGATATATTTTCATTATCTTTAAATTATGTGTGTATATTCCTGATTGTGTAAGGTTATGCAATTGAGAGGAAAAATGGTGATAGTCCTAAACATCTTTAGGACTGAAAGGCCCATGGTATAAATGCAAGAATGCTCTTGGCCACTAGGAAAACAGCATCCTGCATCCTTTGGATATGGCCTGGCCATCAGGACCAGTCCCAGAGGGATGGTGCCCGAGGTAGCACCAGAAGCAACAAAACTGGATACCACCTCCACTGACCCTTCCTTTAACTACAGGAAGCCAGAACCTAGAAGGAAAATAACTCGGGTGCTCAGAACTTGTCAGTCTGATTTTACACCCCTTCTTGTTCTGACCCTGCATCAGTGAGTGATTCCTGCTATATCTGTGCACCCCTCTGTTGCTTCTGGGTCTGCCCTGGAAGTGCTTCCTGTATTGACAACACTTGGAAGAAGCTGTGAAGTTCTCAGGCTGCCCAAGGACCTACAGCAACAGCTCCTCAAGCTCTGCCAAGCAAGAAAGCCATCTACCTAATGCAATCTGTGCCAGAATCTGCTCACATCTGTGGAGACTTATTTAGGCCAGGCCAGTGTGTAGAAAAATACCAAGCGGCCCTTTCTCAAGGCCTGTGGATTAAAGAGATCCCAATGGGTAAGGGCGCAGTCTAGGAAAGCCTTTGCTGATGACTATACATTGTAAGTCAAACAGAGCTTTATTGAAGCACCTTCCAGATATTCTCTGCCTTTCTCCCAGCATCCATTTGTGTAGAGTTTACTGAGATGGGGATGGGTACCTGTATCCTATTTCTCATTAGTGGCCATAAGAGAAGGGAGATCCTGTTCAGATTATTTGCTTTTACTGATGTAAGATGTGACCCTTTAATACCAGGTAGCCTTAATGAATTCCTTATCCATCATTCAAAAAAAAAAAAGCAAACAAACAAAAAACAAAAGCAACAACAACAAAAAACCACACCTCGAGCACAATAAGCACTTGGAATGAGTCTAAAGAATCTGAAATGCTCTTTTCCTTGACCTTTATGTCATAACAATTAGGGAAAAAAGCTTGATGGAACAGAAATAAAAGCAGACAACAAGGAGGAGAGAATAGAGGAAAAACAAACGGTGCTGAGCAATAAGAACAGGCATTGAGACCCAGTGGTACCCGAATCTCCAGCGTCCCACTTCTGCTCTAGCTTTACTGGTAACACTTTATCTAGCATCTGGCTCTGGACTGCCACAAATTCAGTAATGGGGTGGGGATGAAATTTAGGGTCTTTTGTGTCTTTAAGAAACTTTCAAAAGACACAAAGAATGAATAAAAAGAAAGTTTGGTTTTTTTGTTTTTGTTTTTGTTTTTTTAAAAAAAGAAACTTTCTACCCCTGAGCTCCACTCACAGCCCCACCGATAACCCCTCCCACAACTCCACTGAAAGCCCTACAGCCAGTGCTCTGGCCTTTTCTTCCCAGCTTCATCATCCTGGGCACTTCTAGAACCCAGTGTCCCCTGTAACACCAACAGAGGGTTCTACACACACAATAGGACCATGGGGGACCCTGGGCTAAGGGAAGGGACCATTCGCAAGGTCAGAACTGTCATCCACCCCACAGTCCAGCTAAAGAAGTCCATGGCGGTGGGTACTAACTGGGTTCTCATTATGCTTGACACAGTCAGGATGTCCCCCCTCAACTGGAAGAACCCTTGGAGTCACTCCCGAGTCTGTCTCTTCTCTTTCAGTCAGGTGTATTTGACCTTGAGTAGGAGTCATCTCAAATCCCTGATGAGAGATCCCAAGAAATGCAACATGGTGTGGTGGTAGTGGTGACACGGGTTGTCTAGGGGATTGTCTGCTGGTTGTCTAACGTTCCCTGCACAGTAAAGAACTGATGACCAGGAAAGAGAAGACCAGAACATGGAGAAAGGGAAAGCAACAGCGTTTATGTGTTCGGGATGGGAGAAGTCAAGGCTGGAAGGCCTCTAATGAACGCTGGCTTGAGCAAAGGGCCCCTGGGTCCTCCCCTTTCTCCTGTTGGTTTGGTTTCAGTAACCTCCCCAATGCCTTCCCAAGGTTTCTCCTCCAAATGTTTTCTGAGAACAAGAAGCTGCCGTCCCAGGAAGTCCACGCTCTCTTTCCTAGTCTATCTCTAAGGCCTGCAGCATGAGAGTATAAAAGAGATGGTGGTAATGACAGCTGGACAAGGGAGGCTCCTCCACAGCACACACCTCCAGAGGCTCACCATAGCATCCTTCCAGCAGAAAGGAGGGAGACCTGAGGAAGACTGGTCCTGTATTTAGAGTGGCCACTAGGGTCCATGACAGAAGGCTAAAGGAGGAACTTGGAAAACGTGAGTGTTTGGGATGCAAGAACCCTCAGCTGGTAGGTAGTTTCTTTCCTGCCATTTCCTCTCAGGGAGAATGTAACAAGATCAAGATCTTCTGCTTGTGATTTTCTGAATTGAGGAATCCCCTTCACTGTTACTCTGTGTGGGGGTCTGAATTAGACAGAGATGGCACCAAACCAAACTTCTGCATGCCAGGCCAATTAGAAGCAGACAAGTAAGTGGTCCCGCTAAGAAAATTCTCTAATAAGAGTTACTTCTGTGATAGGGAGGGAGCAGAAGAGTTTTGAATTTAACATGCACCATTACTTTTTACTCTGAAATTCATCTATTGACGGTTTCTTTTGTGTTCAAAACGACCTAAATAGAAAAGGGCAAAAGAGGCCATGCATCGTGGTTTCTGTCTGTAATTCCAACACGATGGGGACTTGTGGGGGGGGGGGGAGAGGGGGGTGCTGAGGAAGGAGAATCGCTGTAAGTTTGAGGTCAGCTTGGATTACAAATGGTGTTTAGATTCAGCTAAAGAGTGGGACCCTATCTTAAGCAAGCAAACAAGACCACAGACAGGTAGATGATGTTTTGGGTGGCAGCTTGTGTTTTAGTTTTGAGGGTAGTCTTAAACTAGGGTTTCTATTGTTGAGACAAAAACACCATGACCAAAAAGCAAGTTGGGAAGGAAAGGGTTTATTTGGCTCACACTTCAAAATTCATCACTGAAGGACGTCAGTTCAGGAACTCAAACAGGACATGATCCTGGAGGTATGAGATGATGGAGAGACGATGGAGGGGAGCTGTTTACTGGCTTGATCCCCAGGGCTTGCTCAGCCTGCTCTCTAGTAGGACCCAAACCAGCAGCCCAGGGATGGCCCCACCCACCATGGGCTGGACCCTCCCCCACTGATGACTGAGAAAATGCCTTACAGCTGGATCTCAAGGAGGCATTTCGTCAATTGAGGCTTCTTCCTCTCTGAAACTAGGTTTTATTTATTTTATTTATTTTTTTTGTTTTGCTGTTTTTTTTTTTAATGAAAAAAAGATCTCACTATGCAGTTCTGTCTTCAAGTAGCTGAGATTGCATATACCATCCAGTCCAGCTCTCAGGACATGCTTGTTTATTTATTTATTTATTTATTTAATTTATTTAATTAATTATTTATTAAACAAGTCAACACCCCCCCTTTTTTTTTAAGAATACAGGGTCTAATATCAACTCTCCTATTTGGAGCATTGGCCCATAAAGTCCCATCACAGTCCCCAAACCCTGAGAATAAATTGAGTTGATGTGGGGATGCAGCTTTAACCTGCTATTGTTGCTTTCTTTGGTTTAAACAGTACTGGCAATCTCATTTTATGACTGACTGTGTTGTTTTTCCAGCGTCTGGTACTTAAAACACAGGAGCTAATGGAGCAAAGGTTGTGTATTTCCGAGGAGTGCCAACACAGTGTGTTCTATCTGAAGGGACAACACGTTCTCCGTACTTTTATGGAGTTACATTTACTCACCCTAAAATCTTTAGAGTTATGTACTTAAAAGATACAGAGCATAGATATTCCACTGCAGAGAGGGTTTTAGTCAGTGAGTGTTCAATGTAGCAGGCGGAGATGAACTTAACATGTCTTGGAGACTGAACTGGGAACAGACTCCTCAGCCATAAAATGCACTTAACAGCCTATTTAATAGTGGCGAGGGCCTTGAAAATGCAATATCCATGCTAATCCTGCCTTTTTCCAAACCACAGATGAAAAATAGGTCACTTCGCTTTCTATTTAAAGTGTGGCATTTAATCTATTTAAACAACTACCAAAACTTTATTAATTTAAAGTAAGACAAACGTGCCGGTAAAGTGGGGAACTTTATTAAAAACACAAGATTTCCCCAAAATTTACTTTGGATATCTTAGACCTGAGGGTTCAAAGAGAATGTCTCTGTGTGTGTATGTGTGTGCATGAGCATGTGTGTGTGTATGTGTGTGTGTGTGATATGAATTCAAACAAAAGAAAGACCAGAAAAAAGCAATCTACCTTGATTAGGAAATAGCATAAAGGAACTGAAGATTTTACAAAAGGTATGAAGTAAACATTAGAAATTGAGTCCAATGTGGTGGTACATACTTAGGAGCAGAAGCAAGAGGCATGATTTGCCAGATTTTGTTCCAATAGTAGCCTCCCCCCCCCCGCCCCTGCCCCACCCCCACCCCACACAAGAAAAGGAGAGAGGGAGGAAGAAAGAAAAGAAGGGAAAGAAGTAAAGAAGAGAAAGATGGGGCTGGAGAGATGGCTTAGAGGTTAAGAGCACTGACGGCTCTTCCAGAGGTCCTGAGGTCAATTCCCAGCAACCACATGGTGGCAGCAGCAGCAGAAGAGGAGGAGGAGGAGGAGGAGGAGGAGGAGGAGGAGGAGGAGGAGGAAAAGAAGAAGAAGAAGAAGAAGAAGAAGAAGAAGAAGAAGAAGAAGAAGAAGAAGAAGAAGAAGAAGAAGAAGAAGAAGAAGAAGAAGAAGAAGAAGAAGAAGAAAGAGAAAGACGGTGGAGTACATTTCAGAAGGTCTTTCCACACTCCTGACACTTCTAGGGAAAAAACCCTTTCCAGAAGTGTACGCACAGTGAAGAAACCAAGGAATTCATCCAGTCCTGGAATCGTAGTTTGTTTGAGTCAGATATCTCTCTGTTATCCGAACTAGCGGAGAACTCACCGCAAGGCTCAGGTTGACCTTGACGGTGGTCCTGTGCCTCCCAAGTGCTCGGGCTACAGGTGTATGTTAGCATCTTAGGCTCAAATTCTGTTTACTGTAAGTAGCTGGCAGCTGTGGTGTATTTCATGGGAAGCACGGTGTCTGTAGTGAGGAGAAGGCAGAGTATGTCATGAGTCAGAACTGAATCTCATGGGCTTCTGTTTTGGGGAACAACGGGCCCACTTTTCTTCCCTAGCCTTCTCTTTTTATGAATAGGATTTAGTACTCTGTGGCCCCATGCTGACGATCAGTTCAGAGTATGGGGGATGGGGGGGGAGCCGTGGTTCCCTCTTCCACCTTTTGGTAGATTTCAGGGATTGAACTCAGGTCCTTAGACTTGTGTGGCCTGCCCTTTGTTGGCTAAGTCATCTCACTGGTGCCAGACTCTTTCTATAAATAAAATTTCATTTCAATATCTGACTTTCTGAGCTGGAGAGGGGGCTTAGGAGGTAAGAGAGTTTGCTGCCAACGTCAATAACTTGCGTTTGGTCCCCAGAATTCTCATGTTGGAAGGGGAAAACTGGCTCCACAGACAGTGCCTGCCAGTTGTCCTCTGACCTCCACACATATGCCGTGATATGTCTACAAACACACATACAGACACACGCAGGACGAATAATAATAAAAAAACCCTAACTTTAAATCCCATTTTATTTACTGTAAATTTTATAAGTTGGCACCCCCCACCCTCTTGATTTAAATGATTTTAAAATGGAGTTCTTGCCATCTCTCTTTGGGAGGTTTGGGTTGAACAGTTCTTACTGACAGGTTGCCTCCTTTAGATTTAGCCCAAATTTTCATTTTCAAAGACAATTTTAGACAAGTACTGTGACAGCTGTAAGCCAGGGGATCTGGATCTGTGTCTCCCATAATAGAGTGTGACAATTCACTCGGTTGTGAAAGACATCGGCGCTGAAGTCATAAAACAGCATCTGTGTTATTACATTGTCTTTACACACCCATGTGAACACTGACCCGACCCTGGACTTAGAAATTACCCATGTTTATAGTGTTCCAAAAATGTCTTGGGCTGAGTTGCACACCATATATTTAAATTCAAAATCCTGGGCTAAGCGAGAAAGGTGCAGATTTGTGGTGCTCCTTGGAGATTTGGGGGTCCATGAATCAGGGAATATGTTATATTTCCATATTAAAGAACTCTTTCTCTTTGTGAAGATATAAGCATCATCCCATATTTTTAAAGAACTTATAAAAGCAGAGTAATAGTCCAGAGATGTAGGCTGGGCATGGTGGACCAGCACTCAAGAGGCAGAGGGAGGCAGATTTCTGTGAGTTCAGGGCCAGCCTGGTCTACATGGCAAGTTCCACCCCTCCAGGGACTACATAGTGAGATTCTGTCTTCAAAACCAACAAAATAGTAAAATTTTAAGATTTTATTACTTAGACTTCTATATCAATTTATATCTGTCCTTTATTGCTTTATATTTGTTATATCTTTTTATATATTTTGAAATATAAATGAATGAATATAAATGGAATATGAATGAATATCTTCAGTGTCATTCTCAGATTTTGTGCATACATTGTTTCTTTTACGGTTCATATTATTATTGATTTTTTCGATTATTTTTAAGTTATTTGTGTGTAGGTATATGCACAAGAGTACACGTGCCCTTGGAGCCACACGAGGGTGTCAGATGCCCCAGAGCTAGAGGTCCCAAGTGGTTGTGAGCCACCTGACATGGGCGCGTGGATGGAACTTGAGTCCTCTGCAACAGTAGATCCTGCCTTTAACCTCCAAGCCATCTCTTTAACCTCATGCAAAACTATTCTTACATGTATGATTATATACATGGATACATTTGAGGTGTATATTTATATAAAAGAATAAATCTAACAGTATCAAAAGTTGACAATAAAAAGAATAATGATTATGTTCTTCTGGGATGTATATATTTTGGACTGTATGCTTAGGTAGGACATTTAGTCAATAAATATTTGTTGAATAAATATTTATATACATAAAATTATAAATATATACATTATTTTAAAAAATTATAAATAAATTAATAGTTTCCTTCAAGAATAAAGAAATCAAAATCAGTCTACTCATACTAGACAAAAATTCAGTTTCAGGTTGCCTCTAGGTTCATGCAAATATAAAATTACTTTCAGAACTTCCTGACGAAATTTCTTCCACTGGCTTGGAAGAAGGGTGACTTTGTGTGTATGCATGTGTATTGTGTGTTTGTGGGTGAGAAAAAGGAAGAGGGAGAAGTTGGGGAGGGAGAGAAGGAAGATGAAAGAAAGAAGATTGGAGGAGTGGTTAGCACGGCTGCGAAAGGAATGTAAAAGCTGTCAGATCAACATGGAAGTTATCTGTGTTAACCTTTCCCAAAAGGAGAGAAGAAAGAGCAGTGAGCCTATGGAAAAGGTATTGACGTGTGACCTCTCAGTCAGAACCATAGGAGCAAAAGTCTTCCAGAACCAGGGGCACACCAGAGGTCGCCATGCCTTTTCAAAAGATATTTCTGCACTTATTTATTTATTTATTTGTACCTGAGGGTGAGGCACACCACAGAACTCATGTAGAGACTCAGCACTGGACAACCAGCAGGAGCAGGTCTCTCCTTCTAACAAATGGATTTTGCAGATCAAATTGTCAGTTGTCAGACCTAAGTAACAAGTGTCTTACTCCACTGAGCCGTCCCACCGGCCCATAAAAAAAGTCCTACAACCTTTGCCCAGAAACTCCCCAGTGTCAGGCTGATATCACTCTCGTTGCCAGTTATTGTGGCCAAAGTATCTGAAACAATGCCCCTTAGTTTTTCAAAGATATATATTTATCTTATTTTATGTGTATGAATGTTTTGCTTGCTGTATGTGTGTGCCGAGTACCTTTGGAGGTCAGCAGAGGAAGCCAGATCTCCTGGACATGGAGTTACAGGTGGTTGTTCAGACACGAAGTGGGTGCTGGGAAATGAACCCAGGTCCTCAAGAAGAGCAAAAGTGATCTTAACCACATCCCTCCAATCCCCAAACCTCATAAAAATTATTTTTTACTTTATGTAAGTATTTTTCCTTTGCATATATTCATACATACCTAGTGCTTATGAGGGCCACACGCTCAGATTCCCTTGAATGGGAGTTAAAGACAGTTGTGGGCTTTCATGTGGATGCTGGAAACTGAACCCCAGTCCTCTTTGATATGCAGAGCCAATGTTCTTACCTACTGAGCCATCTTTGTATCCTCAAGCCTCCTCATTTTTATCTTTCACATATTCCCCTGGTCTCCACCTCCTTGAATATTCCCATAGTTTACTATGAATTATGGCAGTGCTCTATTCCCAAATAAATATCATTATCTTTTAGAAAACACTTGGCTGGCTAATTTTTCAATTTAGGTTGACATATTATTTCCAAACCAGCGTGATCATTTAGATTAAGATAGAATAACTGCTTTATCCCATTATTTACCAGGTTTCAAAATAATGAGTTTGTTTTCTTCCTTTGTAGAAGGTGGTAGGTGGTTAATTTTTCCTTATTATTATTATTATTATTATTATTATTATTATTATTATTATTATTATTATTATTGGCAGGATTTTTCTGTGTAACAGCCCTGGCTGTCCTGGAATTCACTCTGCAGACCCCGCTGGCCTTAAATTCAGAGACACACCTGCCTTTGCTTTCCAAGTGCTGGGATTAAAGGCCAACATTACCTGGTGTGTTTTCCCATATGCATGAGGAGGTCAGAGGACAACTTGCAGGATCTGGTACTCATTTGGGAATGAAATTTGTGTCCTCAGACTTGGTGGTCAGTGCCTTTACCTGCTGAGTCATCCCTAGTCCCAAGTGATGGTTTATTAAGAAAGGAAAAGCATTACTGAGACTGGGGATGCTCAGAGGGCACCAGAGCACAAGATTCAGGGCCTTTACAAGTTATAATACATGGTACCTGACTCTCCTGGGTTGTGTATGGTGGCTTTTCTCCAGTGTGCTCTGTTTGCTGGCATATGCTGGAGGGAACGACTTCCAGCTGTCTACTGGCTTTCTTCATGGTTAATCTGGACTTCCCACAGGGCAGGGAACCCTGATTGCTCTTTGGGCTGATGAGGGAGGGGGACTTGATTGGGGGAGGGGGAGGGAAAGGGGAGGCGGCAGTGGGGAAGAGACAGAAATCATTAATAAATAAAAAAAAGAAAGTAACATTAAAGCTTAACATTAAAGAAAAAAATAGTAGACAGACAATGTTTCCTTGGACCTTATGAGTCACAACGTTGGAAACTGTTCTTCCTCATTAGTAGAAATATATGCATGTGAATATGTAAGTATGTATACATATACAAATATACGCCAATATAAATATATAAAATACATAAGTATGTACATATATGTAAAAAAAAAAAACTTGATCCTCCAGTTTCCGGTGCCCGTTCTGAAGTCACGACTCCCCCAGAGAGCTGTGGTCCAGAATATTTGAGGGAAGCAGGACCATGACCAGTGGTGAATCTTTTGTAGTGAAGTCCATGCTGGTGAAGGGTGTGGTCCCTGGATATGAGAAGCTACAAGACTTCCTTTTCTTTATTTATTAGTTGGAGAAAGAGCTTCGGATTTTCTGAAGTAAGAGTTGGTTGAATCTCTGTACCACATGAAATCTAGTTTGAAATTGTCACATAGTCAAGAAAACAAATCTAAAAAATTTAAAAACTCTTGTACAGTTTCGTACATACATATAAAGGATATTAGTCCTTTTCACTCCCCATCACCATCTCTCACCTCTCACCCTCTTGCTTAAACATCTCTTCTTCTAAGCAACCCGTCTACCTTCATTTCTCTGTGTACATGGCCCACTGAGCTTCATTAGGGTTGCTTGCATGAGTAGAGATGGGAGGTTATTTTCTAGGTAACATGTCAGTGGACCCAGCACTGAAAAAAGTGATTACCACCTCCCCTAGTAACCGTTATCTCAAAACAGTCTCTTAGGGAGGGGTAAAGCCTCATGAACCAACCCCACCCCCTTTTTTTTTCTTTTTCATTTTATGGTTTTTTGGTTTTTGGTTTTTCGAGACAGGGTTTCTCTGTAGCTTTGGAGCCTGTCCTGGAACTAGCTCTTTAGACCAGGCTGGCCTCGAACTCACAGAGATCCGCCTGCCTTTACCTTCTGAGTGCTGGGATTAAAGGCATGTGCCACCACCACCAGGCTTTCTTTTTTAATAAAGACTTTTACTTATTTATTATGTAAACAGTATTTTCATGCATGTCTGCCTGCAGGCCAGAGAGGGCACCAGATCACATTACAGACGGTTGTGAGTCACACCTCGTAATTGTTGGGAATTGAATTCAGAACCTGTGGAGGAGCAGCTAGTGCCTTAGCCACTGAGCCATCTCTCCAGCCCTCATTTTACTTTCTTTTTTTATCCATATATTTATTTTCTATCCCAGCCACAGCCTTCTCTCTATTCCCTCCACTCCCAACCCACCAATCCCCTCCTCTTCTGTCTCCATCCAGAAAAGGGCAAGGTTCCCATGAATATCAATAAAACATGACATGCCATGTTGCAGTAAGACTAAGCCTGGGCAAGGCGACCAGATGGTTCAAGGACACCACAGGAAGGCTCACACAGTCAACAAACTACTGGGCTCATAGGGGCTCGCAGGGACCGAATAGACAACCACGGAGCTTGCATGGGACAGATCTAGGCACCCAACCCCCTCTTTTTATGATGAAATGTCTGACATGCTCAGTCGTGTGCAGCTGTAGTCACTTCATAGTGTAACAGCTGCATCACATCCAGCTGTGTCACGTCCAGTAGACGTCTTTTTGTGGCACACCTCCCCATCTTCCAGCTCTGCCATTGTTTATGCCCTCTCTTTCATAATGTTCCCCGAGCCTTGGGGACTGATACAGA
This sequence comes from Alexandromys fortis, assembly GCF_014885135.2. Taxonomy (NCBI): domain Eukaryota; kingdom Metazoa; phylum Chordata; class Mammalia; order Rodentia; family Cricetidae; genus Alexandromys; species Alexandromys fortis. The sequence continues at coordinate 12,302,669 of NW_026067908.1, read as the reverse complement.
TGCTCCATTTAGGGCCAAGCATGCCACCATCATTTATTGTTGGCATTTTGACCAGTTACAGGTGTCTCTCTGTATTGACCACCACCAGCCAACATAAAAATGCCTCTGACAACGGCTGAGAGCAGCATTAATCTATGGATATAAATAAGAGTATTTAGAAGGCGGCTTGTTTACTTACTGCCAAGGCTAACAACTTGAGTTCAGTCCCTGGGACTCCCATGGTAGAAAAAGAGACCTGGCTCCCAAAAGTTAGCCCCATCCTCACTCCACCCGACCCTCACACACTAGGTGTTATAAAAACATTTTAGAAGCCAGTAGAGCTGTAGGGGCAAAAACACTTGCAGGGCTGGTGGGTTTTGGCTGCAGGTAGGTTGGGAAGAGGAAAAAAGGTGAAGGTATACTATCAGATCAGCCTTGTCTTTCAGGAGGTTGAGTCACAGGGGCCCTGCAAACCGGGGAAAGTTATGATTTTAGGGTGATGAAAAATAAGGAGAGGGAAAGTGAATAAATGTTCCAATTTGCGTCCTGTTAGTGTGATAAAACCTGACCAAATGCATTTGGGGAAGCAAAATCGGAGCTGAGATAGTGATAATCAAACAGCATTTTCAAAATTTTACTTTTATGCTTAGGAACGTGTGTGTGTGTGTGTGTGTGTGCGCGCGCGCGCGCGCGCATGCATGCGTGTTTATGAGTGAGTGGGCATGCGCATGTGAGTACAGGCGCTCTCACAGAACAGGGGCATCGGGTTCCCCTGGATCTGGAGTCCCAGGTAGTTATAACAGTGTGGGCACTAGGGACCAAACACCAGTTCTCTGTAATAACATGTGCTCTAAACTGCTGAGCTATCTTTCCAGCCTCAACAACATCTTGACTAAGATTGCTTAATTACACACACTTCTTGAAATTTTATAAACTACAAACTAAAAAGAATTTGGGCTAACTTGACAGTTTTAATTTATATGACCATTTACTTATAAACCAGCTTGGTATCAAGCAGACATTATTAAAACACAAGTACGTGTAGATAGCATATATGCACGTAGTCATATATAAAAATAGATTTTTTTGTTTACACATGGATTTTTAAGAAAATATTCTTTGATAATCTCATATACTAATACAATGAACTTAGAACATGTCTACCCCTGGCTCCTTATCTTAAGTCCTCTTGGACACCACCTCAGCATCTCCCTCTTAACATCTTTCCCCTCCACCTCCTTCTCAGTCTTCTATAACCCACTGAGTTAAATTAGAGTTGTCTTTTGTTCACAGGTGTTGGAACATGGGTAATTTACCATGGGCCACACCACTTAAGAACACAGACTCTCATGCCCCCAGCAGCCACAAACTGCCAATAGCTCCACAGTTAGGGGTAGGACCTCTTGATCCCCTTCTCTGTTCATGCTGGAGTGTTGGTTGGCTTGGTCTTGTTTAGATCTTGTGCCAGCAAACATATGTGCTGCAAATTTATGAGCACAACAGCCCTGCCAAGGCTAAAAGACTTACAAGTAGAATTTAAAAATATATCAAGAACCTCAGAACATTTACTATCACTTTCCAGTTTTAAAGATAGATTGTTTATCTAGTATTTTTTTAGCATTAAGAAATCCTTAACCTACAGTCAGGCGGGGTGGTGGCGCATGCCTTTAATCCCAGCACTCAGAAGGCAAAGGCAGGCAGATCTCTGTGAGTTCAAGGCCAGCCTGGTCTACAGAGTGAGTTCCAAGACAGGCTCCAACTACACTTGGAAAGTCTGTCTCAAAACAAAATCAAAAGCAAACAACAACAACAACAAAAGAAATCCTTAAAATCTAAAAAGCTATACTTTTAAAGACATAACTTGATTTCTGCGGCACAGAGCCTAACCTGATTATTGACCAAACACACTGAGCAGGCAACAGCAATAGCTTGGATTTTCTTAAACTTTTTTAAAGATTTATTTTAGTCTCAATTGTGTGTGTGTGTGTGTGTGTGTGTGTGTGTGTGTGTGCGTGTGAGACTGGCATCTACAGAGGTGAGAGCTAACAGATACGCTGGGACTGGAGTTACACGTGGTTGTAAGCCACCTACATGGGTGCTGGAAACCTGTCTTGAGTCTTCTGTGAGCTCTTAAAATGACTATTTTTTAAAAAGTTTAAATTGGTTAAGGTCAGATCTTTGAAAATCTGTTTTAAAAGAGGAGAATACAGAAAGACAGAGGAGAGTGTTGTGTGTGTATCCAGTGCACATATATGCACACATCTGTGTGTAGGTGTGTATGCATGCACATGTGTGGAGGCTAGATTAGTGCCACCCTTGCCATCCCCCCACTGCTGTAACTGCAAGTACTGGAGGTCTTGGTGAGCTGTGCCTACCTTCCAAGCTTCTGTACTTTGCCTTGATCACCTTGGACTGCATGCAGAGTCATAATAGTAAGATCAAAGATGATAACATAGGTGTCTTGAGTGTGGTGAGACAGTGGTGGCAGCCCGTACCGCCTTACGTCTCTCCAGCCCTTCCCCACCTGCTGCGGCGACTGTAGACTTTCTGTCTTTCTGCCTCTTACATTCGTCAGACCAGGTTGTTACTGGGTCTGCCCTCCTACCTTCTGTTACACCTCACAGCCCCACAATCCCCAACTCTCAGTCTGGCTCTCCTTTGGCATCCTCTTACCTCTGTTAGGGGCAGGCCCCATGTAGGAGTTCCCCCAATGGGAATGAAGACCCTACTGATTTGACCAGACTGCAGCTCCTCCTGCAGGAGGGAATCCCCAATACTAGTGTATGCAGATTGCCCCATCCTCTTTCCCTCACCACCCCTCCATTCGTTTCCACCACAACTCAGGCATCTGAATGCCTGACCCAGCAGCCCTCTTTAGGGCCTGTGGTGCTGTCTGTAGACAGGATGCTTCTCCCGAGGCTGCAATTTTGAGATCTCTTCCAGGCTGCAGCAGGAGCTCCTTTCCATCCCCCCACGCAGCAGAGGCGCACTATGTTAATAGCCTTCATGGGTTCACTTGCATTTGGAGTCTTGGGCCTCATCCCAGTTCCAGTTGGTCTATCCTTTTGGCTTAGAAACCACTCCCAGGCCCATATCTGGGGCTCCTTTAAATTTCATTGATTGATTGTATGTGTGTGTGTTTGTGTATATCCACCTCAGATTTCAAAGGATGTCATTCAGGAATCAGGCCTTTCCTTCTACCCTGTGGGTCCCAGGGATTGAACTCTGAAGGTCAGGCTTGGTATCAGTTCCTTCCCTGTTCAACCATCTCTCTGGCCTCACAGTTGGGGTTTTTAATGGAAAGCAAACGAGTACCTCTCCCTTGAGCGTTCCTCTACTCAGGTCCGTCCTGGACTGCATCCGGCACTCCCAGCTAGGGTAGCAGACAGCACCTGTGCGCGTCATCATCCCATCCTGCCGCTGAACTCAAGGATACGGATACCAGCCATCATCTTCTACTCTCCTCTTGTTTCGAATGACAAGCAACATTTTTGTTCCGTATCATACTTCCTGGTTTTGGAAGCCTACCAACCCAAGAGCACATTGCCTCTACCACCACGTACAGTAAATTTCGGGGCCAACTGAAAGCTGCAATCACGTGTTTCATAGTAGATCCATCCCTCAACTGTCGTCCGGGGTACTGAATAAGCACCTGGATTATAGCTCTTTGTGAGGGACCTGGCAGCTTCAGCAACAGTAGTCATCACAACCTCTTCAAGTCCAGCCTCCTAGAGGCAGCACAAGGTAATCAAGACTAGAGGCATGAAGTCACCTGGCTTGCCTTTGGCACACCTGTCACAGGGCCAGGTGCTTTGCACATTGCTGCACTCACAACTTCTCCCTTTGGAATCACCGCTAGACTGGCTGGCTCTGGGAACGCACCTCCTCATTTTGCCTGTTTCGGTCCCAGCACACTGGTGTTTATGAGATCTGCAGCTCCATCGAACAGACGGAACTGGGCTTGGCATACCCACTCAAAGCCTCAAGTTGAGAGCGTGCAACTTCATAGATGGACTGAAGGGACAGCTGATGCCCTGCAGCTACCACTATTAGTCCAAAAACTTTGCTATTTAGGCACAGCAAGAATGCTGTGCAAGGGGCGAGGACAGGAGAGTACCTGCCCCCCTCTTGATTGGCCGCTCACTAGACTGACTAGTTTGGTATTAGTGTTCTCCATCTCTGGACTTAGCAGGCTGCCCCTGCTTTATGTAGACTCTCTCCCTCCCCTCATTATTGCCTCAGCACCCCCCTCTCAAAAAGGTATATACAGAAAAACCTGGGTGATTTTTAATCTGTTTCTGATTGAGTTTCCTCCTCGCTTCTTTGCTTGAGTGTGGAAGAAGCAACCTTATCATAGTGGCTATCTGCTGAGCCAGACTTGCCCCTGACTCAAGGGACATAGGGGACTTTCTAGGAGACACCATGCTGGTCGAGATTTTTCGTTCTTGGATCGCAGTTCCTGCACCTGAATTTTTTAATGGCTCTATTAAAATATACTTGGCGTAGAATGAACTGCATGCACTTGAAACGCACAATTTGATAAAACTGCTCTAAGCAGATTTGCAAAGCTTTGATCAGAAAACAAACACACAGGTCACTCACAGTTGTTTCCTTGTGCTCATTGACACAGTCTTCTTTCGTCCTTCGTATTGCCTCTCCAGAGCCCAGGACAGGACTTTGCCACCATAGAGTGTATCATTTCTAGAAATGTAAATGAATTTTTATAATACCTCTTTTTTGTGGCCCCTTTCACCAGAAATAATAATTGTGACCCTAATCTGGGTTTGTGTGTGTTACTGATTTGTTTTGCTAATAGTATTCTGAGTATAACAAAATTTATTCACTGTAGGGAAATTTCATTTGTATTTTTAATAAATAAAGCTTGCCTGAGGACCAGAACACAAAACAGCCACACTAGTCAGTCATACAGGCTAGACATTGGTGGCACACACCTTTAATTCCAGCAGCCACACTAGTTAGCCATAGAGGCTCAGCGATGGTGGTGCATGCCTTTAATCCCAGCACTAGAGAGGAATATAAGATGGGATGAGACAGGAACTCACTCTCTTTTCAGTCTGAAGATTTCATAGAGGTAAGAACTCTTTAGTCGCTTGGCTGCTTTGCTTTTCTGACCTTCAGGTTGAACCCCATTATGTCTCCTGGTTTTTATTATTCGTGCTACACTTCATTTACATATTGAAAGGATTTGTTATTGTTTTCAGTTATTAAATGTGAAAATTGTTTAAAAATAATAATAAGAATGTATAAAAGGGGAACCACATAAACACAGGAGCAAAAAAACACAAAAAAATCCTGAAAACTGACCAACTAACCAGTAGCAATCACTTTAAATAAAAGCAAATAAAAACACTATCTTTAGCTTCAGCTTCTTTCCTGGGTTCTGATTCCCAACTGGCACCCAAGACAATGTATTAGAGCAACTTCTTTCTCCCTTTGGCCTCTGAAGGGCATACACACACACACACACACACTCACCCGCCCCCCACCCCACACATACTCACCCCCCCAACCTTACACATACACACACACTCAGCCTGCATTTACCCCCAGATGTACACACACCCACACCACATACATACACACACATACCTATCCCAAACATATATCACACATTCACACTCACACATACCCCACACATACACCACTCACCCCTCCCAACATATACACACACACTCACACACACTCTGTGAAATGTGTGTTAAGACAGTTGAATAGTGAAAGGAAACATAAAGTCAACTGGGCATTAATCAGCAAACAACACAGAGCTGGGCTGTACAGCTCCTGGCATGGGGAGGGGAAGTAGAAACCTCATCCAAAAGGTAAACCAGATGGCCCTGGTGAGCATAACAGTCCTATCCACAGGACAAGTCTACAGTTCCCTGCAAGCCTCAAATGTCTTTGGGGCTCTTGTGACACAGTGATGCTTTTGGCCTGGGTTAGCAGATGACAGCAGGTTTATTTTGTCATTTCTTCATCTTGGAGGCCTATGTCTGGGTGGCAGATTGAGAGGGAACCTATTGCATGAGACTGAGCTATCCCAAGAGCCTGATACCAAGGAAAGACAAGTTAGGGAGCCTGTAGTCAACTGCTCCACCTGAGTGGAGAGATGGCGGCTGCAAGAAGCAGGCATGGTTTGGGTGCGAGCTGGATATGCAGGCGTGCTGAGGACGAGCTGGACTTTGCACAACATGTGTATGTGTGCTATAGACTTCCTCGGTTCAGCTCCCTCCTGGTGGGTTAAATGGACAGTCACTTAAGAACAGCTGTCCACTTTCCTCCTCCACTCATTCCTTATTCTTTAGCAAATAAAAACACGTCATCTATCTTTAGCCCCAGCCTCTCTCCTGGGTTCTGATTCACAACTGGCACCCAAGTATTCCTACTTTGTCATGTTGATGTCACATCAAATTCATTCTAGTGTAGCATCTTCCTTCAAGGCAGCTCCTAGCTTCCCAGTTCGAAACCTTGGGTACCATCCCACAGTCTTCCTTCCTTTTCACTCTGCTTCCGCCCACTTAGTGTGTTACAAAGAGCTGGACACAGGCCCTCCTGCATCGACCCTTTCTACTTCTCAGCCTGGGCTGGCCGTGAACCTTTCCCTCTGACTCATCCAACCCATTATCACCAGGTTAAGTTTCCTCTAGCCCAGCACTGTATACACTTGACTCCCTGCGAAATGTCACTTAATGGACCCTTACTGATTGATCACTGCGTGATTGCAACACCACAGCCTGCAGCTCAGAGCACACCACAGCCTGCAGCTCAGAGCTCCTCCAGCTCTTCTCTGTCATAAACCGCCGTGTAAGGGGGAGAAATGGTCTGTACTTTTTCAGCTGCCGTGACTTTGGTGTCAACCGTTTCCGTTGTCTAGATTCAGACACCCATGCTCTCGGTTTCCAGTTTTTCTTTCAAGGCCAAGGTGGCTCATCTGGGAAGAAGCATGTCCTGATAGCTGATGGTTTCCATGGAGCCCAACTCTTGTCTCAACTTCTGTGGGCTGTAATGTACTGCACACACCACTAATGTGACAACATGCACTTCCTTCTACGGCTTTCTGTTTTTTTTTTTTTATTTATGGAAATTCTTTCCAAAGAAAATTAAATTTATTGAGAGCAGGGATTTGGTTATAGCTTGTCATATTTCCAAAGTAAAAATTTTTTTTCTTGTGAGACAAGATCGCATATAAGCCAAGACTGTCCTTCAACTCCTGGGAGTAGCTGGTTGCAAAGATAGGCAGACATACCTGGAGTTCACTGGCCAATCAGTGTAGTCAAACAGGTGAGCTCCAGATCGAGTGAGAGAGGTTGTTTTAAAAATAAGGTGGCGCCGGGCGGTGGTGGCACACGCCTTTAATCCCAGCACTTGGGAGGCAGAGGCAGGTGGATCTTTGTGAGTTCGAGACCAGCGTGGTCTACAAGAGCTAGTTCCAGGACAGGCTCCAAAGCTACAGAGAAACCCTGTCTTGAAAAAAACTAAAAAAAAAAAAAACCAAAAAAAAAAAAAAATAAGGTGGCGATGGATCGAGGAAGATAACAGCGTCGACCTTTGGCCCTCACAAATACACACAGGTACACATACCTGCACACACACACACACACACACTCCAAAAAACAACGTAGTCCTAGCAATGGCCAAATGTTTGTTTTTACTTATATCGGAGTTGGTGTCTACAGAATGAGACAGTTCAGAAGCAGGGTGTAAGGGAAACCGGGGAATATTATTTTTGGCAAATGTGGGAATAGGCGATTCAAGTTGCCTGATGGGGCATGCAGAGTCTATTCTGGGACCGAGCTGTTTTTTCAGCAGCTCGGGGACAGGGTCTTGCTATGTAGCTCAGGCTGACCTCTAACTCCTGATCCTCTTGCCTTAGCCTCCCTGGGGCTGATATTGTCACTACGTGTGACAATCTAGTGTTTCTCATAGGCTCGACTCGGAGGCTCTAGAAACGGTTTCTCACTAGAAGCCACTTCCCAGCCTGACTAGGCAGTGCTGTTTGCTTAGCTGCAAGAAATTAGGCTTGCTTGGTGGCTGCTGGAGGGCACTGGCCCAGAAGGAAGACCTGCCGCCTGGGATGAGGACTGGCAAAGTGCTCGCCACTGCGAAGCGGGCAGGAGCCGCCCCTCACAGGAATCCATGGGCTAAGCAGCCGCTCGGGCCTTGGCCGCGATCCCGGGAAAGAAGAGCAAGGGGCTTTCCACCTGCCCCTGACCTAACCCCGGCCGCCAAACTTCTCGGGTTCCAGGGCTTGGACCTCGCCTCCCGAAAGGCGGCAGCCCCACCCCGCCCCGCCTAGTCCCGCCCCCGCCCCGCCCCCCCGCCTTACGGGCTCGCTCCCGTGAGGGACGACGGAAGCGCGCTTGCTCCGCGGGCGGTGAATGCGCAGGCGCCAATTCCGGAGTCCGGTGGCTGGTAAGAGCCCGGGGTTGCAGTGAAAAGGAGCCGGCAGGCTTGGGGAGGTGCTGGCAGTCGGGAAGAACAGGCGACGGGGGGTTTGGCACAAGGCCTCGCCCAGCCACGGGGCCCTCGGTGTGCTGCCGTCCTGCAGTGGTGACGCGGCCTGGCGGGAGTGACCAGGGCGATCCTGTCCCCACCGAGCCAGGGGTCCCTAGGCCCGGAAAGGGAGCAGCTTGGGACTCGGCGGCTGACTTCTGTCGTGATGCTCCAGCTGCCTGCATGTGGCTTCCTGAGAAAGTTGCAGAGCTGCGCTTGCAGGTGGAACAGCACTCACAGTTTAAGGGGGAAATAGCCCGGCGTGGTGGCAGTGGGAAGCAGAGGCAGGTGGAACTCTTGGAGTTCTAGGCAAGCCTGGTCTACATAAGCGAAATCTAGGCCAGCTAGAGCAACACGATGAGACCCTGTGTCTCATTTAATAACCACATAGTTTCCCTCTCTTCCCCCTCCCCCTTTTTGCCTACCCTGCTCTAAGTATGAAAGGACACCAAAAGGACTAAGGAGGATCTTTGGTCTTGTGGCATTTTTGTTCCAAATGATAAGTAAATGCCATTTCCTCCTAAGCTATTTTGTTGATATACCATGCTTACAAAACCTGTGCTGGAAGTTGTTGATCATTGAGTTATCACCAAGTGAACTTTTTTTTTTTTTTTTTTTTTTTTTACTGTTACTCAGTTCAAATAGCTAAATTATTCATAGCATCTCAGAACACATCCCCAGAGACCCCTTTCTCAACCCCTTAGGTATTTTTTTTTTATTTGTAACACCATATAGTTACTTTTTATGACAATGAGACAGGTCTGTTCCTGGCAGCACCAGTCTACTTCAAGAGAAAGATGAGCATCGAAGAAGCTCCTTATGGAGTTGGTTGACCATTTGGCAAGAAACTTCAGAAGAACTTTGGGTGATTGTCCAGGCAGTAAGGTGTCTCTGTCAATTCTAGAATTTTGGAAGTTGCTTACAATCTACTTCCTGTTTACTTGGGTAATATATCCTTCTGGAGTCTTTGATTGAGTTGAAGAATTTATAATTATATAATTTTCTTTAGTCATGATAAAAAATAAAGTAGATATAAATATTGTTAACTATAATTTTTTCTTGATACCTGTTTTGTAATATTTAACTTTACTATGTTAAAGTTAAAACCTTCTTTTTCATTTAAACAGAAAAGGGGAAATGATGTGGGATTCCCCTCTGTATGCTATGAATACCATTGGTGAATAAAGAAACTGCCTTGGCCTGTTGATTGGGCAGAACTTAGGTAGGCAGGGAAAACTAAACTGAATGCTGGGAGAAAGAAAAGGCAGAATCAGTGAGAAGCCATGTAGCCCCGCTGGAGACAGACATTGGAACTTTAGCCAGTAAGCCACAGCCACGTGACAATACACAGATTACTAGAAATGGGTTAAACTAATATGTAAGAGTTAGCCAATAAGAAGCTAGAGTTAATGGCCCAAACAGTGATTTAAATAATATGGTTTCTGTATGATTATTTTGGGGCTGAGGAGCTGGGAACCAATAAGCAGCCTCCTTACAACAGTTATCTGTTCCCTTCTAGTTAGTCAGCATACACTAGTTACCTGTTGCCTTCTAGTTAGTCAGCATACACTAGTTACCTGTTGCCTTCTAGTTAGTCAGCATACACTAGTTATCTGTTGTCTTCTGGTCAGTCAGCACATACTTGATTCCCCCTCCCCCCATATTAACTGCAATGCTTTAAATGTACTTGAATTTATAAATTCTTGTTAGTTCTAGAATTAGATTTACTCTATAGTTGCTAGAGAAACTTTTTGGATTTATGTATTTCACCTATTACCTAGTTGTGTCCTCCACCACTGGGCTCTTGGCAACCTGAGTCAGCACTATACCTGTTAAACCTTCCATTGTTAAGTTCATGATGCTGACGATTCAGTATTATTAGTAGTAGGCTTGTTTTTTTATTAAGTTTCCTGAGGAAGTACTTAAATAACATTATCTGGAGCAGAGGATAATTCATTTAACCTGGTTGTTAATCAGTCTCCTAGTTTGCTTTGTGTTGCCATGGTAACCACCATAACCATAGCCAACCTTAGGAAAAAAGGTTTATTCGTCTTATAGGTTATAGTTCATCATTGCGGGAAACCAAGGGAGGAGCTTGGGCCAGAAACCATTCTGCTGCTTACTGTCCTGCTTCTTGGCTTGCTCAACTAGCTTTCTTATACAGTCCAAGACCACCTGCCTAGAAATGGCCCAGCAGACTGTGGTCTGGGTTCTTGTGGTGATTCGAGAGAAAATGGCCCCCAAAGGGAGTGACACTATTAGGAGGTGTGACTTAGAGTAGCTGTGCCCCTGTTGGAGGAAGTGTGTCACTGTGGAGATGGGCTTTGAGGTCTCGTACATCCTCAAGCTTTCCTTAGGGTGATACACAGACCACTTCCTGTTGCCTGCAAGATGTAGGACTCTTCAGTTACTTTTCCAACGCTTTGTCTGCCTGCACACCACCATGTCCCACCATGATGATCATGGACTAAACCTGTGAACTGTAAAAGAGCCACCACAATGAAATGTTTTCCTCTACAGGAGTTGCTGTGGTCAAGTGTCGCTTCACAGCAGTAGAAACCCTAAGAGAGCCCTTCTATATTAATTAGCAAGTAAAAAAAAAAAAGTCTCACTGATGTGGCCACAGGCCAGCTGATCTGAGTAATTCTTCAGTTGAGGTTCCCTCTTCCTGGGTAATTTTAGGTTTATGTTAACTGAAGCCAACTATGACCATCAGTTGTGGAATATTTCTTTACACTGTGTATGGCACTGTGATTGGGTTATAAAAGCTGATTGGCTGATGGCTAGGCATAATTTCTGAGCAAAGAGGATGTTGGGAAGAATAAGGGAGGCGTCTGAAGATCGAGAGAAGGAAGATGTACATGTCATACTGAGAGAAGGTACCACACGTGGCAGAGGGTAGATAAGAAGTATGGGTTAATTTTTAATGTAAGAGTTAGCTAGTAATAACCCTGAGCTATGAACTGAGCATTTAGAATTAATATTGAGTCTCCATGTCAGTTATTTGGGAACTGGCTGGCGGAACAGAAAACTCCACCTACAACCAATGACTTAAATTTCCTACTTGGAGTATTATTTAAACTACATGTAATTAGTTAAATATATATGTATTTAAGGTCCCCAGGAATTAGCATTTAATTAAAAGTTTGAAATGTCGTAGCAGAAATATAACAGTGCAAGTCCGCCTGGAGCCCAGCATGTTGATAGAAGAGACTTTAGTGGAAGACTGAAAAGCACGTGAGTGGACTGTAGTGGTGTCCAGCCTGTGCCAAGTCCAGAGTCAGCGTTGGAAAGCGAGTTATCTTTGATTCTGTCTTGTCTCTGAGATGGCAGCTTGAGCAGAGGACTAGAGGAGCAACACAGTGGAGAGGAAGGGGGTTTCTGTCATTCAAGCCCTAAGCATGGAGTTATTGGAGTTATGTAGCCTCTCCCAGTGCTTTGAGTCATTCTCCCCAGACTCCATTAGTTCTGGAATTGCATTTGATGTTTTTAAAAATAGTAAATTACACTGTTTTTCAGTATTTATTTCATTTTTATTTATGTGTGTGGCTATAGCTGTGTGAGTATATGCCAAGCGTGCAGTGCCAGACGAGGGCATCAGATCCTCTGGACTGGAGTTAGGTGCCTCTGAGCTGCCTGCTGTGGGTGCTGGGGATGAACTCGGCTCCTTTCCAAGAAGAGCATACTCTTGTTCTCCAAGATCAAGCACACTTCACTGCTCAGCCATCTCTCTAGTCTCCTGATATTTTTAAGAAAGAAAATAATTTAAACTTAAAAGGTAGACTGTTCCAGTTGTCTCAGTTAACTTATTATTTGTAGTTTTCTGAGTATGTTTAACATGGCCCATAATTTTCAAAGAGGACAGTGTCCATTTGCTTCCTGCTTTCAGCCACCCAGCCTGGCCTGGGACATGGCTCTGATGTGATACTTACTAGTGTGAGGGGCCCTGGGTTCCATCCCCAGCACCTCAGAGACAATAAGACAAAACACGATTCAGCCTGAAGACAGTAGAAAGGGGTGAAAAGCATCTTCTAGGCGGTTAATTTCTTTTTTAAACTTTTTTTGCTTTTGTAGTTTCTCTTCTAAGCTTTGGGTCATTCTTACCATTTGTCTTTGAAAGTTTTAGCTCCCTCACGTGGAAAGTTGATATGTATGGCTAGCACACAGACGGTGTGAGAGAAGGAAGAGAAACAAGACTGTAGACGTTACACCAATGGAGGCTTTTCTAAGCTAAATGCAAAGACAAAATGTTCTCCTCTGTGCCAGAGATAATTCACCCTTTCCCACCTTTGTGGTCTCAGGATGGGGGTCAGGCTGGCCTTGAGCCCATATCTTAGCCTCCCAGATGCTGGAATTGCAGATGTGTGCCTCTAGGTGTACTTGCTGTACATAGACCATGCCACTATCTGCACCTTTCAGAAATACTCGCTTGTAAAAACAAGTCTTTGTCTATCTTATCTTTAGACATGATTGCTTCATATTTTACAGGAAATTGCCTTTTGCAGTATATTTCTCAATCCAGGCATAAAAAACCTGTAGCTCCCCCCCTCCCCCCAAGCTCCCAGGTTTCTGAGCGGCTTCATTGCTAGAGTGCTAAATTAAATTTTGGTTCTGTTTTCTCCCTAGGCTACTTCTCCTGTGTTGAAGCTGAGCATCCTTTAGAATCCTGTCAAGCTCCTAACTGCAGAGACGGTGACATTGCTTTGAACAAGGAGACAAGTGACTGACTTCCTAGGAAGTGTTCTGGCCCGGCTTTTGTTGTCCTCCCTGAATTTGAAGAACTATGGAGAACTGGTCCTGGATGACACTTGTGGTCTTAGTAGGACTCACAGTGCGGTGGACGGTTTCTCTTAACCCTTACTCAGGTAGTGCACTTTTTCTGTTTGAAAGATTGGTAAATATTCCTGCGTGGGTTGCTTCTGCTAGCTTTGATAACTGTTTGTAGTTTTTGACTGAAACAAGGATTTGAGGCTTTATTGTTATGATTAAGAAAATGCATGCCTCTGCGGTAGTGACGCACGCCTTTAATCCCAGTGCTCAGGAGTCAGAAGCAGGTGGATCTCTGTGAGTTTGAGTTCAGCCTGGTCTACAAAGCGAGTGCCAGGTTCCAGGACAGCCAGGGCAGTTACACAGAGAAACCCTGTCTTGAGAAACCAAAAAAAAAAAGTAAAGAAAAAAGAAAATCCATGCATCTAATTATAATGAGAAAGTGTAAGAGGTAAACATACATTGTAATCTTGCTTGGAATATGACAAATTGAAGTGTGATTATGTCTTGATCTAGTCCTTGAAGACGGTCTCAGAGTCAAATGGTTCTGTTTGCTGATATTGTTTGTGGCAGAGCAGACACATTACTAGATTGAGAAAGAAAAGGGCAGTGGAGAAGAGTAAGATTCAAATAAGGGATGGAGCATGACCCTGCAGACTTGTAGCATAAATTCTAATTGTTCTTAATAATAAAAACCCGGAGGCAGCTATTGGGTGAGAGCTGAAAGGTCAGAGAAGCAGAGCGATTCAGCCACTAGAGAGACCTTTCACTTCTACTGACTCTTCAGTCCGAAGGGGGTGATCCTATCTGTACAAAATCCTCAGTCTGCACGCATGCTCAGACAACATCCTCAGACTGCAATGAGCTCCTGTCTCCTTCCGCCTTATATTCCTCTTTCCATGCAGAAATAGCCCTCCTGTCTCCGCCTCCCTAGTGCTGGGATTAAAGGCGTGGGATCCCAAGTGCTGGGATCACCTTAGTGTTAGCTCTGTTTCTCTTATAGACTGCCCAGGTAGCCTAGGGTGGCCTTGAACTCACAGAGCTCCCTCTGCCTCTGTCTCTTGAGTACTGGGATTAAAGCTGTAAGCCACCCCTCCCTGGCCTCTAGTGGCTTAGCTCTGCAGTCTGATCTTCAGGCAAGCTTTATATAACTTATAAGTTTAAATAAGTTAAACCATAAACAAAATATCACTATAGAGACTGGGGTGACACCAGATTTAATTCTGCAGGTTTGTATTTAGTGCTTTGTCGTATTATGCATGATAGGTGCGATAAATATAAAGTGAATATTGGTGTCGTAGAGAGCACAGTTCCCTATAGACAAGCAGTCACCGTAAGATGTGTTGTGGCTGAGGTACACGCCGAGCAGAGAAGTGACCGGTGAAAGTGCAGTAGAGCGGATTTCAGAGATGTCTGACTTGAGGGTTTGCGGGATTTTGCTAGACAAACGGGTTGAATACAGTGTTCTAGAGGATAGTGACTTTCACAGACACATAGAGGAATATAGTTATCAGTATGTAGTATTAGAGTGACTAAAAATTGAGATTAAAGATGGCATCAAAAGGAATAAAAATAGGAGAGGGGGCTGGAGAGGTGGCTCAGTGGTTAAGAGCATTGCCTGCTCTTCCAAAGGTCCTGAGTTCAATTCCCAGCAACCACATGGTGGCTCACAACCATCTGTAAAGAGGTCTGGCGCCCTCTTCTGGCCTTCAGTCATACAGGCAGAATATTGTATACAAAATAAATAAATATTAAAAAAAAAAGGAGAAAAAGTGAAAAAATTGTGTCTGGAGAAAAAAACAAGATGTAGCTCAGCATTTCCATTTTTGGAAATGGCTCCAGTTTTGGCCACACATTTATCTAGGCAAATCTGGTTGTAGAAAAATTTTCTGGTAATAAAAAAGATTGTAGGAAAAAGGTCAGAGGTAAAGAGACAAAAGAGACAATAACACTAGTAGCAATGAGAATATATTTTGAGCATTTACTGATGTTTGGCACTGTTTTCTTTAGGATTTATCATAGCCACTGAAGATGAGGTAATATGTACAGACACAAAGTGGGACAGGCCTGGAGAGTAAGGATTATGATACTGGACTGTTTGCTCTTAGCCTGCAATGAGTATTTCCTTTACTAATAAATCTAAACATAATTTGAAATAAGAAAAAATGTGAGTTGATGAAATGGGTCATTAGGTCTGGGTTTGGTTCCTAGCACCCACATGGTGCTAGCAATTGGTTATAAATATTTCCAGAGGTGTTGACTGAGGTTTTCTGTCCCACCTCGTCCCCGCAATTGTTAAATTCCAAAGAAATCACACAGAGGTTTACGTTAACTATAAACTGATTGGCCCATTAGCTCGGGCTTTGTATTAACTCTTATAATGTATATTATTCTTGTATATGTTAGCCACATGGCTCAGTACCTTTTTCAGCGAGGCAGTCACATCTTGCTTCTTCTGTGGCTGGTCAGAACTGCCGAGGAATGGGCTTCCTCCTTCTCAGAATTCTCCTGTTCTCATTGACGCGCCTCTACTTCCTGTTTGGTTTTCCTGCCTTTACTTCCTGCCTGGCTAGTGGCCAATTAGCATTTATTCAAAATATAATTGACAGAATACAGACCATGGTCCCACACCACAGAGGTTCCAGCATCCTCTTCTGGCATCCATGGGTACCATGTACATGTGGTGCACAGATACACATGCAGGCAGTGGGCACCACCATGTCACGTGGTGCACAGATGTACATGTAGGTAAAACACCCATACACATAAACTATACTTTCTCTATATAGGAATATAATCAGCACATTTACGGTCATGACTCACCTCTATTGATCATCACATTTGATTATTTAACTCCAAAATATGGCCAAGAATGGCCACACAGCTGTAATCCCAGCACTCAGGAGGTAGGAGCAGGAATTCAGAGTCAGCTTTAGCCACATAGTGAGTTCATGGTCAGCCTGGTTTTTATGGGAGCTTGTCTTAAAATACAAACAAACCCTCCAAAATATTATTGTTTGCTGTGTAGCCAAAAAGAGGTCTTGGTAATTATTAAGACTTTAATAATAAAGAATGGTAAATGGTATCTTCCCTAGAGAAGGTAACAGTTTGGTGGGTAGGGTGTGTGTGCAAATATTTATCACATTAAAATTTAGTGCAGTATAAAGTGATTAGATTTAGAACACTAGATATTTTCGAATTCAGATAAGAAGGTCTTTGGTATGTAACATTTAAGAATATCCTAAAAGATTTTACTAGGGACAAAACGGGTGAGAAGAACATTCTGGTACAAGAAAACATGAAACAAAGCTTAGACTTTTCTGAAGGATGGAAGAATACTGTGTGTGTGTGTGTGTGTGTGTGTGTGTGTGTGTGTGTGTTGAGACAAATGAATCAGGCCGATGGTTAGCCAAGCTAGTTGTGAGGGCTGAAAGGTCCAAAGGTCATACTTGTTTTTAAGAGCTAGTTCTAGAAGCATCCTAGAATTTGGAGTAGGGTGAGGAGAGGCAAATAGAATTGTCTATGTGCAGTGGCCACAGCGTTCTCACCGTGTTTATTATAAGTATTGTTTCATGGAGCTGGTTCTATGGCTTAGATCAATGACCAGGCAAACAAACAGAACAAAGGAGGGATGTAGAAGAGTCATGTAAGCCCCCCCCCCCATTGTCTAGCTATAGCAACAGAATGACAGCCTCTGTAAGTTAGTGAGGACAAGGGCATGTGCTAATATTTTATGTGGGTGCTGGGGATCCACACTCAGGTTCTCATTCCTGTGTGGTAAGCACTTTGCCACCCAAACCATCTCCTTAGCCACAAGACTTTTTACCCCCTCAGTGCTGTGGATGGAACCCAGGGTCTCCCATGCTAGGCATGCACAGCGTCACCATCCATCTCCAGCCCCACCTGTGAAGAACTGTAGCACAGGAAGTTAAGAGGGCTAATTCATGGGAGATGCAGAGATGTCTCAGCAGTTAAGAGCACTTGCTGCTCTTGCAGAGAACCTGTTCCGTACTGTGCAGCTCACATGCAGGAGATGGGATGCCCTCCAGAGACATCTACATGCACGTGGTGCACATGCATACCTATGCTCAAAGCACAATACAATAAATAAATACTTGATTTTTTTAATTTTTAAAAATAGATATATTGCCGGGCGGTGGTGGCACACGCCTTTAATCCCAGCACTCGGGAGGCAGAGGCAGGCGGATCTCTGTGAGTTCGAGGCCAGCCTGTTCTACAAGAGCTAGTGCCAGGACAGGCTCCAAAGCTACAGAGAAACCCTGTCTC
>NW_026067908.1:12147078-12282230 GCF_014885135.2 Alexandromys fortis | reverse complement strand
ATATATTGCACTGGCATTGGGTTGGACTGGGACTGATGGAGCATGTGATCAAACCAGACTCTCTGAATGTGGCTGACAAAGAGGGCTGACTGAGAAGCCAAGGACAATGGCACTGGGTTTTGATTCTACTGCATGGACTGGCTTTTGGGGAGCCTAGTCTGTTTGGATGTTCTCCTTCCTAGACCTGGATATGAGGGGGGAGGACTTTGGACTTCCCACAGGGCAGGGAACCCTGGCTGCTCTTGGGACTGGAGAGGGAGGGGCAGGGGGAGGGGAGGGAAATGGTAGGAGGGGAGGAGGTGGAAATTTTTAATAAATAAAAAAATGTTAAAAAATATTAATATAAATTCCTCTCTTGAAATGTTCTATTTTTAAATAGACTATTTTTAGTGACCATAATTTTATATTTGAAAGTTTGTTTCCCTGAATTAGACATAGATACTTTTGCTCCCTTAGGCTTCTGTCTGTATAAGACCTTATTTACCTGTCCACATTCAGTGCTTATGTCTACCCATAATGACAGAAAAGCATATCATTGTATTCTGTTTTCTGTTGTCTGTGATACTCTGACCTTCTAAATATTTAATTATAACTTTAATCAATTTATATTCAAGGTTGTATTAGAGTTAATAACATACTGCCACCAGTTAAATCTTTTTCTTTTTGTTAATTTTCTTTCATGAGTGTAACTATGAAATGTTTGTTTGGAGAGGAAAAAAAGCTTTTCTTTCAACCCTTCTAAGCTTTCTGTTAGAGCTTGTGTAACAAAAGACAAGTTAGCAGATAACCGTGTAGATAACAGTGTAAGCTTTATGTGACATGGGAGCCTTCATGAGGACAGAAACTCTGAAACCGGAATGTTTTGCACTAGGTCTAATAAAGAATAGACAGGTTCAGTCCCTTGGGTTGGTACAGCACTGGGGAGGTGGAAGCAGGAGGACCAGGAGTTCAAGGTCATCCTTCATTAGCAGAGTTTCAAAATCAGCTGGAGCTACCGGAGAAGCCATCTCAAGCAGTAACCAGAAACAAAGTCAGAAGGGATGTGAACGGATAGTTTCTTGCTTCTTACAGCCTGGCCTCCCAGTTTTTGGAGCTAAGGATACTCCAGAGCACTTCTTGCCTGGCGGTCTTGTGACCTGCCCTGGGGAAAGGTCAGAGACGCCTGTCTGTGCCTGCTGTTTTTGAGACAACCTCAGCTTGACCTCTGCACCAAGTCACTTTGGGTAGCACGTCCAAGTCCAAATCCCTGTTACACTCAAGTACATACAGGTCAGGTTAGTGTGTATTCATTTTACTGAATTATTTTTTCTTTGAAATGTGTATATCATTTAGGCAAATTACTTAAATACAATATTGTCATTTAATTTTTCCTAAAAGTTATTCTCTTTATATTTTTAGTGTTGCTTTTCATAGAACTAAGATGCTGAATGTTGTATGTTGCATTAAACAACCTGTGGGGGATAGACAGGTTCTTAGTTTAGCACCAATTTGTCATTTTTCTTTTTTTCTTTTCCTTCCTTCCTTCCTTCCTTTCTTTTTTTTCTTTTTTTCTTTTTGTTGTGATAGGGTTTCTTCTTGTAGCCCCGGCTGTTCTGGAACTTGCTCTGTAGACCAGGCTGGCCTTGAACACAGAGATATCCTCTCTAGCACTGCCCGGCCAGTCTGTCATTTCTCACTGAGATTTACAGTGCCCCTTACATTCCACCCAGAGTGTTATAATACTTGAGGGAGGCTATTTTTTGTTAGTTCCCTCCGACCCCCACCATAAGTCATATTTGTATCTAAGGAAAACATCATTAAAAATCATTTATTGCAAAATATCAGTTATTAAAAAGCATGACAGCATGTGATTTAATTGGTTGATTTCATTTGATGTTTCTGTTACTGTTTGTGAAAGGTTGCATACACGCCCTTACCTAAAACAAGAAAGAAATTCATGGAAAAATGTTGTCAGCTCAGTTTCTCTTGGACTGTTTAAAGCGGACTGTAAAGTATGTGTTGTTGACAGCTGCTTATTCTTTATATTAAACACAGTTTTTAATAATTTAGCAATTAATAACATGAATATTTTTAATGCTACTTAATCCCATTTTCCTGGGAGCCTGGCAACATTGAGGTTCTGTAACCGCACATTGTGTGTTTTCTTCCCGTCGTTCTGAATCTCACACGAGTAAGTGTGGAATTAATCACTGTGGAAGGGATCCTTTTGCTCTTCTGAGTGCAGCTCCCACAGGCGCAGTTGGGCTGTCCTTCTGGCTGGCTTTGAGGGCACTTTAGCAGTTTTAGAAACTTAAGTACTAATTTCATAGCCGGTGTCAGCTGAATTTATTGAAGTAGGTCAGACTCTGGATAAAAACTTGTTCCCCAACCCTGAAGAGAGTCGTTATCCATTCTTCTGTTTGCTAGAGAGCATAATCAATTCTTCCACGTCGACCACACGATTTCTAGAGGAGTTTTAGGAAATCTAGAGAGTTTGATGTCTTTTTCCAGGTATAGGGAACTCTTTTCTGACTTTATTATCCAAAGGGCATTGAAAAAAGAAAATATTAAGTCATCTCACTTCCCAAAGAAGCCTTATATCTAGTGGTTTGTATTCATTGGGCTAGATTCATACACACATGTCCATACCACATGTGAAAAACATAAAAACTCTTGGAGGAGTCTTTTTTTTTTTTTTTTTTTAAAGAATTTATTAGTGTTAGTACCCAGGAACACCTTGGCCCTGACCCCCTCGGCTTCTGGCACACAATTCCACTGTAAACAAAGGTCCCTTAAGAGACAAGTTTCATCCACTTCTGATCTCCCCTCCCCCTCCTTTCTCCTCCCCCTCCTTCCCTCCCTCCTCCTCCTCCTTCTCTCTCTCTCTCTCTTTTCCCTCTTTATTTGTCACTCTGTTCTCTCATTCTCTCTTTCCTCCCTTTTAATAAAACTCCATACCCGGGGCCTGGAGAGATGGCTCAGAGGTTAAGAGCACTGGCTGCTCTTCCAGAGGTCCTGAGTTCAATTCCCAGCAACCACATGGTGGCTCACAGCCATTTGTAATAAGATCTAGTGTCCTCTTCTGGACTGCAGGGATACAGGCAGACAGAACACTGTGTACATAAGTAATAAATAAATCTTAAAAAAAAAACAGAAAAAACTTCTCTGTAAAAAACAGACAAAAGGTTGCACACTCCAGCTCTCTGGTGGTGAACTTTATCACTAGCAGTGGTTTGGGCCCGACCTGCCATGGGACTTCAAAGGTTCCTCTCATGCCATATCTTACAATTAGAAGAAATCATTTTTCTCTTCCTATTGGGTTTAATTGAGTACATTTTACAATTACTACATGTTTAACATGTTGCTTACTTTGATTTATGGAAAACCGTTTTTTTTCCCTGTTGTAGTAACTAAAATTTGTACTTGGTAATCAATCAGGAAGTAGTGTAGCTGCATGACAAACATGATCTGGAAAGTACACATATCATGAGAAGTCAGTAATTCACCATTTATATTTTAACGTGTAAGGGGAGACTCATGGGGGTTTGGGATTTGAAATGATTTTGTTTGTTTGTTTTGAGACAAGGCTTGTATAGCCTAGGCTGGCCTAACCTGTGCAGCCAAGAATGGCCTTGAACTCTTGGCCTCTACTGAGTACTGGGATTAAAAGCATGGACCCCTGTGCCTAATTTTTTTAGGGGGGGGGTGGGCAGGGTCTCACTTTGTAGCCCTGGTTGGCCTGAAGTAGACCAGGCGAGTCTCAAACTCACAGACCTGCCTGCCTCTGCCTCCCAAGTGTTGGGATTAAGGCATGTGCTACCATCTCTGCCCCATCCACTCCTAGCTTTTGAAGTGATTCTTTTTTTTTTCCCCCCCGAGACAGGGTTTCTCTGTGGCTTTGGAACCTGTCCTGGAACTAGCCCTGTAGACCAGGCTGGTCTCGAACTCACAGAGATCCGCCTGTCTCTGCCTCCCAAGTGCTGGGATTAAAGGCATGCGCCACCACCGCCTGGCTCTTGAAGTGATTCTTATCCTACACATAGTTCAACATTTTGTTAAAGCTTTGGTGTGAGGGATCGAACCTTGCACACCTAGTCACACTCTCACTAAGCTACACCCTAGTGTGTGAGTGTGGGTAGCTGTGAGGCAGCTTTGGGTAGCCTCTTCTCCCTGCTGCCTCATCCAGGCAGACTTATCTTATTGTTGCAGACTGGCTGACCCATGGGCTTTGGATAATTCTGTCTCTGCCTCTGGTCTTGCTTCAGAGACACTGGGATTACAGACGTGTGCTGCCACATCCAGCTTTTTGTGTGGGTTCCGGGGGTCAGACTCAGGCCGGCAGGATTCAGTGGCAAACACTTCACCTGCGGAGCTCTCTCCCTGGTTCCTGAGGTGTGTTTTGAAGGCAGCATATACGAGTTGATAGAAGATATGCAGAGAATAGAGAGCAAGCAGGGTAAACAGAAGTTTCAAAGTTCCGGAAGGAAAGGCGTTGGGGGCAGAGGCAATACCTGGGCTTTATATCCAGACAGCCTTGGCATAGTTAGCCTGCCATCACAAATGGGTGCCGAGTGCTCATTAAGTGGGAAATGAAGGGCTCACGGGTTTTGAATTAGACACCTTGCTGTGTCGCACCAACCATTTCACCGTCTCTGCTGTATCGAGTGCTGGGTGGGCATCTGTCAGGTGCTGTTGAGAGACACGGGATGAGCACATGCTGAGGATATGAAGATGAGTAAGCATGGCATCTGAGA
The DNA here is from genome assembly GCF_014885135.2 of Alexandromys fortis. NCBI lineage: Eukaryota > Metazoa > Chordata > Mammalia > Rodentia > Cricetidae > Alexandromys > Alexandromys fortis. Next base: position 12,277,497 of record NW_026067908.1, on the reverse strand, counting down.
GACGGGAATTGTGCATGTACAAGTGTATGTAGGTCCCACCAGCCGCTTCCCAAGTAACCACATTGAGACTTATTAATTATAAATGCTTGGCCCATAGTTTAGGCTTATTTCTAACTAGCTCTTAATAGCTTAAATTAACCCGTATCTTTAATCTGCATTCTTTTACTTGATTTGGCTATCTTTACTCAGTGCACATGTTCATCTCCTGCTTTATCTACGGCTCAACAGACTTGCCTGACTCTGCCGTTATTCTTCCCAGAATTCTCTTAGTCTGGTTCTCCCACCTTTTCTTATCCTGCCCAGCTATAGGCCAGTCAGCTCTTTATTAACCAGTGAGAGTAATACATAGTTACACTGTACAAAGATTGCTCCACAACAAATGTGTTTGTGCTGTGGGTTGTTTCTAGTGCCTGTAACTCAGTGGCGTGCCAGAGAGCTGTTAGTCTGCTTTTCCCGTAATTGCAGATCGTCTCCTTAGGGATTGTAGCATTCAGAGAATACTGGTCGGGTGCAGCCAGCAAGTGCAAACAACTAATGGTGCTAAACCTGGAGAAAATCTGGGTTAGAGTTCAGTGAGCAGGGGTCTGTCACTATTCGCAGTGACACACCTTCTGGCTGGGTGAGGAGTATACTTGGAGGTTTTGATTTCCACCTTGTTGCTACCTTAAAAAGCCTGTGACTCTATTGTACCTTGTTGGGCTTCTTTACAGGTCAGTAGTTGACTGCTAGTTATGTAGGGTGTTTGATAGTTGCTATAGAGATCTGTCATCTATGTGGGCATGATAGGATCAGAGTTAAGAATGGGTTTTAGGGGCTGGAGTGAAAACTCAGTGGTTCAGAACACTGGCTGCTCTTCTGAGGACCTGGGTTCAATTCCCGGTACCCACAAGACATTTCATAACTGCAACTCCAGTTCCAGGGGATCCGACACCCTCACCCAGACGCAGACTCAGGCAGAACACCAATGCACATAAAATAAAAATAAACCATTTAAGTAGTTTACTTCCTTAAAAAAAGATTCAAAACAAAACAAGAATGGATTTTAGAGTCACCCTGCTGTGTTTACATGTTCCCCGCTTTTGACTACTTGTGTTAATATTTCGTCTTTTCCCAGTCTTTGAATAGGATAAATCATAACACTTAGTTCATAGGATTGTTGTATCTAGCACTATGACATACATGTTAGTTATTAAAGGTTTATCCCTTATTTATAAAAAGCAAATTACTAGCTGTTTTAAACATTTATTTGCCTACTTATTGTGTGAGTTGCATGTGCATAGTGCTTGGCGTGTGGAAGTCAGGACAACTTCGTAGTTGGTTCTCTAGTTGCATGTGGGTTCCAGGGATTGGCCTCAGGTTTGGCGCCTGACATCTCAGCAGCCTTTGAGCATTCGTACAAATCATTCGATAATACGGGCTGACCTTTGTCAGTACAGAGCCTGTTTTTAATTCTGTGTTTGACCCTGTGTTTTTTATTTTCAGTTTCTAAGTACAGATGTTTGTTGTTAATTTGTGGTACTTCCCTGGAGTATTTGTGTTGTTATTTTTTCTATTGCGCTGTCCAAATGCCTGAGAAGAAACCCTGTGGGAGAAGAGTTTATCCTGCCCTCCAGTTTGAGGCAGGAGTGGGATCGCTGCTTACACTGAATCCCCATTGGGAAGAGGAGAGGACTGGAGGGGGCTCTGGCTAGCAGGCCTCAAGGCCCTGCCCCAGTGACCCACTTCCTCAAGTCTCTGCTTCTGAAAGGTTCCACAGCCTTCCAGAACATCTCTGCCAGCTGTGGACCAAGTGCTCAAAGATGACGTGTATGTGACATTTTATGTTCAGACCAGTTTTTCTCATGAAGTAAAAGTAAACATGGTATCCCGGACTGGCCTGGAACTCACTGTGTAGACCAGACTGGCCTTGCATTCATAGAGAGGTCATCCTGCCTCTGCCTTCCCAGAGCTGGGATTAAAGGTGTGCACCATCACAGCTAGCAAATAAAAATGAAAAAAAAAAAAAAAAAGCAACCGCAGCCATAGACACCTGTGCTGATAAGGCTGAGTGGTGCTGCGGTGGCCCTGCTTACCGCGTGCTTACCGTGTGTCTGCTCTGCCAGGCCCTGCACTGGCTGTTTACCCCTCTCTGGCATTTGCTCCGCAGTTCTCTGGGTAGACTGTGGCTCTTGAGGGAGAGTGAGGACCTTCCCATCACGTGGTCACTGGTGACAGCAGTACTGGGCTCAGGCCTCATCTCTGACTTTGGTAGCTCTTGTGTTCTTTCCCTAGCTTGCACTGCCCTTGTGATATAGGGCATTTTTATAAGGAAATAAAATGAAAAACAACTTTGTAAGCCAAAAGTCCATTTTGACCCTCTTTTTGCTTTCCATTCTAGGTGCTGGAAGACCCCCAATGTTTGGTGATTATGAAGCTCAGAGACACTGGCAAGAAATTACCTTTAATTTGCCCGTAAAAGAGTGGTATGGATAATTTTGGTTTGTTTTACTGTTGATCATAGTTAATATAGATTATATGAAGGCATTTAAAAGAAGAACACTATTTTTTTCATCTTTTCCATATTGAGCTTCGTACATGTTGTATTTCATATTGCATGTCATCTTTGAAGTGTCACAGTCCTGAAAATCCTCCATATGCATGCTCGGTTAGCTAGGACATGCTGTTGGTCTAGAACTTCTAAGTTTTAGAAATCTTTAAGTTTTGTTTATTCTCATCGTATGTGATGACATGGGGGTGCGCTCATGCCACAGTGTGCCCGCGGTTGTCGGGGGACAGGTCGAGTTGGTTTTCTCCTGCCACGTTTACAAAGGTTTCAGGGATCACACATCTTTCTTCCACTTCCTGATGAAATATATGAGCCTATGGGAGCCATACTTTTTATTTTTTGTTTTGTTTCTTTATTTTTCAAGATAAGATTTCTCTGTGTAGCAGTTCTGGCGGTCCTGGAACTCACTCTGTAGACCAGGCTGGCCTTGAAGTCACCTGTCTCTGCATCCTGAGTGCTGGGATACCATGGGAGTCATTCCTGTTCGCACCATTCCACCCTGCATGCTAGGCAAGGACTTTAGGCCATGCTACACAGCTACACAGCCATCTTCTTCCAAGCTTCTTTTTTCTTTTCTTCCCCACCTCCCCTTTAGATAGTCCCACTGTGTAGTCCAGACTGGCCTTGAATGTAATTCAATTGCCCCTTCCTGAGTAGCTGTGTTTATAGGCAATGCGCCCATGAGCTGGCGCCCTCTGTTAGGAATTACCCTAAGAGTGGGAAGCATAGTCCTTATCATTTCCTTCTTTCCTGATAGTCAGTCTGCATTTTCACAGCTCACTGTCTCTGCAACTCCTCTTTCGCTTATCTCTAGTGAATTTCAAGGCTGAAGTAAAGTCACCTTTTCTTTATAAGCTAGAGACCCAATCAACTTGTTTTGGTCAAAGTGTAGTCTTGAATGTCTTGGTGACTTCCCATCACTGTGTCCATCCCAGTAGTTTGGTGGTTGGTGGCCAATTAGAGCTACTGCTAAGCACTTAGGCTTTGCTGCGGTAACTTGACAGCTTTACATATTTAACTCGGTGCTTGAACAGCTCCGTGAGGCGGATGCAGCAAAGCATCTTGCAGTGTGCCCTCTGGTAGTACGAGTTTGGAAGTAACACAGTTGGCGCCTGTCATCAGGCAGCCCTTCCTAGAGAACTGAACCCTTGTGCACCATTGTTCCTGGCAGATTCAAGCTGTGCAGAGCACCTGCAGCTCACGCGGAGAAGACACTGCTTTTTGGCTTCTAGTGCAAGCCACACACAAGACTCAGGATGTTCCTGTGGATGTTTCTGCTGGAGCATCCAGCTGCCACCAGCTGTACTGTACCACAGTACCCCCCACCCACATCATTTAGTATGCTTTCCGCATTTTACTAATAGCTTACTATAGCTCTATGCATGCCTACATTTAAAGAAAAGCAAATCAGGGTATGAATAATAGGGTCCTCGATGGAGATCCCTTAAATACATTTGTAATGTATTCTTTGAGAATTTCATACTCCCTACTCCAGCTTCTCCCGGAGGCTGCCCTCTCTGTCCTAATCTCCCTCTAACTTAATGTCTTCCCTTTGTAACCCACTGAATCCAGTTACCGCTGCCAGCGGGTTCATTGGGGTAGGGCCATCCACTGAGCGTGGGCACCCTACCAGATATCTGACCCTCCCTTCCCTAGCAGCCATCAACTGCCAACAGCTCCTCAATCTAGGTGGGCTGGATCCTCCCCCGTTGTTGAAATTAGGAGCGGCTGGGCTGCGTCCCCGGCACCCGGCCGCCCGCATGGCTAGCTTATGCTCAGAAATAATTACACGGAAACTGTATTCTTCCAAACACTGCCTGGCCCGGCTAGTTCCAGCTTCTTATTGGCTAGCTCTTACATATTGTTCTAACCCATTTCTAATATTCTGCGTAGCCCACGAGCTGGCTTACCAAGGAGGATCTTAACCTGCATCTGTCTGGCGTGGGAGCATCATGGCGACTCCTCCTCAGCTTCTTTTTCCCAAAATTCTCTTCTGTCTACTCCGCCTACCTAATTTTCTGTCCTATGAGGGCCGAGGCAGTTTCTTTATTAATAAGAAATCACTCCCACATCACCCCGTGATGAGCCTGTTTGCAACAACGTATGAGCGATGTAGTTTCATCTGTGTTACCATAAATTGCTCCCGAGACAGAGAAGAGGGGAAGACGTTGGTTAGCTCGAAAGGACATAACTAAGAAATATATTTGTATAAACTTAATTTTCATTTTAGAGGCACAGTGGTTTTATATAATTCCTCCACATCTGTAACTGGAGGAGCTGGACGCTTTTATGGACTCTAGACAGGTTTTCCCCATTGGTTCATAGATTCTTTTCTACTGTAGGCCTGGAGTATTTATATGCTAGCTGAGTTATTTTCAAAGCCTTCATTAAGCCTGCTTACTCCATCTAGTCTTCCTCTTTCTATAAGCCGTATCTTCAGGTGTTCTTTGACATTGGCTTTTCATTTTTTAAATTATGCATTAGAAGTGCTGTTTTCTAATTTGTTACAGTATCAGATACAGATTGTCTTTGTTGCATATATTCTGTTATATGAATATAGTTAATTTACTACGTCTGTAAAGAATAGAGTAACGATAAGTCCCAGGCAACTGGGGCATCCCTGTTTGTATTTGATGTCATAGGGTGATTATTAATGTCTTAGTTAAACCATTAAGCTTAATTTTAATTAAGTGGCATGAGATATTAAATTATGTCTTGAGTATTGATAATGGAATGGTGCTTTTTTATTTTCCCAGGTATTTTAACAGCAGCGATAACAATTTACAGTACTGGGGACTGGACTACCCACCGCTCACGGCCTATCACAGTCTCCTGTGTGCATATGTGTGAGTTCCTGGTTTCTAAAGAACTGGATATTATGCCCTTAGACACAGTGTGGTCTGGTTTATTTGAGAGTGTTTGGTTGTGGCTTCGATCATCACAAGTTTAAGAACCACTATCAGAATTTGAACATTTCTGTAATGTTTGTGGTATACAGGCGAGAAAGAATGCAAAACCTACATTTGTTTTAGAGTAGAGCTGTTACCAGCTGCACCTGGACTTCTGAGCAGTGTCTAATACAAGAAAACATTCATTTTTCTGGAGTAGCCAAGTAAATGAAAATGTAGGTCCAAATGCTGCTCCCCTGCCCCATTTCTTTGTACAACCTTGGCTGCCCTAGAACTTGCTCTGTACACCAGGTTGGCCTCAAATTCAGAGATCTGCCTGCCTCTGCCTCCTGAGTGTTGCCAGATAACCTTCTTAACTATAGGATCGGCACGCCTCCTTAAAAAAGCGAGGTGGTTTATAGAGGAGGACTTCTGTTCTTGGGGACACCGTTTCTCTTAGACTTCAAGTGTATCAACAAATATTTGAGAAATATCTTGACAGTATCTCCTGTAGCAATGGAGCCTGTCCTGGAACTCACTCTGTAGACCAGGCTGGCCTCGAACTCACAGGATCCATCTATCTCTTCCTTCCAAGTGCAGGGATTAAAGGTGTGTGCCACCACTGCCCAGCCAAAGTAGGTTTTGTTTTTTACACCAGAGTGGCAAGGGTCAGGCATCTTCATATCACATGGTTTTACTGGAAGATGAGCAAGGCAGATGAGATACTGTTTATATCCTCCGTGCATTTTACATGCTCGGACACAAGGAGTGAAGAAGCTTCAGGGCTGACAGCCAACTCTTAGAGTTCTGTGTTCTCAGATGTCTTTTTTTTTTTAAATATTTATTTATTTATTTATTTATTTATTTATTTATTTATTTATTTATTTATTATGTATACAGCATTCCTTCCATGTATGTCTGCAGACCAGAAGAGGGCACCAGACCCCATTACAGATGGTTGTGAGCTTCCATGTGGTTGCTGGGAATTGAACTCAGGACCTTTGGAAGAACAGTCAGTGCTCTTAACCTCTGAGCCATCTCTCCTCAGATGTCTTTCTTACTAAAACCAAGTGCATGATATTATATATGCTTTGATTTGCAGGGCGAGGTTTATAAATCCTGACTGGGTTGCCCTGCACACATCACGCGGATATGAGAGTCAGGAGCACAAGCTCTTCATGCGTGCCACAGGTAAAAGAGTGCTTGGTATTGGGTTAAAAATTTGATTTTTAAAAAAAATTTGGGTAAATTGATAAAAATACCATTATTCTTTTTTTTTGTTTGTTTTTGAGACAGTGTCTCACTGTGTAGCTCTGGCTGTCTCAGAACTCACAGAGGTCTGCCTGTCTCTGCCTCCTGAGTGCTGAGATTAAATGCATGTGCCACCGTGCCCAGCTATTGTTCTAATGACTGTAAAATTGTCTTGGGATGCAGCCTTTGTAAGTGGAGGGAATGAAAAGGCCTAATTGCGTGGGATTTGCCTGTAAGTAGTGTTAATGGCTGCAGGAGGAAGGTGGCTGGTGGAGCGCCTCACGGACTCGTGTTTGCTTGTTTTTAGTTTTAGTTGCTGATCTGCTCATTTACATCCCAGCGGTGCTTTTGTACTGTAACTCCTTAAAAGAAAGCTCACCGAAGAGAAAGGTAAGTTTTAAAGCTGCTTGACATTTCATCTCTGAAACGTTTAAGTTATTACTAGCCTACTAAGGATCGACTTTAAGGAAACCCTGTTCTTTGGGAGTAGCTAGGATAGTGAATATTTTATCTTCTACTGATGAATTTTCATTTAGAACCAACAGTTTCACTTACAGTGCTCTATAGTAATAACAGAATGCACTGAACTCTAGAATACTGCGCTGTTGACCCATCTCATGCTGGGTTTATTGCTAAGCTTGTAAGTCACAATTTTGAGCTGGCCATGATAACTAGTGGGCATTTTGGAAAGTTTGTGTGTCTGTTCACAGACATTGTCAAGTATCCTTACTTGAGAATTTTACACTGAATGATTAGGTAGCCAGTCATTTTATTAAAAGTGCCTTTCTGGGTGTGGTCAGGAGGGTGCCTTTAATTGCAGCACTTTGGGAGGCAGAGGTAGGTGCATCTCTGTGACTTTGAGGACAGCCGGGCCTACATAGTGAGTTCTAGGACAGCCAGAGCTACATAGTGTAAGTCAAAAACAAACAAACAAACAAACAAACAAAAAATTCTTTTCAGTAATTTTTACTTCTAATTAAAGTATTTTCTGTTGCCCTCATGAAAGCTTTAGTGTCTTAATAGATGTCTCGTGAAAATGGGAAGTTTTGATTAAGGAAGGACAGTGCCTCGGGAAGATGGACGTTCCTTCCATGCTAGATGCACAGTGCACGTCTCTACTGTAGTAATAACCTCTTTACCCACCATGCTTTTCTTCACAGATCGCTAGTGCATTATGCATATTGCTGTATCCAGGTCTTATTCTTATCGACTATGGACATTTTCAGTATCCTTTATTCAATTAGAAATGAAACCAGTTATTTATTATGATCTAGGCTTACTGCATGTAGCATTGCCATTTTCTATTTTCATACATGCTAGTATACTTACGTATATGAATTCTTTTCACTTGATATAAAGGGTTGATAAAAGTCAGGTGTAGGGAATTAAAGTATTCAAGTTTTTGAGTTATGTAATTTTTGTGGGGTTATATTTTTTTACATGATTATGTATTCTTTCCTTATTTCTAATTTTATTAACTATGTTCTTTTTTTCTTTCCTTTTTTTCTTTTGGGACAGAGTATCTCTGTGTAGCCCTGGCTATCCTGGAATTTGCTGTAGACCAGACTTGTCTAAACTCATAGAGAGCCACCTGCCTTTGCCTCTCTAGTTCTGGTATTAAAGATGTGTGCTACCACATCCAACATTTTTCTCCCTTTTTTATAATTTATTCTTATTTTATGTGCATTGGTGTTTTGCCTATGTGCGTGTCTGTGTCTGATCCCCTAGAGCTGTACTTACAGACAGTTGTGAGCTGCCATGTGGGTGCTGGGAATTGAACTCGGGTCATCAGGCCTGGCGGCAGACCCCTTTACCTGCTGAGCCCTCTCACTGGCCCTAATCACTGTTTTTATTTACCTGTTGGCTCTAAAATGTGCAGTGGTTCACTTAGGCGCAGATCAATGTTCTTCCCACTTGTTTTGGACACTGGATCCATTCATTTTTTTAAAGGCTCATACTCTTTAATTTCGTTGACAACTTTCTTGCTTTTCTCCTTTCTGAGCTTATTAGCCAGCTGTCAGAGTTTTTAATTTCCCTCTTCTGCATGTTTGCTCTTCTCTATTGCGTTTTATAGACAATTACTCTGTCTTTGCCATTAGCACCTCTATTAAATTCCATTTGTTTTGTTAGGTACATTTTGAATTTCTAATTAAAATTGTCTTTCTCTCTCTACTCTTTTTCTTTTGATTCTTTATCTGATTGACAGAAGCATACGATGACAACAGTAATTTTGTTGTCATTACTGAACTGCTGCCGAGGAGTTTCAGTCTGTAGATTTGGCATATTATTTTAATAATATTGTGAAGTAGTTAACAGGAACAAAGCTATGTTGTCAGTATTAATAACCCCTGTAACCCTTTACACATTGCTGTTTAGCAGCAGACAATATGTTTGAGGTTGCTTTGTATACTTTTTTATCACTTTGATATTTTCAGTTATATTTAGAAGTAAGCTTTCAGTTTACATGTTATTTTTAAATCACACAAGAAATATGTTTTATCAAATGCAAGCTCTGCGTCTCAATTACTGAGCTAATTTTCCTTGACACCGGGACATGTATAATTCTGTGAGTCTTGGCTTTGCTTTGTGGGGTGTTCTTGGAGTATCTTGTGACTGGGACCTGCTAGGGTCATTGGCGTTTTGCTTAGCTCTAAATTATAAACAGATGGAGCTCTACCATTCCCTGCCTTTTTTTTGCTTTTTACTTGGCAAGTGTTATAAAAAGGGCCTCAGAGGAAAGGGGTAAGTGACTTTTAAAACACAGAATTAAACATTTTCTGAGAATTTATTTGCATACTTATCTGGCGGAGGATGGATTCTTAGAAATGTGTTGGCTGTACATTAATAAATGGGAAGGAAGCTGTTGCCTTATATCATATCCTCTCAGTCTTCGTAACTCCAGGACTGTTGTGATCCGCAGACGTGTTGGAGGCAGTGTGGGCCGGCTCTCCGGGCACTGCTGCCAAGTGCTGTCACCTTAGCTGCCCACTTTAGCGCCATCCACTTATTAAAAATACATCCTGCTTGACATTTTTCTTTATGACTGCATTCCTTCATGCTTATAGCGATGGCATCCAAGCTAAATGCTAATTATGATCGCAGTGGGTCCTTGGCTGGAGAAATGAGTCTTTTTTACAGTTGTGAGTGGATTCCCATCTTATTGGTAGTATTGATTGACAGTACTGTTGTATTTGCAGTTATTGTACTAAATGATATTCACATCACTGTTCAAGAGGTGTTGGCCTTTCTCTGTCTTACTGCTCATCTCTGATCTCTGTTCTAGGTTTGAGTTGTTGATTAAGATAGCCTGTACTGTCCTGGCTTCCTTCCTTCTGTGTTGGTTGCCCTTCTTTACAGAAAGGGAACACGCCCTACAGGTTCTAAGAAGACTCTTCCCTATTGATCGTGGATTGTTTGAGGTATGTTTACAAATGGACCTACCCTCTTGTATGACGGCACCTACATTTTACCCTTGGGAGCTCATGGAGGAGACACCAGGGGCTGTAATTTCTGTTTCCTCCTCCAGTCAGCCCTGCCAGGTATTTAATCCAATATAGCGCCCCTGGCTCAGTTCACATTTTATAGTGCCTTATATGGATACGTAATATTTTTGCCATAATTAGATTCATAATTCAGTTGTAATTTTTTTTTCTAAGTCAGATTGGTCCGTAGTAAAAGAGCATTGGCTGCTGCAGCTACCAGGTTAGCAAGCCCACCACTGTGGTTTACATTTTCTTTGTAGTTTGCCACAATTATTGGTTAAGCAGATAATCCCGATTGCCTCAGAAAAATCTCCTAATTCCTTTTGAAATATATAACCTTCATCCATAGTAATCTTTAATGAGAATCTCTCATTTAATGCTAGTTTAATCACTCTTGTTAAACTTTTATTGCATGAGTAATTTGATCATTTAGATTTAGTAATTAAATTAAACAAACCATTTATTTCTGGAACAAAAGGTCTTTTAATAAACTCAGAGACAACATATTTATATATAATTTGCTTCTGAATAACATTTCTTTTGAAAAGAATTAGAAAGCATGTCTAAGTTTTGAATAGATAATTCCTTTAGAATGTTTGTCGGTGGATTTACAGGAGGATGGGCTAATCGTTTTGAAAGAGATTAAACAATGTTGTGAAGGCAGAGCTGTGTGTGACATTGTCGCAGTACAGATTGGTGATATCCTTTTGTTGCTAGCATCGCTCATTGGGGGCTCGACCCTTCTGCATGCCTTACGATCCCCACAGCTCTAAGATGCTGTTGTCCCTGTTGTACAGATAGGAAACTGAGGTCAGAAAGTCATAGGCCTGGCGTGTGGCAGGGTCATGATTTCAAGTGATAACCTTAAAAGAAAAGTAAAAAGCTTGATGTTCTATAAAAGCTGCCAGTTGTTTTGTCTTCCATTTAAGAAGTGTGGAATAGTAGACATATTCAGGGTGTCACAGAAGCTCTAGGTCAGTGCTTCTCAGCCTTCCTTATGCTTCCCAATGACCCTCAGATACAGCCTCATGTTGTAGTGACCCTAGCCATAAAATTATTTTCGTTGCTACTTATAAAGTAATTTTGCTACTGTTATGAATTGTAATATAAATATCTGATATGCAGGATGATCTTAGGCAACCCTTGTGAAAGGGTTTTTTGACCCCCCAAAGGATCTGGACGCACAGGCTTGGAGCCGCTGCTCTATCTTGTTAGAGGCCATCCCTCCCTTGATGCCATGCTTGCACAGCTGTGAGGTTTGCAGCTCTGTAGAAAATGGACTGCACTAGCTGGGGAGCTGGAATAGCAAATTTCATCTTGAGTGAGCCTAGTGCAATTGCTAACATTTTAAAGCTTCTTGATTTATTAGCAATTAGTCTTGTCATTGCTAGGATCTATTAGATTATGTGACATAAAGTTACATTTGTAATAAAATGGTACAAATGTAATTAATATTTACTTTACATGTTTGGGGAGACTTTTGCTTAGTATACTGCTTTTTGAAAAATATCAAGTAGTTTACTGGAATGTGGATTATAGTTGACTAGTGCTTTACATAATCTGCATCTCAAAAAAGAAAAAATGCTTGAGGCTGTGGGTGTCTGTTTTTATTGCTTGAAGAGTTTAATTCTTTGTTATAAATGTGAATGAAAGTTTCATGTCTTGAAAGTTTATTACCTGGAAGTTATAGGCTGTACTTCATGGGATTTAATATTTCTTTCAACTCTACCAAAATGTAAGACTAACAAATCTTTTTTTAAGGATAAAGTAGCCAATGTTTGGTGCAGCATTAACGTTTTTCTGAAGATTAAGGACATTTTGCCTCGTCACATCCAACTAGCAATCAGGTAACTAACATATATAGGGCATTATAAACTACCTTCAAAAATATTACAGTAAACAGGGGAATGGCGGCACATGTCTTAAATCCCAGCACTCAGGAGGCAGAGGCAGGTGGATCTCTGTGAGCTCGAGGCCAACTTGGTCTACAAAATGAGTTCCAGGACAGCCAGGGCTACACAGAGAAACCCTGTCTCAAAAAAACCAACCTAATTACAGTAGTATGCTGTTTATCTGAGCTGGTCATTAGTGACTTCCCACTTAATACAATAAACTCTGTCATCCTAACTCCCCCACCCCCATTTCTTTTCTGTTTGTTTTTTTGAAACTGGGTTTTTCTGTGTAGTCTTGTCTGTCCTTGGAACTTGCTCTGAAAACCAGGCTGACCTCAACTCAGTGATCCTCCTGCCTCTGCCTCCCCACCTGGGATTCAAGGCGAGCACCACCATTGCCTAGCTTTCTCCTCCTCCCAATCTTTATCTTTCTCCCTCTTCTCCTTCCCAGTTTATGTGAACATTTTTCCTATTTTTCCTTTAAATAGAACATAGACTAAATATGATTTAACATTATCTTGAAGAGTCATGATTGTCACAGGTGTGCAGCTAGCATCAGCCAGAAAAACAGAACAAGTTAGAGATTATTCTGTGTGTGAAGTTATCTCAAGAATTGGATACTGTGGTTGTGGGCTCTGGCTAAGCACACCAGAAGTCTGCATGGCAGACATCAGGAATGTCTGGGGAAGGAAGTGTAGCTGACCCGCGGTGGCTATTAAGAGGCCTAAGCTGTTTTAGGGGGCTCCCAGCTGAGTGCCAGGCTCCGGGGCAGACTTCCCTTTGCTTGGCCTGTTAGCAGATGGGTTTTGCCTTTCTTGTGGGCCCTGTCTCTTAGTATAGGCCCATCCTCACAAAAATATACAGAAAGGGAGTCGGGAACTTCAGTCTTGTGAGCTCACTAGTTACAGCACCACCAAAAGTGACCAAGTCAGTGGGTTCTGTGTTGAGTCATAGACTGTGCTCAGGCTCCAGGAGCTGGCTGTCCCAGGCTGTCCCGGGCTGTCCCAGGCTGTCTGGCTCTGGTCTTCCCTGCTCCTCAGCCATCACTAAGAACTACACAGCTCATTCCCTTATAATTTGTTTGTTCTGGACTTGAAAACTCAGATTGTCAACTTTTGTGGAGTGAGGGCCAGGACTCTTCCGAGAGTAAAGTTTATGAATATTTGTGTTGAAAAGACAGTGTTGTCTCCTTAGGCCTGGTAGTGTTTTCTTATTTTCTAGTGTTTATTAACTGACCTGCAACTATATATCTTTATACATGATTTTAAGTGCTAGCTGACATTTGTATTTTGTATTAGAATCTTGTACAAAAGTGTATGCATATATCAATGTGTATGTTTTACTTAGATTCTAGTTTAAAATTTGATAAATAATAAAGTTTAATCTGGGACCAGATTAGATTGATGAATGATATAATCCTTATATTTTAAAAAGTAATTATTTTAGCTAGATTTCTATCACAGAAAACACATTTTATTGCTTTTTAGCTTTTGCCTTACATTTTTGAGCTTGCTTCCTGCATGTATAAAGTTGACCCTTCAGCCCTCTTCCAAGGGATTCAGATTTACTCTGGTAAGTTTCTTATTTTTCTTAAGATGTTTAGTTCTTGCTGTAACTGGCATTTTAAAAACATCAGTAATTATTTTTTAGCTTGGGGTAAGATTGACTGGGCAGCAAAATAAGACACTCGATTATTTGGTAGACACTGAACACCATCCTTGTGCAAGTGCTGGGTTAAGCATTAGGCTGAGCAGTCAGAGTCTTTAGTTTACTCAGGAACTGTTTCCGATTTGTTTGATTGACTAATGAGGGAATACAGAGGTGGTGATAATGTATGCGTAGCTGTACTGGCTGGTTTGTGTGTCGATTTGTCACAAGTTAGAGCCATCAGAGGAAGGAGCTTCAGTTGCAGAAATGCCTCGATGAGATCAAGCTGTAAGGCATTTTCTCAATTAGTGATCAGTGGGGAAGGGCTCAGCCTGTGGTGGGTGGGGCCATCCCTGTGCTTCTAGTCCCTGGATTCTAGAAGAAGGTGGGCTGAGCAAGCCATGGGAAGTAAGCCAGTAAGCAGCTCCCCTCCATGGTCCTCTATCAGCTCCTGCTTCCGGGATTCTGCCCTGTTTGAGTTCCTGTCCTGACTTCCTTCAGTGATGAACAGCAATGCTGAAGTGTAAGCCTAATAAACCCTTTGCTCCCCAACTTGCTCCTTGGTCATGGTGTTTCGTCTCAGCAGTAGAAATCCTGACGACTGTTGAGCAGCTGGCATTATGTCCTGTCAGGTACAGATCAAGTCTGTGATGTGATGAGGAAGGGGGAGATCTTGGAGGAGGATTTTAGACTGTTGCTGAGCAAGTGGGATTTCGGCCAGCTTTGGAAAGCTAGACAAGATTGGAACTGTGGACAGCAGGAAAGAAACTCCAGGCAGAAGGGAGCTTGAGCTAAAGCCACCTGGGAGTGGATGTTAAAATGCTTGATTGTGTGTCCTGTGTTTAAGGGTAGTGAGGAAAAGGTAAAAATAGGGCAGATTTCAGAAGACGTCAGATGTCTGGTTGAGAGGCTTGGGTGTGAGAGGCGCACAAACAGGTTCTGGGAAGAGGAGAGAACAGAATCATACTTGGTTTGTCAAAGGATAAAGAGATAAGTAAAGTGGCCGGGACAAAGTAGGATGAATTAGGAAAGACAGATTTCCCAAGAGCCCAGGTTTTATTGCAAGTGTACTAGGAAGCCCCGTGGGCATTTGAAACGGGCATTATGTGATGGACACAACTGTGCAGGCTACCGTGAGAGGCCACAGTGCTTCCAGGTGACGTGTCGGTGGCCTGCCAGCATCGGCAGGGCAGTGCGGCAAAGTGGATGCTGATGTGTGTAGGAAGGGTCTGCACAATGATAGAGGGGGGTGTGGGGTGTATAAGACAGGAGTTGTGACTGAGCAGCTATATCCACACACACAAATCTGAAAAACTTACTTAAACCCCAAGTAGCAGTTTAGGCTTCCTAAAACAGTTAATATGTTTCATTGGGGTGCACTTTTTAAAATCTGCTGTAAATTTGTTTCATTTTCAGTTTTAGATTTTGACCTTTTTGTCTTTCATACTTAACAAATTTACATTTACTTTACTTGTGTGTATGTGTGCACTTCTGGGGACATACCATGGCGTGCATGTGTAGAACAAGGACAGCATAAGGGGAGTTGGTTCCCTTTTTTCTCTAAGTGGGTTCTACCCACTGAGCCATCTTGCTGGCCCTGTAATTTTTAAGTAGTGTCCCAGGCTCCAGAGGGTAATGTGGGTTTGATTGTTATCTCCTGTACATGGTAGTTTGTTTGTTTGTTTGTTTGAGGCAGAGTTTCTCTGTGTAGCGTTGGAGCATGTCCTGGAACTCACTCTGTGGACCAGGCTAGCCTCAAACTCACAGAGTGCTGGGATTAAAGGCTCGTACCAGTAAGCCCAGCTGGTAGTTTTATTAGTGGCTGAGTTTTAGAACCATTTTAGATACTTCTATATAGCCTTTTAATAGTTTCTTTAAAAAAAAAAAACAATTATTTTTTGTGGTGGGAGACTTTACTTGTGCTATAGCACGTCAAAGGACAGCTTGTGGGAGTCAGTTCTCCTTCCTCCATGTGGGTCCTGGGGATTGAACTCGGGTCATCAGGCTCTGTGGCAAGCACCTTATTCCTACTGCACCATCTCACCAGCCCAATTGTTATTAGTTTTTAAATTTTACATGCTTAAAATTGGTTAAATATTATGCATATTCTGTGTTTAATTTTTATCTGTAGGTAGTAACTATAATATTCAAACTTTGAATGTTTTTATTTAGATTTATAATTATATTGATACAATTTCAAGTTGTTAAATCATGTTTTACCCTCTTCTTTTTCCTTAAAGGTTAGCTGTGCACTATCATTCTTTCTGTTTTCTTTCCAAGTACATGAAAAGTCCATTCTCTTGGTGTCATTGTAAGTAGAAATCTTTTAAGAATGCATTCTTTATAATATTTATTATATATAAATAAGCTTATAAAATGTTAATTTCAATAGAAAATAAGAACAGCTATTTTTACATATAATTATTTAGTCATTGTCAGATTTTTTTTTTACTTTTTAAAATATATTTTAAACCAAAACAGTTGATAAAATTATTATTGACATATTCTCATGTCTTAGGTTCTCATATTTCTCTATACTGTTTAAACATGATCCTCAAAGCTGCTTTCCTGTTTCTTCTCTTTGCCTTTTCTGTTTTACTCACTTCCATGTCTGTTGGATAGCCTTGTTCTCTGGGTCTTTCATAGGTTGTTTCTTTTGTGTTTTGTTTTTTTGGCCCCTCCCCATGCACATATCCCAGCATATAGATGAAGGTTCCAGACCCTCTTGGCAATCCTTAAATAGATTACTTTGTTTAAGAGCATTGAAATTTTCCTTTCTGGGTGACAATTGGACTGTGTTATCTCAATACTAAAGCAGTATAGGCTGTGCTTACTTGGTCCACCTTGAGGTTAAGGGCCAAGTCGTGTTCCATGTCTGTTGTTTCAGAGCAGCGCGTATGTATGGTACAGCCTCATTTGGTTTAGTAATCATATATTGAAAGAGTAAATGGGAAAGAAGGCTCAGAAACCCTTACATATTGAATACTTACTATGTTTCTGCTGGCACCCCCTCTGGTTCAGCACATTGGAGCACTGGGATGGAAAATCCTCTGGTGTGATCCCTTAATAGGAAACAATGGCTTTTCAATGCCAAGCTTAAATCTTATATACCAGCTGACATGCATTAAAAACATTCCTTTAAGAAAGGAGATATAGTAGTTATTTTTCTGTTGCTGTCATAAAACACCATGACCAAGGCAACTTATAGAAGAGAGGGTTTATTTGGGTTTATGGTTCCAAAGGTTTTTGGGCTTATTTATGGTTTATTTGGGTTTATGTTTCTATCACCATCATGATGGGGAAGCATGGTAGAAGGCAGGTGGCTGGAGCAGCAAGCTGAGAACTCGCATCTTAATCATCAGCATGACGCAGGGAAATCAAACTTGAATGGCACATTTAAACTTCAGAGCCCTCTTCCAATGACATACTTCCTCCAGCAAGGCAGCATCTCCTGACTCTACCCAAATAGCACAGCCAAGTAGGGACCAAATATTCAAGCATCTGAGCCTATGGGGGACTTTTCTCATTCAAACTACCACACGAGAATGTCAAGTCTTTGGAAACTTTCTAAACACATGGGGAGAGAGATTAGTAGTAATGGCAACAGTAATTCAACAGTTGTCTCTCTTAGAAAAGCTTATTTTATATTGCTAAGAACAAGTACAAGGTAATACTTGCAGAGAAATTAATCCTTGGCCTAAGTCACACAGTGAGTGGCAGCCATGGGACTAGGCCGCAAGGCCTGCTTCTCAATGGGCGTGGATGCAGCCGAGTCCAGAAAAGGTCAGTCAGAGGCTGCGTAGCTCAGCCTAAACACCAGATAAGAGGAGGCTCCACTGCCCAGCATCGTGTCCAGCCCCTGTCCTTGTCCTTTCTGTGTTGTCTCTAACTATTTAGTTTTCATAACCCATCCCTTTTATAATTCAGCTGTGGTGTCCTTTCTTCACTGATGTGGCAGCCCTGTATTTCATGGCTGGCTTGTAACCAGCTGAGTAGCCTGTAATGTGGAGGAAGCTCGAGAACAGTTGTCTTGGCAGGGATTCACTTTGTGTTTGCAAAATGAACGCAGCGCAAATGCCTCTTTCTCTGGCCGTTTAAGGGACTGTTCATGTGGCACACAAGCAGCGTTTGATGATGACCTAGTCTAGTGGCTGTTGTCTAGTTTTGAGAAGTTGACATTTTCTGAGTAGTCACCTGGAGAACTTTTATTTTTAATTAACCTTGAAAATCAGACATGTAGAGTATATTTAGATTTTACAGGTTAGAGGTAAAACTATATTATGTAATATTAAAATGTTTTTTTTTCTTGTCATTTTAGGCCAGTTTGCTTAGTTTTAAATGAAATTCCTTTCATGTCAACTTGGTTTTTACTAGTGTCAACATTTAGGTGAGTCAAACCAATTTCCATATGATAGCCCAGTACGATTCTTACAGATTCACTGAAAATTTTACCAGGTAATTATAGTTTAACTTGATGCTTTTGGTTTCCCTATTTTCCTTTACAGCATGCTGCCTCTTCTATTAAAGGATGACCTCCTGATGCCCTCCGTTGTGACAACGATGGCGTTTTTAGTAGCTTGTGCCACTTTCTTTCCGATGTGTGAGAGCACTTCCGAAGAACAACTGCAGCTTAAGTCCTTCGCCATCTCCGTCAGGAGGCGTCTTCCAGGCTTTACATTTCTCCCCAGAATTATACAGTATTTGGTAAGTTAGGCAGCTTTGTTTGTATTTATGTGTCCTCACGCCTCATCGCCCACGTAGAGGTCAAAGGGTAACGTTGGGAATTGGCTGTTTCCTTCCACCATGTGGACTTGGGGATTGAACTCACGTTGTCATCCTGGGGCAAGTGCCTTCACCTGCTGAGCCATCTTACTGGTTCCGTTCAGTTTTAAAGAAGTATAGTTTCTAGCATGTTGCTGTTTTTTTTTTTTCAAGTTACTGAGTTTTTGTTGTTGAGACAAGATCACATTCATTATGTAGACCAGGCTAATCTGAATCTCACTGTTCTGTAGACCAGGCTGGCCTCCAACTCACAGAGATCCACCCACCTGCCTCTGCTTCCCAAGTGCTGGGATTAAAGGTGTGCGCCACCACCGCCACCCGGCTTTGAATTGATTTTTATACAGGGTGAGATATAGATATAATTTCACTTTTCTACACAAGCATATCCAGGTCTCCAACACCATTTTTTGAAGAGACTTTTCTTAGTGTTGGTTTTTGACACCTTTGCCAAAGATGAGTTATCTATCTATGGATGTTGGGTTTATTTTTGGGTCCTCTTTCTAGTACTTGCTTATTTTTGTGCATTTATATGAAATTTAGGATTTTTTCCTAGTTCTTTGAAGAATTCCACTGAATTTTAAAGGACAGTACTGGATATATAGGTTGCTTTAAATAATATAACCATTTTTACAATTTTATTTTTTGATGGGCAGTTTGTTTTGTTTTGAGACAAGGTCTCACATAGCCTAAGATGGCCTTGAACTCACTGTGTATATGAAGCTGATTTTCCTCCTGCTTCTATCTATCCCATGAGTGTTGGAATTACAGGCTCATGCCTCTATGCCTGGTATTTAGATTGCATTCTTTTTTGATCTTGTTTTTCCCTCTTCCCCCAATTCCTCCCAGATTCTCTCTACCTCCCTACCCACCCAACTTTATATTTTCTCATTCTTTAAAACAAGCACAAAACAACCCCATACACAAAAGGAAAGAAACAAGAAAAAGATCAATAAGACCAATGTATATATCCACCCAAAGCAGAATGAGACAAAAAGTCTCCAAAAAAAAAAAAAAAAGAAAAGGAAAGAAAGAAAGAAAGAAAGAAAGAAAGAAAGAAAGAAAGAAAGAAAGAAAGAAAAAACAAAAAAAAGAAAAAAGAAACCTATGGAGTTTGTTTTCTGGGCCAGCTACTACTAGGCATAAGGTCTGCCCTGAGATATGGTTAATATACTCAGTAAGACTCCATTAGAGAAAACTGATTTTTTTCTTTGCTAGTGGATTACTTGCTGATAGGTTTTGGTTAGGGGAGGGAACCCTTGTCCAACACTTCCCTCTTCTCATTGCTGGGACCTGTCTGGTTTGAACTTGTGTGGGCCTCTGTGCTGCCACAGTTTCTGTGATTTCATATGTGCATCAGTCCTGTTTGTCTAGAAGACACTATTTTCTTGGTGTAATCCCTAATATTTGACTCATAATCCTTCTTCCTTTATCTCTTAGATTCTTGAGCCTTGAGGGGCTGGGGAGTGGGGGCTTTGAAGACATTTAGGACTGAGTTCTCCAAAGTCTACTATTCTCTGCATCATATCCAGTTGAGAGCTTTTGTATTAGTTCCCATCTACTGAAAGAAGAAGCTTCTCTGATGAGGGCTGAGTGAGACATAATCTATGGGTATAGGAGAATATCATTAGGAGTCATTGTATTGCTGTGCTCCTTTAGCAGAATCATAGTATTAGGTTTACTCTAGGCTCATGACCTATCTAGTCTCAGGATCTTGGTCACTGTAGCTGTGTGAGGTGTGGGTTCCATCTCATAGAGTTGGCGTTAAATCCAAAGAGTGGATGGTTACTCCCATAACATTTGTGCCACTGTTGTGCCATTAAATCTCACAGGCAGATCATTACTGTAGGTCACAGGGTATGCAGCTAGGAGGTACTGATAATGACCTTTCTCCTGCCTCTGTGTAGGAGAGTGTAAGAGCAGTGTAAGTGTGCAGAGCACCTTACAGCATTGGACAGCATTCTTAAATGCACAGCTTAGTGGGTGTCCGGAGAGTTTCTCACTGTTGGTAATGACCATGCAGCAGAGAAGGTTGGTGGAGTAAAATTAAGAGGTGAATAAGAAAGACAAAGATGGATTAATTTTCTCATTCAGGGGTTTAAGTGGAAAGTACGATGTAAAATTTATTTGTTAGCACATGCCTGAATTCTGGGATGTATATAGAACTGTAGCCTCTTGTGACAGCCACAGGGTGGTCTTAAGGTGAGGAGGATCGCAGGCTCCTTGATTTATTCATCTCAGTGAGTGCTTGCTAGATGCAAACACTTTTTGGAGTTTGAAAATACAACAGTGAGGGCTGGAGAGATGGCTCAGAGGTTAAGAGCACTGACTGCTCTTCCAGAGGTCCTGAGTTCAATTCCCAGCAACCATATGATGGCTCACAGCCATCTATAATGAGGTCTGGTGCCCTCTTCTGGCATGCAAGCATACATAGAAGGAATGTTGTATACATAATAAATAAATAATTTTTTTTTTTTAAAAAAAGAAAATACAACAGTGAAAAAAATGAAAACTACCTCATCACAGAAGTTATTCTAGTTGGGGGCAAGAATCAAAGATGCTAGCAGGTAGAAAATACACATTACAGATGTTAGCAGTTTGGAGAAAGTAAAGCAGAGGAGTAAGGACAATGGCAGTGTTCAAGTAGCCGGGTCTTCTGAGGGACTTAACTATATAGATAATTGAGTATGTGTTATCCCAGGTGGGAGGAATCCAAGCATGGTGTCATGGTAGCTGTGTTTCCTTGAAACAAAGATACGATTTCATGATGATGGCGTAATGTGTCACTTTTGTGCTGTTAACTGAGAGGAGGGATAAGGGAGGAAGAACATATGCAGAGCCCTGTATAGAGAGAGCATAGTGGAAGCCGTGGACAGGCGACTGCAGCTCTTACGTGCCACAGTAAAACAGAAGCCCAGGTGACAGAGTCACCAGTGGTGGCAGAATTGAGCAGTGTGCTGCAGGCACTTCCTGAAGCTTTGCTATAATTATTAGTATAAAAATAGAGCAAGCACTGCAAGAGCCAAATTTTTGTCTAAAGTGGGAGAAATTTCAGCATGCTTTCTCTCCCACAGGATTAAAAGCCTTGTGTGTGTGCACACGTGGGTGCAGTGCTCGTAGGGTCAGAAGAGGGCACTGTACCCTGGAGCCGAGGCACAGGGTGTTGTGAACTGCCTGGCCTTGGTTCTGTAATCAAACTCAGAGCAGTATGTTTTCTCACTCACTGAACCATCTCTTCAGCCCCAAAGCATTCTTGTTTAACTAGTTCAAATTCATGGTATTTCAACTCTTTTGAATATTCTTAAGTATTTAAAATTATTTCTTAAATTTAAATTTTTCTTTCATTTTTTAAAAAGATTTTATTATGTACAGTGTTCTGCCTCCATGTATGCCTGCATGCCAGAAGGGGGCACCAGATCTCATTGTAGATGGCTGTGAGCCACCATGTAGTTGCTGGGAATTGAACTCAGGACCTTTGGAAGAGCAGTCAGCATTCTTAACTACTGAGCCATCTCTCCAGCCCCCTAAAATTTTCTTTCATTTTACCACAGGAATGTTTTTTAATAGTGTAAATAAATATGCCTCTGCTAAAATCAGTTTTTAAAGAGGACTAATTAACTTCTAAAATTATGCTTATAAATGTATAATTAATTAGCTATTCAGATGTTTGGGAGTAAGGAATTAAGCAGCTCACTATATAGATAATTCAAGGACAAAGCCATACCTGTTGAATGATGAAGTTTTGTTATGTGGCATTTGGGACAGTAAAAGTCTGTAACTCTAGAATGCCCCTTGTACTAGTACTGAACTTATTAGTCTAACTTAAATCCAAGCAGGCTGGCATCAAGTGAATTTAGTGTGAGGCCATGATGGACAAACTGTAGAGGATATGGAAATACTGTATGTATTGCTGCCGCCAGCTTTTCCCTATAGTGTAGAAATACTAAGTATCCTATAGAATGGGTGTTTTGTGGTTATTGAAATTTGTATCTTGGCCTGGATTCAGTAGGTAAAGTGCTTGTTGTAAAGCTGAGGCTGGGGCTCAGATCCTCAGAACTTGGAGGTGAACATAGTGGGGTATGGAGATAGGGAGCCCTGGCTGGCCACACTAACCGAGCTGGTGAGCTTGAAGTTCTGCAGGGGGTATGAGGTGGAGTGTGAGAAGACACCTGCTGTCAGCCTTGGGCACCTTCACATGCATGCATACACTGTGTGCCCACCCACACAGGTGCACACATATGTACATAAACCTGATCTAGTACGTATTGCATTAAAAAGACAGGTTCTGGAGCCACCAAGATGGCTTGGCAGGTACAGACACTTGCCTCAAACCTGACAATCTGAGTTTAACTCTCAGGACCGATAGGATAAAAAGAGAAAACTGACTGGCAAACAGTCACACACACATACACACACACACACACACACACACACTTACACACCATGGCATAAGTGCCTCCCCCCAAACACTGTAAAACAAAGACAAAGGTTAAAAGCTTCATATGGGAACCCTCTGGAGAGCTTTAACAACAGGTATTTATATTTAAATGGTGTTTTTAACAGGTAATTCCAACATAAAACCAAAGCTGAGATTCGCTTGTAGGACAGACTGGACGCCCCTTCAGCTCTCACCTTCATTTCTGCTGATAGAGTAGCTACAAACCAGTGTTACCAGCTGTCTAAGCCTGCTTTCTGTTGCTGTGATAAAGGCCACACCACTGGTTGTAGTGGCACATGTCAGTAGGATTTGCTGAAGGAAGAAGAAGATCATGAGTTCGAGGCCAGCCTGGTCTACAGAACGAGTGCCAGGACAGCAAGGGCTGTACAGAGAAATTGTCTCTTAGAAAACAAAACATGATCAAAAGCAACTTGGGGAGGAAAGGGTACAGGAGAGAATGTGAGGCAGGGTCTGGGGGAAGGAACTGAAGTGCGGGCTGGGGAGAAGTGGTTGCTAACTGGCTTGCTCTTACACATCCGGGGATCACCTGTGTGCTGGAACCTGGCACATCAGTCACTAACCGAGAGGATGCCTACAGGCCAGTCTGATGGCAGCGTTTTCTCGGTGGAGGCAGGCTGACAAGGAACGCAGCCAGCACCCCGGCAGGCCTCTACCACTCAGTAAGAGTCTTCCTTTCCCTTCCAGTTCTTCTCTTCAGTCACCACCATGGCCCTTCTGACGGCTTTGAGTGTCACGCTGCACCCTCCCCAGAAATTACCAGACTTGTTCCCTGTGCTGGTGTGCTTTGTGTCCTGCATAAACTTCATGTTCTTCTTGGTGTACTTCAACATTGTAATCATGTGGGATTCCAACAGTGGAAGAACTCGGAAGAAAATCAACTAGCTGTTTTCCAAAACAAATGCAGTCTTCTGTTATGTGTAAGTGAACGTGCATCTTTAGAGTCATGGTATCATAGGAAAGAAATGGCCAGTGCCTATTGTTATCTACACAAACTGTTTATGGGACCAAAACACTTGTTTCCTAAGTATTTTCTGGTAAAGCATATTGTAGTTTTGCTAATATTCACAGATAGTTAAATGACAGAATAAGAGAAAAAAATGTCCCAGCTGGTTGCAGTACTCACATCTGTAATTCCGGTAGTGGGAGGTGGAGGCTGGAGGACCTGGGATCAAGATCATTCTTGGTGATATAGAAAGTTTGAGGCTAGCCTGGGCTCCATGAGACCCATCTTAACAAAAAAGGGAGAGAAAAAAAATGTCCTTAATGCCAATATTTAATAATGGAATTATTCTATAAATTGTAATTTTTAAAAAAGTTAAGTATCGTGAGTTTATTGGCAGAACTAAGCCTCTGTCTTGTTTGAGCTTTAGCATACAAGTAATAAGCATCTCATTTAAAGTTGTATCTCAGGGAATTAACTTTTTTTTAATTACTGAGAAGGTATGTTGTGCTGTTTGAAATTTGAATATGCATTACTACATATGCAAAATTGGATGCTAATAGATTAAGTGGTATTCTTGTTTCCAAGCACTTGATTCCATTTTTAAAAAGAACTTTATTGAATATAAAAATAAGAAGTTTAAAGTCTTATGGTTACTCATGGTCATTAGTTCTATATATTTATAATCATTCTAAATTAAACGACCTTATCACGGATTCCAGCTTCCTTTCTGCTACCTCGGTTAAGATCTCCATGGACACAAGTGTTTATTCAGGTCAGGCCTCTTGTTGGCTTGTCCTGTAGATATGGCTATCTCTTTTCCTGTGCTTTCTCTGGTTTCAACTGGTAAAAATCATGTATTATGTTTTCCTTTCTCATGGAAAGCTGTTTCTTTAGTTTTGATAAAAATTAAAGTCACTTTACCACTAGCCTATTTTGAGTATATTTCTTTCATAATACAGTCATCAATTAAATCATTTAATGGCATATTCTAAGGTCGTATAAAGGATGGTTCTGGATATGTCTAGCTATAGGCCGATGCAGGAAAACATGAATTTCTCAGTCTGATAAAGGAAGTGGGTCTAGGCAGAGCCAGTGTGCGTGAAGATTCAAAGGGCAAGACCAGCAGAGAGAAACACCTTGGTCACTGTCCAGTCAGGAAGGGCATCACTGTCCATGGCCACTGTTTGTAACCTCTGGGCCTCATTGACAGCATCTTGGCTGGTTTAACTTTACCACCTTTCCCCCCTTAATAATGTATCTGAGTTTAACACTGAAATGTTGATTTCTGTTAATGACAAAGTTTTAACTTCTCAGAAATCCAGTAGAGCAACCTTATTACTCAAAAGCAAAAGTAATTAACAGCATAAATGATGCTATATTTATGTACAGATTTCTTGTATGTGTAGATTCTGTCAATAAAAGCTTTTTTTTCCCTGATGATTTAGTCTAACCATACTGAGTAACCTTCAGCTTTACAGGAGACTTAGGATGATCAGTGTAAGTCATAGCTCTCCTACCCACTGCAGACCAGTTTACTATATGCACTTAGAGCTGGCTCTGGTGGCACACACTTGTAATCTCAGCACTTGGGAGCTACATTTAGGAGCATCATGAGTTTGAGGCTAGCCTGAGCCACATGAAATACTGTTTTAAAAGACAAAACAAAGTTAGACAAAGTATGCTTTGTTTTGCAGCAGCTAGCTTCCAAAGCACTGTGTCCTCCTCCAGTGAGCGGTCCAAAGCATCCCTCAGCTAACCTCAGGGCCTGGGGGGCTTTAATAGATACTTAAACAAAGTTAAAATCAGAAGCCTCGTTTCCTTATCTGTCAAAAATCAGGAGTTCCATGTTCTTTTCAGATACATCTTAGAACGAAGAGGCATTCTTGAGAAATGCAGTTTCTCTACTACTAATACACTTGGGTTTGCTTCTTAAACCAGAGGAGAATAGGGTGTGGGTTCGTGTATCATATGAAGCTCACCAGAATCTTTATCCTTTGAGGCCTCAGGGAGGGAAAAACATCTGTCCAAATCATAAACCACCAGTAGGGGAGCCAGCCACACAGAGGTCAAGGCAGTCAAACAGCCCACTGTTCTATAGGAAGGAGCAAGACACGGACAGATTACAGCCAAAACATGGCCAGAGGAACACAGTGGTTCCAATTCTCAGTTGGTTTCTTTTTTGCTAATTGGAATATTTGGGCCAGGTATATCCCTCCTCCTCCCCCCCACATAAACATTGGTTTTGTGTGTGGATCTTTCTGCTTTGTCCTTCATGTGGCCTCTAAGGGTGATAAAGCGAGAGTCATCTGATCTACAATGAAGAGAACTGGGAACTGGTTCTCAGCAGACCCAGCTGTTCTGAAAGGCAAATGCTCAGTCTATCAAGAGGTCAAACACACAGTAACTGTGTTAAACACATACCTACATAACTCATTACATATGAAACCAACTTGCTTCTTAACCCTTTATATCCTGACTGATGCAGGGTACTTTATAAAATGTTCTGACTTGTGTCCTAGTTTTCAGTGTTAGAACAATCTATATTAGTATATTTTTCGTCACATATCTGAAGGATTATATCAAAAAGTATCCTTGATATTTAGCAGACAGATATACAAAAGAAAAAATCTTGCTTTAAGTAGTTCCTGGAAACCCAGAAGACAATTAGGTTGAGTAGTTCATTGAGCTTGAACAACTACTTAGCACCTATGCCATTTATGGTAACAGATTTTTAAAAACACCTTTAATATATCTAAGTGGAAAATGAATGCTTTTCAATCTTGATTTTTATTTTACATCTTCATACAAGATTTTTATTTTCGAAGTAATACCTCATCAGGTAACATCTTAGACTAATTTTGTCAAAACTTCCTTAGGGCAAGTACCAAGAGAACAGCATTTCTTTCCTGCTGCAGTGGTCCGGTGTGTGAGGTGTAGAAACTGTGTTATAAAGATGTGACAAAAGTTTTGACTCTCCTTCCGCTCGTTCCTTACAGCACAAACAGATTGCAATGCAGACACCACAGAGTCACGTCCAAGCTAATGTTTCAGTCTGGAAGGGATCCCATTCTTCCCTATAGTAAAGCTCTTTCTTTTAATTCATTGGACTCTGAATTTAGTTCAAAACCAACTTAATATTTAAGTGTCTGTCCCAAAAATTCATTTCATTGTTTCCTAAATATACAAAGTCTTAAAACATTCACAGTAATTTTCTCTGAGCAGAGATGATGGTCCCTAGAGTGGAACAATGCACACCTGAGACACCAGTCCCACAATATACTACAACCTTTCCAACAAACACAAAGTAACCTGTAAATTACTGAGTGACTGGGACTGCACATGGGGGAGCTGGTTCCTGGTTTGCCTGGTGGACTGTGAGTGTCAGTAAAGGACGTCATTCTACAAAGGTAGGATCATAATTCTATCCACAAGTGTTCAAAGTCGATAAAACATAGGTGAAACAGTGCAAGTCAGGACTTTACTGCAGGGCTTACATTAAGGGGTCAAGAAGAAATGTATTATTTACATTGAGATTATCTAGTGGTGTGTGTAGAAAGTTTAAATTAGCTGCAAGAAATTTTATCTAGACTTGCACCTGCCTCGTGCTACGAGTTGGTATTTACTGGGCAGATTAATTACACACATTTCTCTGTGCCTTTAAATATGATCAGGCAGATGCGGACACTGTTCACAGCGCATGCCTTTCTTCAAGTGCCTTTGGGATACAGAAGATAGTTATTACATCATCATGAATTAGTTTCCAAATTAACAGACATCTCGTACATCACTCAAGAAATGATTTAAGTGCTGTTTGCCACGTGGTACCTACTTTAGACACTAATAAACTCCCGTTAGCTTACTTTTGCGTCTTCTAAGATTCACCTTCACAAATTAGTTTGGCTGTTCTGACAGCGCTTTTTATTTTGCATGGGGAAATATGAGAAATACTTTTGAGAGAATTTTGATACTCCAGCATGACCCACTGAAAACACAATTTAGATGCCTTTGTCTACATGCCTTAAGGGACTTCCAGCAGGTGCTTCCTTCAACAGCTGCCAAGAAGGGTGTGTGTGGTGACTGTGACAGATTCCTACTCAGTGTGTCCTGCTGGGGACTCCTGGTGGTGACAGAGGATCCTATTTGGACTCTATTGGGAGCACTGAGTCAGGGAAGATATTGGCGACTGAAGAAACAAGCCTTCTTGCAGGCATGTGGCTCTTTCCCTCCTGTGTTCACCATCAGAGGTCATGGACAGTGGCTCAGTGTGCGAACCTGCATTCGGGTCGCTAGGACCCATATAAAGCCGGAGGCAGCAGCACACGTCTGTGCTCCCACCACTCACGGGGAGCTCCCAGGCCAGCTGAGTTGGTGTGTACATTGGTGAACAAGAACCCCGTCTTGGTCAGGGGGACGATGGGCTCACGCACATACAGACATACACACAGATTTTTGCATAAAAAGGCAGTCAGTGCACAATGAACTCTTTTATTTTTTCCTACTTATCCATAGATAATCCGTTTCCTGTCTGAGAAGGTGGTTTTCAAACTTAACAGTCTGCTTTCACTGACTCTTCATGTCAGGCAGGGTTGCATTCTTACTAACACTCATGTAGATTGACACAGTTGTCAGACTTGTAACACTATAAAAGAGAGGAAATCTTATTAAAATGTTACCATGGAGGAGATGCTAGTTAGGCTAATTACACAGTTTATTCTCACAAAGTAGGATCACAAGCTCCACTTACAGTCCAGTGTGAGGGGAACCTGGGGCAAGAGTAGGGTTATAACTAGGGTAATAGAGTTGGCATTGCACATCTTGGACTTTAAAAAAAATTACTATATTTTTTGTAATACTAGAGACACTACAAAAGAAGTTTTCATCAGCTGTCCCTGATTGTTGGGAGAACTATTGAGAAAGATTTTGAAGTCAAATCCAGGGTCGAGCAGAAAACTTAATAAGAGTTATGTTATGGACTAACAGGTAGTAGCAGTATCCATCCTTCATGGAAACCATATATTCTAAGGCATACTTCAGATACTTGCTGGCCTCATAATCCTTGCAGCTGGGTCATCTCTGCCTGTATGAGGCTGGTGACTGCCTGCATTGCCCTGAATTCTTAGTCTCGCTTGTTGATATTTTGTGCTTATGTAGGCATATTTATACAGCCCATCAAAATTGCCCATGTTTTTGAAGCCAGGCATATTTAGTACATGCCTGTCATTCCAGCACTCAGGAAGATGAGGGAGGAGGATTGAGGTCAGGCCCGGCTTTATTAGAGGAGTCCTGTCTTACAGGTTCTTCTGTCTGAGTGCTATAATTAACAGGCTGTAAGCGGCTCCTGGACGAAGGCAATGTAGAGCAGAACGCACTTGCTTGCGGGAAAGCCCCGGTGTGAATACAGCTCAGCCTCTCAGGCACTGGGATTACTGCTGTGCACACCACACACTGCTGTAAAGTCCCCAGTCTCTGATTCCCTTGTCACACTTTCCCGAGTAGACCTATGCTTGTTGTAAACTTTCTAACACCGCTTTTTCTCCACTGGCACCCACAGCAGAAAGCAGTGTTTATTACCAACTAGTCCTTGCTCCACACCTCATGAAAGGCAGGATCCAGGACATCCACTGGCCTACATTTTACTGATATCAAGGTCATTAATTTTACATGCCATTCTTTCTCACATGTAGTTTCACTGTCGCGGCCTATCTCAAGTTCATGGGCCTTCGTGCTTCCTGTCTCATGTGGTCAGGAGAGCAGCTTGTCCTTGCATGTCCAGCTGCAATCATGAACAGAAGGCAGGATGTGGTCTTCAGACCTAGCACCCAAGCTTTCCCCTCAGGTTCGGGGCGGTGCATGGAGTTCAAGGTTAGATTTGGTGTAGATTCCAGTGGATTCTGCCTTAAGGCCTGGTCCATGTTAATTACTAAATTTTTTGCGACAGAGGGCTTGCCCTATGGGACATCTGTTTCTCCACGCTGACACTTTGATCCTTGTTAGAGTGGCAATTTTTGTACAATGGTCCAGAAGCCCAGAGTGAGAGTCTGAACTTGTATCATTTAGTACAGCTCAAATTCTGTCTCCACAGCTGAAATGCTGCTGGATCATGTCGCTTCTGTTGTATTTGGAGTTTTTAAGCTGGGCTAGTGAGATAGAAGGAGGAACAATTTTGATGAGGAAGTGATGAAATAAATATGCTGGAGACAGTGTAGCAGCTGAGACGGAGCCCGTGCTTACTCTTGGAATGGAAGCTCTCTTCACGAGGGTGAGGACCAGTCCGAGGTGTGGATAGATGAAGGAGGTGCCCAAATCAAGCAAGGTGTGTCCATCTAGTGAACTACTGAACACATCACGTCATGATGTACTGATAGTTTATATGATAGTAACTAGAAAAGGATTCTTTATAAGAGAGTAGTAATGTACTGATAGTTTATATGCTATAGTTAGTAACTAGAAAAAGATTCTTTATAAGATAGCAGTAATGGCTCTAAAGGAAAGCTGTACTAATTAGTTAAGTCTTACAATGTAAGTTAAATGTTTACATCTACAAGACAGTGAACTTTAACAAAGTTAAGTTAGAAAAGCAAGATATTATTACCTCAGTTCAAAATGGCTTTAAGGGATTTGAAACTCAAGATGATGTTCTACATAAAAAAAAAAAAGATTTGTTTTCAGAAAAGAGTTCAGAATAACTTGCCACACTATGTGATTCAAAGTCAATATCGATTCAAGTGAAATTAAAATAAATTAAAAGTGGGGGTTGGAGAGATGGCTCATCAGTTAAGAGCACTTACTGCTCCTGCAGAGAGGAGCCAGGTTCGGTTCTCAGCACTCATACGGGAGATTACAACCATCTATCTACAACTCCAGTCCTAGGGGATCTGACACCCTCTCCAGCACCTTCTGAGTACTGCATGCATATGGTGCCTTTACATACATGCAGGAAAACATCGATACACATAAAAATAGATAAATCTTTAAAAAAAAACCTCAACTTTTATTTTACATAATAAACAAGTTTGGGCTTTATAAGTTGTATTTCAGCATCTCAGAGGTTTTTCTGATTCTACTTCAGAATATATATTTTAAAATTATAACAGCCAAGATACTCGTATGCCTTATACATTATACCATTACAAAGAGTATTCATATGTACTACTATTGCTATTACCCTTCCACACTTAAGTGTGGTTACTTGCTTTCTGTGCTGGACAATGTCTTTCTTGTCTTTTATCTCTAAGGTAAGAAGACTAATTCATAACAGGCATTCCATAAACAGTGAGTGTAGTACATAATGAGAGCAATCATAAATATTTGAACCTTCTTTAATCCCAGCACTCGGGAGGCAGAGGCAGGCGGATCTCTGTGAGTTCAAGGCCAGCCTGGTCTACAGAGCTAGTTCCAGGACAGGCTCCAAAACCACAGAGAAACCCTGTCTCGAAAAACCAAAAAAAAAAAAAAAAAAAAAAAAAAAAATTGAGGCCAGCCTGATCTACATGGCAAATTCCATGCTGGCCAGGAAAACACAGGGAGACCCCATCCAAAATTAAAGCGAGAGAGAGTGAGAGAGAGAGCCTTCTCCAGATTTTGATCTAGGCTCTGTAGCTGCAATTCAGAAGACGCCCCCCCCCACACACACACAAAAGGTCAGTAGTCTGAGAGTGTTGATGCACTACACAAACACACGTAACAGTAGTAACAGTAACTGACAGACACTGACGAGTACTATGGGAGCCCACAACAGGCACAACAGGAGGAATGGGGAGTTTCACAGAGGATGGGCCACTGAGACGGACCTAACAGTTAGGTAAGCAGGGGGGGGAAAGCAATCTCGTAGAAGGAAGGCGGCAGAGGGGTCCAGGCATTCCAGTGGGCTGGAACTGAGTGTGAAAACAAATGACCTCTCTTCTGAGTCTGTGATGGGCCGCAAAGCACCGACATAATTAGCTATGTAACAATGTAAATCTACTTTGTTGCGTATGTGTCTAAGGTATGAATGCCACTTAGCAATTCGATGTGCGTCTTGGGGGTGGGGTGAGTTTTTCTGGCTGCTTTTCAGGGTTAAAATGGAAACTGTTCACCTGTCAGGTGACAAAAAACCAATTTCTATAAATGTGCCAGGATAATTCTTCTCCTCCTCAAGAACAGCCAGTCCTCAGTCTATTCATTACTGTCTTTTTATAGTATTTTTATTTAATAAAACCTATTAAGGCTACCATACAAATCTCTTTACTTATGCTTTTATCTTTTAACTGATCAATTTTTATATTGCTGACATCCCTTCTTCACCATTTGTTCATTTAAAAATTCATAGTATGTGAGCTATGTCTCCAGGGAAGTGTCTATAAAATTTGTTACAGCTGGCAAATGTGTATGAGTCAGTGATAGCACATGACTAAATGCTTCACAGAAAATAAAATTTGTTTCTGTAGTAAGCAGAACTGTTTAAATGTTATTTATTTTTATGTTTCAAAGAAAATATATTGTGAAGTGCTGCATTGATTTAAAAGGCAACAATGTCTGTGTACACGCTGTAGAAGGGAAATTTATGAAACCTTTGCACAACTCCTTTAATTGAATTTTCCAAATCTCTCACCACACACAAATAATCAATATCTTCTGCAGAGAAAACCAGTCAGAATTATTACAGTCTTTCTTTTCAATTTTGTTGTCATCAGCACATAAGAACACCTGGATATTTGTACTGTCTGCTTGCAAGTTATTTACACCTCCTAAACACATAATTGCTACTAAGTGAGTCCAAATGTATAATTTTAACATTTGCTACGGATTTTTTCAAAAGAAAAATTATTATGCTTTAAGAAAAGCATAAAAATTTAAAGCATGGAAGAAAACTATGTAAAAGACCTTGAAAAGTAATAAACCTGTTTGGTTTTCCTTAAATCTAAGACAAATCTTAAGTAAGCATTTCCAGCAGTTGATAGTGTTCCCCGAACAGTGATGCCTGGCACAGAAGAAGAACATTAGCAGTATCTACAGTGGAGGTCTGACCGGGAACAGCATGCACAACAGTGACTCCATACAAAGGGCTGGGGCTGCAGTGCACTTTAATTTGTGTGTGCGGCTCAAAACTAACAGCTATCTCCAAGTCAATCTAGGAGAGCACATGGAATTTTTAAGAGAATGTTCAAACTCAGATGAGTGCTTTTTAAAACTGAAGTATCTGACAAAAAATATACTTAATTTATAAGATGAAAAGACAAAAGGGTAGTAGTCTTCGGGAAGTAAAATTATTTAGCCAATATGATGAATACTTTTTCAAGATTGAGTTGAGAGAAGCAAAACATACTTTTGTTAAAAATACCTTAATGGTTTCTAGGAAGAAAAGGCAATGCCACAAACTACTTTATAGTGTCAGCACAGAAGGGCTTTCAACTTGTCATGTAGCCTAAAGAATTTTGGAATTCTCGAACCAAGATGAATTTTACAATGGAAGTTAACTAAAGAAAACAGTCTGTGCTTCTTTCAAAAGACCAGAGCTAGAAGTTCTGAAATCGTTTCTGTTACAAACAGCTGAAACAATCAACTTTTTTGAACACTGTAAAGTTCAGATGGTTATACTACACTTGAAATATGCACTCTGCCACCTACACAGTTATTCTCAAAACATAAAATATGTTTTGGACTGAAACTGTCTTGATTTCTTATCTTGGCAGC
The DNA here is from genome assembly GCF_014885135.2 of Alexandromys fortis. Taxonomy (NCBI): domain Eukaryota; kingdom Metazoa; phylum Chordata; class Mammalia; order Rodentia; family Cricetidae; genus Alexandromys; species Alexandromys fortis. The sequence continues at coordinate 12,243,939 of NW_026067908.1, read as the reverse complement.
TGCTCTCCAATTTGCTTACATTCTTTTCAAAAACATTTTGTTTACTGGAATTCCTAGACACAGACCAATAATGGTGGCATTTTAATATCTCCAGAAAAACTGAAAATGCCAAGTGCTACAGAATGCCATCTATTGACTAGGGGCTATCTGTGAGAGGTTGTTTTTAGTAGAGGTTGACTATGAAAAGCAAATACATTGCATGCCTTCCCATGTGATGACAATGTGACATTCCATCCATCAGCCCACTGAATAGTCAGATGTCTTAAGCTTAAGCATAACAAATTTAAAATAATTATGAAAATTCACATCCAAATCTAACAGAAAAGGAATCTTTCATTTCATTGTTTTCCTAATAGTCGTAAAGCCAATATTATTAGGGAAAGTGAAGTTAGTCTTATATCCTAAGTAACCAAAAGAAGCCTTCCTTTGTTCAAGAACCTTGGGTTTAGCAGCGGAGTGCCTGTTATTCACATGGTCTAAGCAGGCATTCTGATTCATAAGGTCTTAGGGAAAGTTTAGTGACCTCTCCAAGTTATTGGGGATGTTTTAGTTACATGAAGCTGGCACAGTATGTGTCATGTGCCTGTTTACTTAATCCTGGAGAGTCATTCTTCGCCCTGCAATACCAGCTGCAGGTGGTACTGAGGGAAGGGACGGGCACCAAGGTGAAAGAGGAAAAGACCAATCTAAACGGGCAATGGCAGCAGAAATGTTGCCGTTCTCCTGCAATTCTAGGAAAACTTTAGAAGAATCTGAAGGGTAAGAGGAATGACCAGCATCATCCTCAATGGCCACCTCAGGGATGTGCTGATGGTGAAACAGTGGCTGGCCTAGTCCCACCTTTATGATTACAGAAATGAAACAAATCCAGTATATAGCATAAGGGCCGACTCAAAAAAACCTAGTGTTATGAAGAGTCACAAGATGTAAAATTTAAACAAATTTGGATAATAATAGAAAAAAAGTAAAGTGGAAAACATCATTAAGACTCAAAGCCCAGTCTCCAAGGGAACACACGGAGCAGACTAACCTCAGATGTCACAAAAATTAGCAAATGCTTCTTAAAATCAGTGTGATAAGAAGAGGGGAGACTTGTTAATTTAGCAGAGAAGAATCTGTGTGTTTGTGTTTATGTGTGTGCACAATCTTTAACAACAAAAAACCAAATTGCAAATATGTCTAGCAGGAAGCAGAGGGGAAGCACCCAGTGAAATGCAGGAACTCAACCTCAAATTACACAGGAAGCAAGTTTTCCTAAGTCGAAAAGTGAAGAACTTTTGGTAGTCTAGAGACAGAAAGAGCTAATGTAGCTTGTGCCACATAGGAATGGAAGATTATCAATACAAATACATGGTCCAGATAGTATATAAGAACAACACATACTGGCATATAACATGCAAACAGGTTTTTAAATTAAGTTTGTATTTATTCTACAAGTAATTAATGCCTACTGGAAATTTCAAAACATGATTTAGTGATTCAATTTCTTCTATGAATGAAAGAAACCTAACCTTATAAGAGCCTGGAAATGGACAAGTCAGTCCGCACAAATAACAGAGAAAAGCTACAAGGCTGGTCTTACACAAATGCACAAAGAATTGAGGTACAGTGAGTAGCTAAAATGAATGACATATTATCCAAAAGCCCCCAAGGAGATTTTAGTGAAGAAGCAATACTTTCAGAAAATGTTCTTGAGAATTATTTGAGGGCTAGTGAGATGGCTCAGTGGTGAAGATGCTTCCTGCCAAAGCCTGATAGCCCGAGTTTGGTCCCCAGAGCCACATGCTAGAGGGAGAGAACTGATTCCTGTGATTTGCCTGCAGACCTACAAGTATACCATGGTATACCCTCTAACACAGGAATTCAATGTAATAATTCTGCTAACTAACTACCCGAGAATTTTCCTTCATTTCTCCAAATTTGGTAAATGCCAGTTTTAATTATTAATAGTTCTAGGAAAGTATGGATTTTAAAATTATGTCATCAACACAAGATATAGAAAATTTCTTCTGACTGAGAAATAATACACATAGAAATGTCACATAATCTAAATCCTATCAGGTTAGGAAAGTTCAACAGTGACTGCAGTCATGCTCTGAAGAGCTAACTTAAGAGAGAAGAGACCCCAATTTGCTTCTAGGTCACGGTACAAGTGGGGTGCAGAAGCCCACTTTGCGTCTCTCTGCAACAGCTTTGGAGGCATCTTGCCCGTTACTTTTGGGTAATGTCGTTGGCCTCTGTATCTGACTGGAATCTGGTGTCACCACTGGAAGTTACTGTTCAAGTCCTAGCCCAGTCAGACATGGTAGACTGGTTGACCCATGCCGGTTATATTAATGTATAATCTAAAGGCTGGGGTGACCAGCTGACTCACTTGTTTAGGGAAGAAACATGCAATCATGGAAAGGCCAAACTTTCTGACCTTTAGCTAGAGTCCCTGCTCTGTTGCTTAAGTGGTGGCGTCTTTGGTCAAATTTCTTAGTGAATTTTTTGTATGTGTTCATCGTCCATTCTGATAATGAAAATAACTACCTTGTAATTTTGCTGTGAAGATATACTGTAATATTGCTGAGCTTCACACTGGAAACACAGAAATTACCAGTCCTCAGTGAGAGGCAGTTGCTTGCACTTAAGGATGGTAGACTAACACCAGTCAAGGCCCAACTCCACTTCAGAGCTTGCTGAGTGCAATGATGTCAGAATATTAAAATTATCATTATTCTACATACAACAGTATCATTCAGTCATAAAGAACAAGGGGGTCTCTGCTGGGCATCTGACCAGAGCAGCACTCAACATGAGCAGCCCAAGTATAGCATTTAAAAAGACCCCTGCTGAGTTAGTGGTGTGGTGGTCCCAGGCCCTCCATCAGTTATTCGTACAGAAAACTCACAGTAGGTATCCTGGGACTATATGCAGAAACCCAGCCAGCATACACTTCAGAATTGTGGGGAGGAACCAAATCAGACCTACTTGACGTTAGCAAGGTGGAAACCTGGTTAGAGCCAGAGTGACACACGTACCCAGTCAACTTGGTGTCCCCTAGTGAGTACTGCCAGAACCCTATGTCCCAAGCCTCCTGCAGCTCGTCCTGTGGGCTCGCTGTCCCACTGTGGGAGGTCTAGAGCTGGAGCCTGGAGAGCATTGGAGAGAACGTAGACTCTGAGAATGGTTTCCTGTCACTTCTGCTTCCAGCATGCATTCAACAGGAGTTGGGGTCCAGAGAGAACAATACTCCCTGCCCCCAGTTTCTCAGGAGACCGTGGTGACTCTTCTACAGATATGTGTATCATGCTCGAAGTCACAGTATCCGCCCAAATAGAGAGGACTCTGAGATTATGCCCAGACCCTGGATCTCAGATTGAGGTGGTAACCCTGGGTTAGGAAAGGCAAATGAAGGCACCATAAAGGTGACAGCTGCAGGTGCAGAGAGAACCAGTGTTCTCCCATGCTCAGAGGCTGGGCTGGGCAACCAGGTCTAGTGACCAGACTTTGGCATGCTGAGGCCTTGAGGCTAAGTCTTCTTTTTTCCCTTTTAGGAAAAAAAAAGTATCATCTTCTGTCTTCTTTTTCCAACTCTAGACTTTCTTTTCCCATCTTTTTGGATAGGTTTTCCCAAGGAACATAATAGATTGGTTTCCATGTGCAGGTTCCTTACTGCAGCCTTCTATAGGACAAGGCTGCCGTTTGGATTTCTTCACCTCTCCTCATTGGTCTATTCCTTTCCTCTCTTCTCTCCTTTCTTCCAGCAAGCCAACACTAATCACGGGTTTCCCTCTGCTTTCCCTTCCCTCTCATACGCAATAGCCAACATCTTAGTGCATACGGCACTATCAGTTTTCCTTTACTTCCTAAAATGGTTAGCATTTGGTTGTGATTGTTTTTTATTTCACCATTACTGCATCTTCACAGTGGGATGGTCTACTTTTGATAATGATTGCTTTTGCAAACAGTATTCTACCTTCAGGGGAGTATTAGGGATTAAGCCTAGTGCCTGAACATGTGGATTGGGGGGTCTAACTAGACTTGTTAGACTTGGATTTGAGCAGAAAACCTTACTACAACTCATCACTTTCCTACATTGCAGACACTCAGATCAAAGAACAGGGTAATTTAGAGAGGAGACAAAAAACATCAAAGATTTAACTCCACATGTGCAAGTCTTGATGAAAAAACACAAGAAACATGAAAATCTAAGGCATAAATGATTCTGCCAAAAATCATTTATCCCATAGTAATGTTCTCTAATCAGAGTAAATTATATGAAATCCCAAATAATTTCAGAAGGATGATTATAAGTTATTCAAAAATATCAGAGGACATAAATAAATGCCTGAGTGAATTCTATAAGAACAAAAATAGCTAAAAGAAATAAAGGAGTCTGGGGTTAGGTAGAGGATCAGTCAGTCTAATCCCAGCACCCACACAGAACCCAGGCATGGCGGTGTATGTCTGTATCCCCAGTACCAGAAGGGCAGAGATAGGCAGATCCTGAGAGCTTGCTGCCAGTCTGGGCAATCAATGAATTCCAGACTCAGAAAAAGCCTTAGTTCAAAAAGTAAGATGGAAATGCTGGAGATATGGCCTAGCAGTTAACAGTACTTGTTGTATCGTTTCTAGCGCCTATACAGAGGCTCAAAAACACCTATAACTCCAGTTTCAGTAGATCCAATCCCCTCATCTGGCTTCCATGGTTATGACAGGCAGGTAGGTCAAATACCCATACACATGAAATAAAATAAATATAAGAATAAAAAATAAGATGGAGAATAATAGAGGAAGATACCTGATGTTGACCTCTGGCCTTCAAATAAACATACACAGGCATGTGCACATGTATACATGCACATACAAAAAAAACAAGTCGATACAGGATAAGAAAGTGGAATATATAAAAAAAGACAACAGACAAAAAGCAAGTGAAATACAAGAAGTTCAACGTTCACTATATCAAACAGGAAACTCCATAGAGTAAGTAGAATGGAACTATGGGAGAAAAGACAGCTAGGGACAAAAACAAAGTAGATGAATTGGAATATGCAGATAATGACAAAGATGAATTAATAAGACAGGGTAAACATAATGTTTAACAAATCTACAAGTCATGAGCATGGAGGAAGAAGAAGAATTTCATGTTAAAGGCATAGAAAACATTTTCAACTAAATGTATGCAGAATATTTCTCATATGTAAGGACATATCCAGTCAGGCACAGGAGGAAGTTAAGAAAAAAAGGACAAGAACAGATCTATATCATATTGTAAAACATTAAAGATATAGAATAAAATATATTTTAAGTGATAAGAAATATAAAGTCACATAAAATGCTGATCCATCACAATAATAACAAATTCCTCAAGAGAATATTTAAAAGATAGGATGGAATGATGGTTCCAGGCTCTAAAAAAATCACTAACCTGGAACCCTATACACAGCAAAACTATTTGGTATAATTGAAGAAGAAACACTTTCCATGATAAAGGATAGAGCAAGATAAAGGGACTTGGGACACACAGCTAGGGTCCTTCCAGCCCATGGGATTCAATGGTGTGACACAGACCTTACCAACGTCCAACTTATTGACATTAGGCCAGACACGAGGGCCAATGCTTGACACTAAATACTTGAAGGAATTCTTCAGAATAAAGAAAAAGACAAGCTCATAAATGATGCTAAAGGAAATAATAACTCACAATAGACTAATAGTTTAGCAAGTAAAGACTGCAACAATCTCAAACATTAAAAATAATCAACAAAATGACAGAAATATTCCCAATATCCATATAAATTCCAGGAGCAATGGGTAGGTAATACCTGTAGGGTGAAAAAGGGCTAAGGAAAAAACACCCTGCCCCTGACTAGACCTGAGACCTGGGCCAAGAAAAAAAATACCCTGACACTGACTTGACCCCAGGACCAAGGCTTGAAATCCCACAACCCCTGAGCTTGCCCTAGAGTTAGCTGTAGAATTCCATTAATCCCTGAGCATAGAATCCCACCAATTCCTGAGGTTTCTTGGCACAGAATTCTACCAATCCCTGAGCTCGCCCCAGAATCAGACCACAAAAATCCGCCGATTCTAAGCCACCCTGGAAAGCTTTGCCCCGTACCCCCAAGGAACCCTATATAAGTTCTGTACCCCATTCAGTTTGCTGCTCCTCACCCTAGAGACAGCCACGCTCCTGGATTCTTCCTTCCCAATAAATCACTTGAGTGAGATTTGTTGCGTGGTGTAACACTTTGACAGGACTGAGCCCAGCTGTAACAACTTTCCAATGAGTCAAAGCAGAACAGAGCAGAGCAGAACTGAAACACTTTTGCTGAGTAGAGCTGTACCACTTCTCCAGAGCCAAGGAAGCAGAGCTCCCCTGCTTGAGCAGAGCTGTTACACTTGCATTGGAGAAACCTTTTCCTGGAGCAGGTCTGTAAGCTGTTGTGCTTACGGTGATGTGGTAGTCCCTGGTTCACGACTGCCAGGATACCTTACCATCTGAGCTGCAATGCTTATAATACCTTTTAGTAATATTTCTGAATGTTAATGGTTTCAACGTCCTAATCAAAAGACTATGTATCTTTTAGATAGACACAGACTATCAGGTTGAATTACAAAGCAGCATCCATCTGGTTGTTGCCTCTAGAAACACACTTCACACTTCAGGGACTAATATTTGGGTTCAACAGGTAAAGCACTTGCTGTGCAAATATGAAGACTAGAGTTTGGATCCCTGGTACTCATGGAAATGCCAGGAGGGATGTGGTGGTTCATCTGTAATGCCTGTACACAGAAGACAGAGGCAAGAGATCCCAACAGCGAGTTGACTAGCTAAGTCAGCCAAATGGGCAAGTTCTGGGTTTGAGTGAGACCCTGCCTCAATATATTAGATGGAAAGCAATCGAGGAAGACACCCAACATCAAACCATGGCCTGCACATATATTCATGCGTATGCACGTGGTATGAACACCACACATGAACAAAACGAAACAAGACAAAAACAATTTGGCCACTTTCATCAAAATACAAGTCATCCTGACAAGAAATAGACAAGAAAACATCTAAGTTAACTGACATCATAGATCAGATGGACCTAACAGATGGACCTACAGACATTCAACCATACACCCAGTAATACACATTATTCCAAGCATAACATAGAACTTTCTCTAGATTATATAATATAATACAAAGCAAGTAAAAAAATAGCTGAAATAATTTATTATATGTTACCTGATCACATTGGGATAAAATAGAAATCAACAATGTAAAAACTATGTAGAACCTATACAAATGTATACAGATTGAATAGCACACTACTGAATGATGAATGGATCATTGAAGGAATCAAAAAGGAAATTAAAAAGTCCTAGAATCAGATGAAAATAAAAATACAACATACCAAAAACCTATGAAAATAGTTCAATTAAAGAAGTTTATAAATAATCTAAAAATCTAGATTTCTAACATGACAATGTGCATTAGGGCCTTGGAAAAACAAGAACATGGCAAGCAAACAAAATAATTAAGGTCAGGACAGAAATGAATGAAATGAAAAATAAAAACACAACAATAACTCAGAAGACTCAATAAAACCAAGACTTGGTTCTTTGAAAAGATGAAATTTTGACAAACCCTTAGCAAAACTAACAACAACAAAAGACAATGCTCAAATTAATGAAATAAGAGATGAAAAGGGAGCTATTATAATAAATACTGATGGAGTTCAGAAGGTCAATAGGACATACCTTAAATACTTAGGTCTCACTAAAATGGAAAATCTAAAGATGGATAAATCTCTAGACATGTATGACCTACCAAAATCAAACCAAGAAAAGATATATCATTTAAATAGATTATAGCAAACAATGATATTGAAATAGTAATAAATAATATCCCAAATAAAAAAGTCCAGACACAGATGGATCCCTGCTGAATTCTACCAGACCACTGAAGAAAAGCTGATATTAGGACTTTTCAAACTATTCTATCAGATCAAAAGTGACTAGATGCAATTAAACTTTTTACAAAGCTGGCATCCAGAAAAGGACACACGCAAAATGAATTCCTAGAGCTATCTCCTTGATAAGATATAAAAGTTCTCAAGAAACTATCTGTAGATAATTGAAGAGCACATCAAAAAGAGCATTTGCCATGTTATGAACATAGCTTTGACACCATTTGTGTCATTCAGAAACCATTTGATGTCACTTGAAATAAGATGGTATTTGAACTTACCACCAGACAACTCTGATAAGAGCTAGACCTCAGAAGAAAGCCTCTGGTAGACCACCAGGTAGCTCGGATACAGGCCCTACAATGGCAGGATTGTGCTAGTGAACAGGCTCCAAGCTGTGAGCCCTGAGAGCACAGTTACTGCCCAGTAAAATGATACAACAATTGAAACTATGGAAATGGTCTCTAGGATCACACCTGTGCTTCCTAGACAAGGCTCTCTAGCCTCTGTGTTGATACTCATCATCAAGAGACTTGAGACTGTATGGCCCTGAATTCACTGACTGTTGGAAGAGAAATGACAGCTCATCCACAGAGGTGACAATCCTATAGGTTGTAAGGAAACCTCATAAGGGTTGGGGCAGGGTTCAGTTCTTGTCTTTGCAGGAAAATACTCATCTTCAAAAAGTCAAGAGACTTTGGACATCTAGATGCCTAAAGAAGAAAAGAGAGCTATCCAAAAAGAATCATCAAGCAAAGAGAAATCTGACTTATGATATCCACATCCTCTGCAGGGTAAGATCTCACTGACATGCATATAATAGTAGTCGCCATTTATTAAAAATCAAAGCTGACTTTGGAGTTGGACAGTGGCTATCCTTCTCTAAATCCAAACATGTCAGAGTTTCTGTCTCATATCAGGAGCCATCTGGTATGGGACAGAAGGAAGATAAAATTTAGGGACTACTATTATCAAAACTCTGTTTTCAAAAATTTTTTACTTTTTCCCATTTTTTTTGTCTCTAAGGTACCTTTCATTGAATGTTTGTCTATATGAATAATGTTTAAGTTTTCCACAATGGACAATAAATTTTCCTGCAGTAATCGTTGAAGTCTCCAGGAAGAAGATGGGACCCCATAACAACAATTCCACCTGGTTGATATGAGGTCATTATGCTGATGGCACCACATTAAGATCAGTTTTGGGTTGCAAGCTGCTCAACTAGCTAGCTGACACAGTGCACCTTCTTACAACATTCAACTTCAAATAAGAACTTCAGAAAAATCCAACCGACTACTCAGAGACTATCTGCAATTATACCAGACAGTCGTCTTGAAACTTAACCATTATTATAGTTTTCACAGGATCCCATAGAAATAACACCACTCCATGACAGCTGGAAGTAATTCTAGAAAAGGACATCCCCTCTCCCAACAAAGTTTGTCCTCAGGGCTAGGGACATCTATTAGGGGTTGATTATAACTGGTATAAGGTTAGGGGTAGAAATTAAGTAGGCTCAGTGGTCTCTCTTGAAAAAAAAATAAAGGGGAATGGATGGGATGGGATAATAAGTAGATTAGTGTTCACACTAATAATAATAGTAAATAATAGTGAGATTACTTATGAGCTATTATTTAAAGACAATTTAGATTGGTGTAAATTCTGTATATTGATAAGAATTCAAAGTATATTTATTATATTGAATATGTTCCTATTTCTATTTATAATATTTTTCACCTATGCAAAGTTATTTTGTCATATTGTGTGCATTTTTCTATATCTGCTTAAGATATTTTGTGTATTGATACAATTTTAGGATATATTTATCACATTGCACTATACATTTCTATATATTGCAGTAAGAAGAACAGCGGGCTGCATCCCACTGCCCTGCTAAGTTACACCCGAAATAATCACACAGAAATTAATTAAATTACTGCCTTGGCCCATTATATCTTCTTGGCCAACTCTCACATCTTGATTTAACCCATTTCCATTAATGTGTATTGCCACTTGACTATGGCTTACCAGCATGAGTCTAACCACCGTCTGTCTCGGGCAGGAGAATCATGGCCCGTCTCTGCTTTCTTCCTCCCAGAATTCTGTTCTGTCTTCCCTGCCTACTTAAGTTCTGCCCTATCAACCAGGCCAAGGCAGTTTCTTTAATAACCAATGAAAGCAACACAAATACAGAAGGGCCTCCTATACCAATATATTGTTTACATTTTGAGGTCATTGTCCTCATTTGCTACAATTTTTTAAAGATGTTTAATTTGGGGGCTGGAGAGATGGCTCAGAGGTTAAGAGCATTGCCTGCTCTTCCAAAGGTCCTGAGTTCAATTCCCAGCAACCACATGGTGGCTCATAACCATCTGTAATGAGGTCTGGTGCCCTCTTCTGGCCTGTAGGCATACTCACAGACAGAATATTATATACATAATAAATAAAAATAAATATTTTAAGAAAAAAAGATGTTTAATTTTTAATATAAAGCCTTGTCTTTAAGCTATATAGGTATTAAGAATTACAGTCAATAGTCATCTATGTTTGTCATACTTATAATATAACCTTATACTATATATGTTATATATGTTATACTTATAGACTAACCAAGTTCTTTAGATGCATAGAGATTGTATTCTTCATAAATAGGTAACTTTCAACCACTTCAAAAAACTGTAGAATATGGCATTTAAATAATTTAGCGTTCTGTTGACATGAGACATGATTCCTCCTCGCAGCACTGATCTATTCCTGAGAGAATGTTGGGCACCAAAGACTCTCCACTTGGAGATTGTTGTCTTCTTGGCCAAACTAGCCTTTGGGCAAAGAACTGCCCCTGCCTCAACCACTGACAAAATGCATGGTGTTCACTGAACAAGCAGGATACAAGCAAAAAGGCTGCCAAACCTTGCCACGATAGGGTAGAAGGGTTTTCAAATTTTCCTGGCTCTGAAAATGGTCTGTCAAATATTTGAGGCCTTAGTCAAAGTTGGTTGCCCCAATGTTGCAAATGAGACTTTGGGTGATTGTGCAGGTAGCCAGTTGTCTCTGTCATTTCTTGCACCTTTTAGAAGTTGCTTGATTGTAGTTCCTGTTTACTCAAGTAATATTATTTCCCTTCTCAGGTCTTTTATGGGGTTGAAGACTAGATAGTCATATTTATGGTCCTCTGATGACTTAGCCAAGCCAATCTTAATATAAGACTTAGACTCCTTAGGATAATTATTGAAACATTTACCATATGTTTCTTGTTTATGTTGTTCATGCTGGTTGTAATTCTAATTTTTATGTATGTTTTTGCCTCTTCTTTTCCACGGATAATACTTGATATTTGTTCTTAATTTATGTAGTTTTATATTAGGTGTAGAACTCTTTTATTTAGACAAAAGGTGGAGGTACTCTGGGAACTCCCTCAGTAAACAGCCTTTAAGATACCGGCCCACTTTGGGTGTGGTCTTAACGTACTATAAATGCAGATGAAAAGCATGCATGGGCCTCTTGGCTTCTGGATTTGGTTTCAGTTTCCAGTGCATACAAAGGACTGTGGATTGCTACCCATTCTGTGAGTTTATTCCCAAATAAATAAACCTTTGTGATACTCCATTCCAGGCCATTGTGGAACTCTTTTGTAGACCAGCACCTACACTCTCAAGAACCTTCTGGACCTCCAACAGTGTCATCCTCCTGTCTGCCACAGTTGAAGGACTTCCACATACTCGAGTTTCCAAAGCATCCTCACCAGAGAAGATTTCCCAGTAGAACCCTGCAGCAGCATTTCTGCCCAAATAGCCATTTCCCAGTCTGCAATATGTCTGTTTAATTTTTATATTAGTATGATATTATAAGAAATGTTTGTGTGACTACATGGAGCATATTTGAAAGGCAAATCTTGTGTGGACTCCCAAGTGCTGAAGCCCTCATAGGCTTTCTGCACACTATGAACAAGTTGTCTTTGCTCCAGAGATGCAGGAAAAAGTCTGCATATGGAAATCAATAAATATATCATATCACATAAATAGACTTACGGTCAGAAATCACCTGATCATCTCAACAGATGTGGAAGAAAGGGTGGATAGTTTAACAAAAGTCCATGATAAAATTCCTAAAGAAATTAGGAATAGAAGGAATAAATTACAATATAATAAAGACTATATATGACAAACCTATTGCCAGCATTATACCAAATAGAGAAAAACTCAAAGCATTTCCTCAAGTATGAGGAACAAGACTATTTCTCCATTCTTATGCAATATACTACCTAAAGACTTAGCTGAAGCAATATGACAAGAAAAGGAAATACAAGGATGCAGATATGAAAGGAAGATGACCAAGATTTAGGCAGGCAATAACTTCTTGACTAAGGCAGCCAGGAAGTAATATCAACAATCAACAAAGGGAACCTCATGAAACTAAAAAGCACAGGAAAACAAGTTAACTGAATGAAGAGACAGCATATAAAATGGGAGAAAAGTCTTTTCTAGCTATGCATCTGATATAGGACTCATACTTAGAATACTCAAAAAATTAAACAAGACATCATATAACCTAATCAAATGGTAGGTAATGAAACTAACAAAGTTCTCAAAAAGATGAAAAACCACCTTTAATCCCAGCACTCGGGAGGCAGATCTCTGTGAGTTTGAGGCCAACATCGTCTACAAGAGCTAGTTCCAGGACAGGCTCCAAAGCTACAGAGAAACCCTGTCTCGAAAAACTTAAAAAATACAAATGGCCAATAAAAATCTTCAATGTTATTAGATATCAGATACATGCAAGGTAAGACTATAGTGTTCATCTCATCCCAGTTACAACAGAATCCTAAGAAAACAAATAATAGCAAATTCAGGTGATCATGTGGAGAGAAGAGAACCCATCAACTGCAGGAGTAAACTACCAACCTAGTTTATGTAAACTAGTTCACCCACTTTGCAAACCATTAAGGAATTTCTCAAAAAACTAAAAGTGGACACACATACACACCAGAAAAAATTCAGCCATAAACAAGAACGGAGTTATGTTGTTTTCAGGAAGATGGATGCAACTGGAGATAACTATTGATTCAGTCTTAGAAAAAATATCCCATGATTTTGCTTAATTGTGATTCCCAGATATAGACCTATAACATCATGTACACATGCGTGGCATGAAAGTAGAAGTGAAAATATTTAGGGGAAATAACGGGAAGAATGGAGGAGAAAGTATGTGAGGTGGTTAAGCTCAACACACAATATGTACTTGTGCCAAGATGTCCTTTTAACCCAGGACCATAAATAGACACAGTGAAATCCTAAAATAGAAAGTGTATACACAATAAATATATTGTGAGTCAAACATATATATTTATATGCATATATAAGCATATATGGACCCGCCTTATTAGGGTTTCTATTGCTGCAACAAAACACCATGATCAAAAAGCAAGTTTGGGAGGTTTACTTGGCTTATCCTTCCATACCACAGTCTATCACTGAAGGAAGTCAGAACAGGAAGTCAAGCAAGTCTGGAACCCAGAGGCAGGAGCTGATGCAGAGGCCATGGAGGGAAGCTGCTTACTAACTTGCTTCTCATGCTTGTTCAGCCTGCTTTCTTATAGAATCCAGGGCTACCAGCCCTGGAATTGCCCCACCCCCACTGATCACTAATTGAGAAAATGCCTTACAGCTGGATCTCATGGAGGCATTTCCTCAACTGAGGCTCCTTCCTCTCTGATGACTCTAGCTTGTGTCAAGTTGACACATACAACCACTTAGTACAGGATCATACACATTTTTTTTTATAGTTTGGGTACATAACTGAAATCATATTGCATATGATCATTAAAATCTTCTAAAGGAAGACTTTAAATGGCTGTAGGAAATTGTTTTCTATGAATATAATTTACTTAGCTTAATGCTACACTTGAAGATGTTGCATAAAATTTCCTTCATGAAAATTTCATGAGTGCTTGAATCTACAAAAGGTAATGTGTAGGAATGCTCACAGCATTCTTCAATAGTTTTCAGGGAAGGAATAAAAAGGAACAAAGTCGGGTTACTTGCAAGAAAATGGATGGAACTGAAGCTATCTTGTGAAGTGAAGTAAGCCTGACCAGAAAGATAGTTATCATCACGTGCTCTCTCATCTGCAGAGTCCAGGGAACAAATAAGGAAGGTGACAAGAAAGCAGAAGGGACGCTATTAGGAACACTAGATGCCCTCTTCTGCAGCCAGCACAAGAACACAGGCACACACCCATGCACGTCCTCAGACAGGGAAGGGTATGGTATGGGTGGGTAAGAGAGGGCAATACACGTGAAGAAGATAAAAACTTTATGTACGCATGGGATTATCACAATAAAACCCCATATTTTGTACAATATATAAATGCTAAAAAAAAACCCTCTTAGATAAAAGGGTAATCCTCCCCCCATCAAATGCTGGCTTTCAAATTGGTCTCAAAAGGTTTAGAACTTACTTATATATGGTGTGTCTCACCCATGGAAACTAAAAACCTGCTAAGTTAGTTTCCAGTGTTAAATGCTCATGAGTATAAGTTCTTAGTAGATCAAATGCCAAAGGATCACTAATGACCTCTAAGTTTCCAGAATTCGAATTACTTTTAATGCTTTAAAAATATTCTGCCACTAAAAATTTAAAGATTATTAAAATTCTAAAAAGAAATTACAATTAAAAGACAAAACTGTATTTCAAGATCCAGTCATCAGAAAAGTAAATTTCACCAGGTGTGGTCTTCTTGTTAATGTATTACAAACATTTTTAAATAAAATAAATGGATTTAAAAAATATGAGCCCTCTTTTGGTCTTCGTGTGTGCATGCACACATACTTAGGTTTTAGTTTGTGAACTGATTGAAATGAAAGCATTTCTCTTTTTTAAAAAGATTTACTTTATTTTATCTTATGTGTATGAGTGTTTTTGTCTACATGTATTCTGAGCACCATATGTGTTTCTGGTGCCTATAGAGGTCAGAGGACGGCACCGGATCCCTGGGACCTGGAGTTACGGATGGCTGCACAGCACCACGTGGGTTGTTGGAAACCGAAACCGTGTCCTCTGCAGTTGTGATAAGAGCTTTCAACTGATGAACCACACTCTAGCCCCATGAAAACATTTCCTTACATAATAAACTAAAGTACAATCTTACCTTTGGGGGGGAATTCTTGAATTCTTCTTATCAAACAGCTTTTGTTCTGCTGCTTTTGTCACTATATTAAAAAAAAAAAACACCAGATTAAGAAGTAACATAAGGGGCTGTAGAGATGGCTTGGTGGTTAGCTTGCTGAGCCAGTATAAGAAATAGAATTTGTGTCTCTGCACCCATCTAACAAGCTGGGAATCTTGTGCATGACTATAGTCCTAGATCTGAATAGGGCGGGGACAGGAAGATGCCCGAGACTTGCTGGTTTCCAGCCAAATGAGAAAACAGAAGTCCCAGACTAAAGGAGAAACCCTGATCCACAGGAACAGGCAGGTCTGCAGAGCACGGGCACACACACGTGAACATAAGCTCTTTAACACAAACACAAAGACATGCAATCTTTTTTTTTTTTTAAAGAATTGACATAAAATATTTGGGTGTGGCCGGGTGGTAGTGGTGCACTCCTTTAATCCCAGCACTCGGGAGGCAGAGACAGGTGGCTCTCTGGGAGTTTGAGGCCAGCCTGGTCTACAAGAGCTAGTTCCGGGACTGGCACCAAAGCTACAGAGAAACCCAGTCTTGAAACTTGAAACCTTGAAACCATAAAATATTTGGGTGTGGTTGGCACACACCTGTAATCCCAGCATTCAAGAAACTGGAAAAAAAAAAAAAAAAGAGGACTGCTGTGACTTCAAGGACAGCCTAGGCTATGTGATGATTTCCAGGACAACCTGGGCTAAGAACAAACAAATATGGAATATGAATGAATAATTCCTCATTATTTGGAAGATCATGCAAAATGACACATACTATAGCTATCAAGCACAACTCTGTCCTCTTTCTTACTTTGAAAGTGAGCGCACTAGAAAGGAAGTCTGCTTGCAGTTTCCAGTGAGCAATCTTTTCTTCTGCATCCAAGAGGAAGCCATAAAACAGCAAATCCTCTAAAAGACACATGCCTCCTTTTCTAATGAAGGGAACAGTACTTCTACCTGGGCAGCTCTGAATAACTGTGATCTAGCAGACTGAAACGTGAGAAACATTAGGAGGTTTATCTCTAAAATTACTAACGTTTGAAATACAGGGGCTGGAGAGACGGCTCAGTGGTTAAGAGCACTGGCTGCTCTTCCAGAGGTCCTAAGTTCAATTCCCAGCACTCACATGGTGGCTCACAATCGTCTATAATGGAATCGGATGCCCTCTCGGGTATGCAGACAGACATGCAGACAAAACACTCATATACATAAAATACATAAATTAAAAAAAACTTTAAAAATACATTAATCTTTCTTACTTAGTGTTATAGTTTTCTCTACTTCATTTTTTAAGGAACATGGGACCAGGGAAACACCAATGAGATCTTCAAGTCTTCTGTTGTTCTTCAAAGCCTAAAAGAAAACTATTTTTAGTGTGTTGAGTAAATTCTCTACAACTAAGAGGTTATTTATAAACAAAATACAATACACTGCAGTCTTCATTTAAAAAAAATCTTAAATTAGAAAATTTGATCTTTCCTGGTAAGTCAAGTGTAACAAGCCCTATAGAGGCCGTAAGGTTTGAGACAGAATTTCTCTACATAGTCTTAGCTGACCTGAAACTTAATATATAGACCAGGCTGGCCTTGAACTCTAGAGATCTGCCAGCCTCTGCCTCCTGAGTGCTGGCATTAAGGAAATATATCACTATGCTCAATTAAGAGCAGGTTTTTTTAAAAAAAAGGATCATTATTAAGAGACTTAATTTAAACATGCCAGGTGTGGTGGCACATGCCTTTAATTCTAGCACTTGCGAGGCAGAAGTAGGTGAATCTGTGAGTCCAGCCTGGTCTACATAGTTGAGTTCTAGGACAGCCAGAGCTACATAGTGAGACCCTATCTCAAACAAATGAAAATCCCAAAAACCTTAAACATATACACAAAATTACTTTTAAATGTGAAAATGCCAGTTATTACTAAAATATTACAGTTAATCATTATGTACTATAACCAGGGAAGATTCCCATGAGAAATAAATTATATACTCTGCAAACTTGTGACTAGACATACAAGGCTTCTTTTTTATCCTTTTCAAAACGGACAGCAGAGGTCTGAAAATTACATGTGAGAAAAGTGCAAACCTGTATACTACTTAAATTCTTCATTATCTCCATGATGTTTTCTGCTGATCTCTCAATTTTGGATAGCAACACTATGAATCTAGGAAGGAACAGACAAGCATAGTTACTAAGAATAAGCAGGGATGTGTCAGGTCCCAGGGTTGTAATTCTATTCCTAGAGACACACGCTGTTCTCTAGCCCTTTCTTCATGTGTCAAAGAGCTAACATATGGAAATGTTCTCCCCTTGTTTTGATATTCCTTTATAAGCACAACACACATTATTAATCACCCTCTCAGCGCCTACTCGCCCAGCTTCCATTCTCACCCATCGGTGCGAGGGGAGACATAGCTGCCTCTTTCCTTTCCATACATCCTTTTTGAGTTAATATTCCATTGTTCACTTACCATGGGTGAGACTGCAGGGCAGTGCTATCTAGGAACTTAAAATAATAGCTTGCAGAGTTCAGCGTGAAAAAGATACAAAAGCAATCTCTTAAATTTGAACTAACAGGGGAAACCTACTTCCTTGTGATCATGTTACTCATTAGTAGGTTGGAATTTTTCCTCCTTAGGATTTAAACTTTATTTTTTGTAAGTCTGAATCACCAGTTTCAACCTGTTCGTTGTGACCCCTTTGGGAGTCGCATATCAGACATCCTTCATATCAGATATTTACATTACAATTCATAACTAGCAAAATTACAGTTATGAAGCAGCAATGAAATAAATTTATGGTTGGGGTCAGCACAGCATGCAGAAGTGTCTGAAAGCAGCATTAGGAAGGTCGAGAACCACAGGTTTTAAATGATGCTTTCTTTACTTAACATAACAAGCTTTTGGGGGAGGGGAGGGTTTTTTCTTATTTTTTTCTCTTTCTTTCTTTCTTTCTTTCTTTCTTTCTTTCTTTCTTTCTTTCTTTCTTTCTTTCTCCTTTTCTTTCTTTCTTTTTTGAGAAAGAATGCCAAAGTGTAACTCTGGTTGACTTGGAAACGGCTATGTAGCCTAGCTGTTATCATATATGTAGCAATTCTCTTGCTTCTGCTTCTAGAATGCTGGAATTATGGGCATGGACCACTACAACTGCTTAACTTCTGAGGCATGCACACACCAAAAATGGATAATTTTAAGGGCTGAAACAATATTCTATCAAATAAACAAGCCAAAGATGACTTAATCATTGTTGCGGTTTCAGGCTGTATTCTAATTTTAAGATCTTATCATCTAAGAATACACATCCAGAAGCGTAACAGAAACGTAAGTCACACATATACTTTTCAAGTAGCTGCATTAAATGAATAGAAAGAAATAGTTAAAATTTAATAACATTATTTAGCTCAAGATATTCAAAGAATTATTATTTAAACATAAAATAATATAAAAATTCCTGAGATATCTTTGTAGTTTTCAAGTCTGATGTATATTTATATTGAAACATCTCATTCAGACTAGCCACACTTCACATGAATTTTAGCTACATGACTGAATCACCCTTAGGACAAGGAAGAAAAAATTAAAGACTTCCTAGAATTCAATAAAAATGAATGCACAACATACCCAAACTTATGGGACACCATGAAAGCAGTGCTAAGAGGAAAGTTCATAGCACTAGTGCCTACATAAAAAAAGAGAAATCTCACACTAGCGACTTAATGGCACACTTGAAAGCTCTAAAACAAAAAGAAGCAGACTTACCCATGAGGAGTAAATGACAGGAAATAATCAAATTGAGGGTAAAAGGAATAAAATAGAAACAAGGAAAACAATACAAAGCATCAATGAAATAAAGAGCTGGTTCTTAAAGAAAATCAACAAGATAGACAAATCCTTATCCAAACTTGATGGAGGAAGGTCATTGAGCAATAAAGAAACTGCTTGGCTGGCCCTGATAGGTTAAAGCATAGGTGGGAAAAGTAAACAGAATTGAATTCTGGGAGGAAGAGGAAGTGAGGTCAGACTCTGCTCTGCTCCCTGAGAGACCCGACAGCTCTGCTCTCTGGAGCAGAGACACCATGCTCAGCTCTCCCGGGGAGATGCAACAACAGCTCTGCTCTCTGGAGCAGAGACACCAGGCTCCGCTCTCCCAGGCAGCTCCGACCCAGGATGGACGCAGGCTAGAATCTTCCCGGTAAGCACACCTTGGGGTGCTTACATTATTAGAAACGGGCTAGTCCAAGTGCGAGAATTAGCCCATAAGGGCTAGAGTTCATGGGCCAAGCAGTGTTTAAATGAATACAGTTTGTGTGTTGTTATTTTGGGCATAAGCTAGCCGGCGGCCGGGGTTCTGGGGACGTAGCACCGCCACTCCTATTTCAACACAAACTAACCAAAAGGCAGAGAGAGATCATCTAAATTAACAAAATCAGAAATGAAAAGGGGACATAACAACAGACACTGAGGAAATCTAAAGAATCATTAGGTCATCCTTTGAAAACTTGTATTCCACAAAATTGGAAAATCTAAAAAGAATGGATAGTTTTCTGGATAGATGGACATACCAAAATTAAATCAAGACCAGATAAACTATTTATTTATTTTTGAGACAAGGTTTCTCTGTAGTTTTGGAGCCTGTCCTGGAACTAGCTCTTATAGACCAGGTTGGCCTCGAACTTACGAGTGCTGGTATTAAAGGCATTCGCCACCACCGCCCAGTTCCAGATAAACAATTTAAATAGACCTATAACTGCTAAGGAAATAGAAGTCATCAAAGCCCCCCCCCCCCAAAAAAAAGCCCAGGGCCAGATGGTTTCAGCACAGAATTCTACCAGAATGTTAAAGAAGAGCTAATACCTATACTCCTCAAATTGTTTTACACACTAGAAACAGAAGGAACATTGCCAAACTCTTTTTTTATATTTACTTATTTATTTATTTATTTATTTATTTATTTATTTATTTATTTATTTATTTATTATGTATACAATATTCTGTCTGTATACCTGAAGGCCAGAAGAGGGTGCCCGACCTCTTTACAGATGGCTGTGAGCCACCATGTGGTTGCTGGAAATTGAACTCAGGACCTTTGGAAGAGCAGGCAATCCTCTTAACCACTGAGCCATCTCTCCAGCCCCTGCCAAACTCTTTTTATGAGGCTACAGTAACCCTGATTAAAAAAAAAAAAAAACTCAAAGACTCAAGCAAGAAAGAAAATTACAGACCAGTCTCACTCATGAACATATATGCAAAAATGCTCAATAAAATAATGGCAAGCAGAGTCCAAGAACATATCAAAAAAATCATCCACCATGATCAAGTCAGCTTCATCCAAGAGATGCAGGGATGGTTCAACGTACGAAAATCTATCACAAGAAACCCATGTGAATCTTGAATTTCATTGCTCATATTGATTCTAGGAATACAGTATGAAGCTTAACTGCAGTCTCAACCATCTACAAAACCTCCTATCCATGTACAAGGAATTTCTTTTTGGCAGCACTCTCGTCCAGACAATGGGGAGTTGTTCTTGTAGTTTATTATCTTTTATAGTCAAGAGAAGATTTCTGTGCTCTCTTAAGTATGATTGTGAATTCTGTATTTGTGTGGTAATTTGTACAATAAGGAAATAAATCTATAAATGAAAAAAAACAAAAATATGTCATTGTAATCCATTATATAAACAAACTGAAAGAAAAAAACATATGATCATCTCATTAGTTGCTGAAAAAGCCTCTGATAAAATATAACACCCCTTCATGATAAAGGTCTTGGAGAGATCAGGGATACAAGCAATGTATCTAAATATGATAAAAGCAATATACAGCAAGCCAACAGCCAACATCAAATTATATGGAGAGTGGAAAGTGATTCCACTAAAATCAGGAATAAGACAAGGCTGTCCACTCTCTCCATATCTATTCAATATACTACTATAAGTTCTAGCTAGAGCAATAAGACAACAAAAGGAAAACAAGGAGATACAAACTGGAAAGGAAGATGTCAAACTTTTGCTATTTGCAGATGATATGATTATATATATAAGTGACCCCAAAAATTCTACCAGGGAACTCCTTCAGCAGATAATCACATTCAGTAATGTGGCAGGATACAAGATAAACTAAAAAAAAAAATCAGTAGCCCTCCTATATACAAATGATAAAAGGACTGAGAAAGAAATCAGAGAAACATCATCCTTTATAATAGCCACAAATAACATAAAATTTCTTGGGTGGTATAATATTAAACAAAGAAGTGAAAGACCTGTTTGACAAGAACTTTAAGTCTTTGAAGAAAGAAATTGAAGAAGATACCAGAAAACGGAAAGATCTCCCATGATCTTGGATAGGGAGGATCAACATAATAAAATGGCAATCTTACCAAAAGCAATCTACAGATTCAATGCATTCTCTATCAAAACCCCAACACAATTCTTCACAGACCTTGAAAGAACAATACTCAACTTCATACGGAAAAGCAAAAAAACCCAGGATAGCCAAAACAATACTATACAATAAAGGAACTTCCAGATGCATCACTATCCCCAACTTCAAGCTCTACTACAGAGCTATAGTAATGAAAACAGCTTGCTATTGGCATAAAAACAGACAGGTGGACCAATGGAATTGAATCAAAGACCCTGATATTTATCCACACACCTATGAACACCTGATTTTCGACAAAGAAGCTTAAATTATACAATGGGAAAAAAAGCATCTTTAACAAATGGTGCTGACATAACTGGATGTTGACATGTAAAACAATGCAAATATATCCTTATGTATTTGCATGTACAAAACTCAAGTCCAAACGGATCAAACACCTTAACACAAATCCAGTCACACTGAACCTCATAGAAGAAAAAGTTGGAAGTAGCTTTGAGCACATGGGCACAGGAGACCACTTCCTAAATATAACACCAGTAACATAGACACTGAGAGCAACAATTAATAAATGGGACCTCCTGAAACTGAGAAGCTTCTGTAAGGCAAAGGACACAGTCAATAAGACAAAACAGCAGCCTACTGAATGGGAAAAGATCTTCACCACGCCACATTGGACAGAGGACTGACTGATCTCCAAAATATATAAAGAACTAAAAATCTAGATATTAAAATACCAAAAATCCAATTAAAAATAGGGTACAGATCTAAACAGAGAATTATCAACAGAAGAATCTCAAATGGCCAAAAGATACTTTAAAAGCTGCTCAACATCCTTAGCCATCAGGGAAAGGCAAATCAAAACAACTCTGAGATACCATCTTAAACCAGTCAGAATGGTTAAGATAAAAAACACCAATGATAGCTTATGCTGGAGAGGATGTGGAGTAAGGGGAACACTCCTCCATTGCTGGTGAGAATGCAAACTTGTACAGCCACTTTGGAAATCAGTATGGCGGTTTCTCAGAAAATTGGGCATCAATCTACCTCAAGACCCAGCAATACCACTCTTGGGCACATACCCAAAGGATGCTCAATCATACCCACAAGGACATGTGCACAGCTATGTTCACAGCAGCATTGTTTGTAATAGTCAGAACCTGAAAACAACCTAGATGCCCCTCAACTGAAGAATGGATAAAGAAAACATGGTACATTATACAATGAAGTACTAATCAACAGTAATAAAACAATGACATCCTGAAATTTGCATGTGAATGGATGAACTAGAAAAAAAAACTATCCTGAGTGAGGTAACAGACCTAGAAAGACAAACAAAGTAAATACTCACACATAAGTGGATATTAGACATAAAGTAAAGGATAACCAGCCTGTAGTCCAGAACCCCAGAGAATCTAGATAACAATGACAGACATACATGGATCCCCCTGGAAAAGGGAAATAGACAAGATCTCCTGAGAAAACTGGGAGTGTGGGGGTGGCAGTAGAAGGGAGGATGGGAGGGGAAGAGGGTGGGAAATGGGGAGAGAGGAAGAGAACATGAGGGAATGGGAGAGTTGATATGGGGAAAGGATAGAGAAGGGAAGCAAGGAAAGAGATATCTTGATTGTGGGAACCATTATAGGACTAGCGTCAACCCTGGCACCAGAGAAATTCTCAGGAATCCACATAATGACCCCAGCTAAGAACCTTAGCAATAGTGGAGAGGGTGCCTGAACTGGCCTTCCCCTGTAGTCAGATTGATGACTACGTTAAGAGAGCCTTCATCCAGCAACTGATGGTAGCAGATGCAGAGATCTACAGCTAAGCTTTGGGCCAAGCTTCCAGAGACCAGTCAAAGAGAGGGAGAAGCAATAATATGAGCAAAGGGGTCAAGATGATGATGGGGATACCCACAGAGACAGCTGAGCTGAGCTAGTGGGAACTCACTGACTCCCCTGCAGAGAACCAAACTAGGCCCTCTGAATGTGGGTGACAGTTGTGTGGCTTGGGCAGTCTGTAGAGCCACTGGCAGTGGAACCAGAATTTATCCCTAGTGCTTGAACTGGTTTTTGGAACCCATTCTTTTTGGAGGGATAACTTGCTCAGCCTAAATATAGGGGCTTTGGTTATGCCTCAAAGTGATTTGTCAGACTTTGTTGACTCCCCATGGGAAGCCTCACCCTCTCTGAGCAATGGATGGGGGATGGGGTGGGAGGAAGTGGGGGAGTGAGAGGATGGGAGGGAGTAGGAACTGGGATAGGAATGTAAAATAAAAAAAGATTGTTTAAATAAATAAATTTTTAAAAATGAAAGAAAATAAAGAAAGGAGGTCCCTGGTGACTTTGCCACCACTTCTCTGATCCCATTTCTGACTCCTTAGTGTTTATTAATAAAGAATAATTAGATAAACGCTTCAGAGTTCCCTATAAATGATTTAGAAAACATGTTCAATATACCTCATTTCTAAATTGAGGACATATTAACTTACAACATAAGACTATGAGCTCTAAGTGGGTTGAAACTTCACTTTACATCCTATGGTATAGCATGCAGAAATCACTTCATAGATGAGGTGAGCATATGAGCCACTTTGCAAATTCAACTCCCTTGATAATTCAGTCATTCCAGGTTGACATACATAAATAGTATTTCTAGGATACACAGAATTTCTGCAAAAAATACTTTCACTCAGAGGCACTGGTGGCAGGCCAATGTGAACTGGGCTGGGTGTTGGCGTCCACCCTGGGCTGAGGGGAGTCCTCCTCACCCTCTCCCTCTATGCTGTGCCAGGCCGCTCCCTTTCTATCCAGGTGTCTGTTAAATGGAGATTTTCTTATTAGTTTCACCTCAAACTGGTCTATATACACAAGCCTAGACCTAGGCTTAATCAGTATTAAAATGAATGCATTATACACTCCTGCTACATAACCACTGTAAGACACAAGTACTTTCCTTAACAGCAAAGAGTTAAGAGGAGAAACATATAAAATAAATAAATGTTTAGATAGAATAATTCAGCCCAGTTATAAACTACTAATTTACAAAAATAAATAAATAAATAAAGGATTCATTTAAAAACAGTCAAGTTTTTCCCGAGTACGAGTCAGTGACTGTAACTTTAAAGCCAAGCTTACTCATCGCTGTCTTTTGCTGTGGATTCCTCTCTCGCAGGTGAGCTGAGGCTATTCTGCTTTGTCTTTCCTACATGAGTGTAACAAAGAAAAGAATACAGTGTTAAAGAGGTGATTGGCCAAATTTTAATCGACTGAATTGACAAACTTGAGCTCCCTGTAATTGCAACAGCTGAAAGACTGAATCAGAAGGCCTGAGACTGACCTGGCTCAGCTTAGAAAACGATCACACAACAAAGTTGAATTTAGACTGCTGAATATTAAACAGGAAGGGGAAAACAGAAGGGCAGTAAGAAAAAGAAAGTATTTTGTTTCATTTTTTCATTTCCTTTCTTTAAAAAAAATCTTGACCAAAAGTTAATTTCTTGAATTTTGTACTATACTGAGTATATTCAGTAAAGTATACTCAAAATCAAATAATAAAATTGCTTCCTTAACTTGTAATTCATTTCCCCATTTTATCCCCAGAAGCCAGTGGCAGCCTAGATTATTGTACTAGAATTTTTATCAGGTGTCCAATTGATGTGGGAGTGACTTCTTTCTAATCTGTTGCTTTCATTGGTTAATTAATAAAGAAACTGCCTTAGCCCATTTGATAGGCCACCCTTAGGTGGGTGGAGAAAACAGAACAGAATGCTGGGAGAAAGAAGCTGAGTCAGGGAGTCGCCATGATTCTCCCACTCCAGGCAGACGCAGGTTAAGATCATTCCTGGTAAACCAGCTCATGGGCTACACAGATTATTAGAAATGGGTTAGGTCAATATGTAAGAGCTAGCCAATAAGAGGCTGGAACTAATGGGTCAGGCAGTGTTTTTAAAAGAATACAGTTTCTGTGTAATTATTTTGGGACATAAGCTAGCCATGCGGGCAGCCGGGTGCCGGGGAAAGTAGCCCGCTGTTCTTATTACAACATCCAATGCTTTTCTAAATATTTGTATTATTGCATAATAATTAACCATATATTAGCCAATATGTGGGTCAATAAAAATCTTGGTTTTCTTAGCTCTTTAAGTACTTTTCAATTACTAAGTAGGACTTTAAATATCTCTCCAAATAACATTTTTTAGTTAATTATTCTCTTTTCTTCATTCTATTTTCCTTTAAAAGTAAACACAATACGCGCCTGGCTCAGTGGTGAATACCTTTAATCCCAGCACTCAGGAAGCAGAGGTGGCAGGTGGCTGAGTTCAAGGCCAGCCTTGTCTATAGAGTGTGTTCCAGGCAACCAGGGCTACACAAACAAGACCCTCCCAGAAAAACAAAACAAAACAAAACACAAACAAACAAAAAGAGGGAACACAGCACACAGCACATATTGAAGGACAATGGAATCATATCAGCATTTTTCTTTCTAGATTATATACACATGTTTTAACACTTGTGCTCTTGACTTTTTTTTTTAAATACAACTTTACAAAACACTGATTATATGTGCGTTATCACTGACTCTACACTGCATTCAGAAGTGTTTTTAGCTCCAAAACCACAGAGAAACTCTGTCTTGAAAAACAAAACAAAACAAAACAAAACAAAAAACAAAAAACAGAAGTGTTTTTAAAGGTTCTGGCAGGAATCCAGGGAGCCTTTTCCTTACCTAAGGAAAACAGCTTTCAGTGGATACGACTTGAAAGCACAATTATTGGTGATGATGACGATGGTTAACACATGGCACTCTGACCTCCACATTCGATTTGTGAGACTTGAACACAACATGCAAAATCCAAGTATAAGGATTTGGGGTTTATTATCAAGTATAATGAGGAGCAGGTAGAAATAAATTGTTTTCCAAATGTTATTTAAATTTCTTGTTCAAGTTTGAACAATATTTTAAAAGGGGGAAATAGAAAAGGAGGTCATGACCTCATCTGAATTTTAAATTACTTCGTTTTATAACTTGGAACTTATGATATCTGATAATGATTAGGCTTTTTTATTTCTAAAACATTCAGAAGACATATTAGTATTGAGAGTATGATTACAAATTATGTGAATTAATTCAGGACCTTAACAAAGTTTTATATGTGATATGTGTATATACACACATATACTCATACATATCGATCAGAGTAAATTAAACACATATGTCCACTTTAATTAATAACCAAAGTGAACTAGTAATCACCACATAAGTCAAAAAGTAGAATATTGCTAGCACCTCAGAAACCCTTGCAGTTTGACTTTTTTATAAAAGAGCATACTTAGTACCTATAATGTGACAATTATCCATATAAATGTCAAGTGAAATCATGTGACCAATCTTTTTATGGGCAAAAGGAATGTTCCCTTAAGTCCTTACTTAATTTCAATATGGAAATTGAGTATGCATCAATTTAACATCTACTGAGATTTTCATACAGAGATATGCAATCTCTAAGCTATTATTTGTTAATTAAGAAGCTATATCAGGTATATAAAACTATAGAACTTGAGAGAAATGTATAGATTTTCATAAGTTTTGTGGAAACAAACATAATATTAATAGCTTTAGGATAAAACACTTGATTAAACTAAAATTAAAGACACTCAATAGCTTAATATCTAAATACCTTAATATCTTAGGTAAAATGAGGACAATTCCTTTATACATTCTAGTATATGCTTAACATTCAATAAATGTTAAACAATAAAATATAAATTAGGCTAGCCACAGCATAAATACATTTTATTAAATTTGAGCTTATTTAAAATTTTATATTATAGAAAATTACATCACCGATTTATGACCTTTTACAATACAAAAAAATTAAGCATATGAAATTGAGACTTGTGCCTTTAAATATAGATCTTAGCAGTAAACTACTAGAGAATAACAAATATAAATGTCAGAATTAAATGAAGAATATTTTAAAATAATTTTACATAAAAATTAGGTTATTCTGTATGGAAAAATTTTATGGCTGAAATATAATAAGTGTAAACTATGTAAACATATACTAAATGTGGGTAAAGCTAAATGGACAATATGGATAAGAATAACATTTAGAAGTACCCCTCTTAAACTGCAGCGTGGCAGCACCTGAGTTATATGCCCTTTAATTTATGCACATGATGGATAGCTTGTTAAGGGCATATCTGTAACCATTATAATTGATAGTAGCTGAAGGCAGTCAGGCCATAACTTCTGTTTAATGGATGGAATAGTAAGGGAACAGCAGCAGCATTTTAAAATAAGTGCCTACAAAGTTTACATTTATGTCCAAAGTAACATTTCACTCTAGCCTTTTCTATGTTAAATTCCTTGAGAAGAGAGAAAAACCAGCTGCAACAAGAGCTATATATCACTAAATCAAAATCTTGATTTAACCAATAACTAGAAGAATCTTACCATAAGTGGAAAAGAATGTTCAACTAACCATTTGATGGTCCGTTTCCGCACTCTTGTTCTTTGGGGGTTATAGAAGAAGAAAATGGGCTCATTTGATAAGTTCCAGTTGTTGGAGAATAAGTTGTAATACTTTTCTTCCTTCTGCATTTTGAAGGACTAAATGACTAGAAATAAATAATAATTTTGAAGAGAAGTACTTACATTTAGTTACAGATCTTTGAAAATACTTTAAGTAACTCTGGGAAATGCAAATTAATACAACTTTCCTTGCTCTTTCTTTCAGGTGTTGAATGTATTTATCACCTTCAAAGTGAACATTATTCCTCTCAAATAAGGTAGATATTTCAGATCTCTACAATAATTAGGGCATCTCAATTTGATATTTATGAAAATTTGATATGAAACATTACTAACTGCTGCTATGTATTCCAACGGTTAGAGATGAGGACTCTGGCCAGCACATTCTCACTGCTAATGTGCAATATATAATGTGGAGTGTAATTATGGAGCCAGACCTGGAAACTCTCAGCAGTGCTTGTTACTAAAGCCCACAAGGAAATTCTAGGAAAGCTCGGTGCTCTCCTCAGCTTACCCACAGTCTTCTGTCAGTGTTCTGTCTTAAGGTCTGCCACTTGTACCCTCTGGAGCACTTGCCTGAACTACGCAACTTCCTGCAGCTTCCTCCTTTATATTCTTCTAAGTGGTATGCATTTTCATAATATTGCACATTTTTGTCTAATGCATCAGAATTTGTTCCTGAAAATTAATATATTTTTGTATGCTAAAGAACATAAACATGTATAAGGGATGACTTAAAAGGAAAAGTTGGTCCTTCTGCTCTACTCAATATACTCATTTGTTCACCTACAATTTCTATTAGTAGATTATGAACATGTGGGTCTCTAATCAGTCTACTATCTTAGCTTGGAATGTTATCTCTTATCTTCCCCAACTATTCTTTCTTTAGTGTTGGTCTCTAACTCATCATCTGCTTTCTCTAAATATCTGCTATCACACTATTGTTTGTTCCTAGATTCCTCGAAGCCTTGTTTTCTATGGTGGTTACTGATTATCACCTAACTAATGTGTATAAGGAAACATAACGAGGGACTAGGAAGCTAAATCAGCAAAAGACCTGACTTCAGATCTCCAGAATCTATATGAAGGCAGATGAATAAAACTCATCTGTCATCCCAGCACTCTTATGGCAAGATGGTAGATGGAGACATGAGGATCCTGCATAAGAACCTAAGTTCAGATTCCCATAGTCCACAGAAAGCCAGACCTGAGAGCACAAGTCTGTCACCCTAGTTCTTCTCTAGCAAGATGGACGGTAGAGATGGCAGAATCTCTGTGGGTCAGCTAGGCTGGCAAACAGTCACCTAAGGGAATCCGTCTCAAGCAAGGTAGTATGTTGTGGCACATTACTTTAATTATGTAAAGATGTGTTGTATTTGTTAACCTAGTAAAGATGTGCTGCATTTTTTTTACCCTGCCTGCTTAAGGCACCTGATTGGTTTAATAAAAAGCTGAATGGTCAATAGCTAGGCAGTAGAGGTATAGGTGGGGCTGGCAGACAGAGAAAGTAGGAAGAGGACTCAAGGCTTGAGAGAAGAAAGAATGAGGAAAAAAATGCATCCACAGCTGTGTCACCTTTAAAAGTAAACTTGGTATTTGTTCTAGAAACTATGGGATCAACAATATTTATAGTTAACATTTTAAATGATATATATTTGTTTGGGTGGAACAAAAGGCATTTATTTCCTATATCCACAATAGCCAAAATTGTTACAGCATCTTTTAAAAAATATCCAACACTTGTAGCATTCTACCTCTAATGCAGTCCTTCCTGCGGATGAAAGGGTTCTAAGTCTCTCTACCAGGTAGTTACCATTACCTCTTCATCTTGAGTTTTCACCTGTTTGTGTGTATTCGGTCATAAACTATGACATTTTCCCAAGCCCTAGTCAACTTCTCCAAGAATTTATTGCCCAGAATGATTTCACTGTGTATGTACAAGGAATGAAAGTTATTGCCCTATTGTACATTTATGTCCATCTGTTTTCCTATTTTCACCAAAAAATATTTTATCCAATTGCCAAATGTCTAAACACTGCAACTGTAGATAATATATTTCTTCTTGAAAACAATTTTATAGCTTTCAGGAAAACTCCCCCTCCCCAATCTCTGTGTTTCATACCAAGAATGTCCTCCTCTCCTCTCCCCTCTTCTCAGTCACTTCTGTTCCTTAAAAGGGAAATATTTATAACTACCATACACAGAGAGGAAACTAAAACTCTACTTTTGCCTACTCTCTAACTGGGACTTCTTCCAGCAATCACACATCTTAGTATATTGGCATATCGTGTGCATAAACTTCCCCAAATGCTTCTTTCCCTCAGTTTCACCACGATCTTCTAACTTTTAACCTGTTAAGATTCAGAAAAAACAATCCTAGGATCCTATGAACTCCATTCTGCCTTCCTTCAAGCTCTGAGGGACCTACACATTACCTCTGATAATGGGAAGAGATTGAGAGAGACTGAGTTACTAATTACGAGGTCAGCAAGAAGAGGGTCATTTATTGATCCTTTTAGAAAAAAGGAAAGAAAAGGTGAGAGGATTAGAGTCAGCTAGAAAAAGCAAAGGATTCAGGATGCAAACAAAATGCAGTAGATACTAACCCACTTCTATAATAATTTATGCCTGCTTCAGATATTTATTGACACCTTAGAAATATTTAACACTACCATTAAACAAAGACTGTGTTCTAAGATTTAGAATATTATCAGCTCCATTGCTACTACTGTACTTTCCGTTAAGAGGTCAAACCTTTTATCTTAGCAAAACTAAAATTTGAGCATAGATCTTTCTGCTAAGAAAAAAAAAATCAATGCTCTCTCTATAATTTCCAATAGATAAGGCATTTGCCTTTGATTCTCTTCATGAATTGTAGCTTGCTTTGTCACCTTGTTAAAATCATGTTCAACCAAAAAGGTGCCTGCATATTATTGATTTTGTACCTCTTATAAACGGTCTAGAAAGTACTAACTAAGGGTTCTTTTACAGTGAAATATGGGATATAAAATTATTATTATGAACTATTAGCTCCTATCACTAGGATACTTAAAACAGGTATTAGAGGTATCCAGATAACCAGAGAAGAGCAGCTGAAGGCAGATCAGTCTTTGGTCTCTTTTCTCTTTTAAAATAGGGTCTTTCTTACTAACCCAGGTTGGTCTTGAACTTATGACCTTCACTCCTCAGCCTCGTCAGTGCTGGGATTACAAGTGTATTACCATGCCTCGGCAGATAATTATTATTAAGCTTATTCTGGTTGATAAGGTTATTGGAATGTCCCACCTATGATATAATTATGGCGTACTACCAGTACTAGTCTGGAATTTATATTAGGAAACTCCAAAAACTGATTGTGTTGGGTGATTTTCATTTTGGATCTACCATTTTTGAGCTGTCATAATGACTACTCTTAATGGTACTAGAGACATTGAGATTTTGTTGTTGCTTTTACAGTAGCTACAGGGAACAAAAGAACTTTGCACTTACTTAGTAATCTTATAGGGATGATAGGGAAAGAATATGAACACACATGCATATAAAGGGAATGGGTAGGCATGGTGGCACACACCTTTAATGCAAGCACTGGAAGGAAGAGGTAAGTTGACTTCAAGGAATTAGAGGCCAGTCTGCTGGTCTACATAGTGAGTTTTAGGACAGTCAAGTAAGACCCTGTCTCAATATGTGTGTGACCAATATATTAGGTTTATGGTGACAGAAACATTCTACCACTCGATAAGGTGTTTAATACAAAGGGTACATACATTGTTAAAAAACATTAAATGTGCACCCAAGACCCACACATTTAATTATATATAAACTTAACATTAAAAATTTTAAAGAAAAAAAACCTTTGGCTGAAGAAGATGGTATACTGTACTTATTTATTTTGTTTGTGACACAAGATCTCACTTTGTAGCACAGGCCAGACTGGACTCACCTCACAGCTCAGGTCACTTCCAACTCACAGAAATCCTCTTTGCTTCAGTCTGCCCACCGCTGGGACGAGTGACCGGCACTACCATGCCTGTCTAGATACATTTCTTTTAAATCTGCACTAATTAGTCTTCTGAAACTTATTTTATTTCTTACAATTACTTACTTAGTTTGTGTGTATGACTTCCAGGATGTTTTCCTTCTAGCATGTAGATTCCAGACATGCAGCTTAATTCAGAAACCTTAGCTACAAGAACCCTCTGCTAAGCCATCTTGCTGTCCCATCTTCCACAATTTTAAAGAAACTAGACTACCATCTTTAATTTGAAAGGCGCTCCAGCACCACAAATAATAATATTACTATACTATTACTATCTCACACTACAATCCTCAGGGAAAGTTTTTTTTAAAGAAATATGTCCATGGTTATTTCTAATCATACTTTCATAGATCCTTTTATTTTTTTTTCAGAATGTCATCCAATTTCATTCAATACATTGTTTACTTACTGAAGTATGATTTAAATAAAATGCACAGATCTTAGTTTGACTTGCTGAGCTCTGACATTATTTACCAATGTGCCTCTACCTGAGCTACGCATGCTCGTCATACATTTCCTTCTGCTCTTTCCTGTTAGTTTAAGTCCAAGCCCAAAGGCAACCACCCTCTAACTCCAAAAACCACACATAGCTGCTGCCTCTTGAACCTCAATTATATGAAGCATACAACCTTCTTTTGCTTAACATGTTTTTGAGATCATCTATGTTGTTGTATATGTTAATAGTTCCCTATCTTTCATTGTTTGCTGGTATTCCTTTGTTTAAATAGGCCATAGTTTGCTTTTTCATTTTCTTCTTCCAGTTTGAGAATATTAGGAATTCAGTTATTAAGGGCACTCTTCTACCTGGCTTTTTGTGTATCCATCATTTCTACTTCTTTAGGGATTGCTAGGTTACAGGATAGATATGGGCTTAGCTTTAAATATATAAAGTAAGAGTTTGACAACTTCCCAAAATGTGTGCATCTTCCATCAATATCTAAGTTTCAGCTCTCCCCATTTTCACCAGCCTGTTTGCTTGCGTGCTTGCCTTGTCATGCTAGTGATGCTAGAGAAACACAAAATTGTGTTTTGCTGTCCTTTACTCTCAATTCTAGTTGGCTTTACACCTGCTCTCTGACAATCGGTGTCTGTCAACTTTTCATATGTTAATTATTTATTTAAACACTTTTTTGTTAAGTGTTTTGATGGACCAACCTGACTCCATTTTAAGATTAAAAGCCACCTGTTACAAGGTCAAAATAACCCATTCCTGTTTTCTGTAAAACTTAGGTTTGACCAGGTCTTAACCCATTTTCTGGAATTTGACATGTTCCATAACCAATACCCTGACCTCCACTCTGATAAGGTGTTCTGCCAAACAAGTTTTGAGACATTTTTCCAAGTTCCTATGTAACCAAAATTCCTCTGGAAATCCTGCAACCCTTGAAAACTGTCTAGTCTTGCAATTTTTTTGGTATATAAACCCCATCTTCTCCTGTGTTCAATGCTATTTTCTCAAAGCTTTAGGGAGCTAATAGCCCTGTCTGATTTGCATAATTTAGCCAAAGAATTTGGGCAATGGTTTTTACTCTTATTCAGTGGGAATTAAAAGTTTGTTCATGTTTTTCATTTTTTTCTATTTAGTTCTTATTTCTATAGTTTGCACTTTTGTCAGATACATGCATGACAAATATACTCTTCTCAATTCATAGCTTGCCTGTTCATTTTCTTTCATTTCTTTTTAATTTTGAATTTTTTTATTTTTAAACTTTATTATAAAACAAAAATACACTTCAAATTTAAAAATCACTGGAATTTATTCAGCTTTTAATGTGATCTTCCAATCAGAAGAAAAAAATTAATTTTAATAAAGTCTAATTCATTAACTTTTCTTTTATAAATATAACTTTTTTATGCCTTGAGAAATTTTTGGCTCCTGTAAATTCACAAAGATGGTTTCTATATTTTCTCCTAAAGACCTTACACTTTTGTGTAATTTTAAGACTATCATGCTGGGCCTGATGGCCCACACCTTCTCAGCACTCAGTAAATAGAGGCCAGTGAATCTGAGTTTGAGGCCAGTCTGGTCTACAGAGTGAGTTTCAGGACAGTCAAGGTTACACAGAGAAATCCTGTCTTGGGAAAATAAAAGATTATGGCTATTCCTGGAAGAAATTTGACATAGTAACTCAGATATCAGGTCCGTGAATGATTTTGCTTAATAAGTTTACAGGGTGGAGAGATGGCTCAGTGTTAAGACCACATATTACTCCTGCAGAGGGCCTGAGTTTAGTTCCCTGTACCCACAAAGGGTAGCACACAATCTGGCCTCCAAGGGCACTTACATTTACGTGTGCATACCCCCCCACACATATAATAAAAAAAAGAAAGTAAATCTTTCCTTTTTTTCTTTTTTCCTATTTTTATTGAACTATATATTTTTCTCCACTCCCTTCCCTTCCTCTCCCCTTCCCTTGTACCATCTTCCATGGTCCCCATGCTCCCAATTTACTCAGGAGATCTTGTCTTTTTCTACTTCCCATGTAGATTAGATCCATGTATGTCTCTCTTAGGTTAGGGTCCTCTTTGTTGCCTAGGTTCTCCGGGATTGTGAATTGTAGTCTGGTTTTTCTTTGCTTTTTATCTAAAAGCCATTTATGATTGAGTACATATGATATTTGTCTTTCTGGGTCTGGATTACCTCACTCAATATGATGTTCTCTAGATCCATCCATTTGTGAAACTAAATCTTTTTTAAATGTTTTTTTTTTCCCAAATGGAATCAGTTTATTAAAGACTTTTTGTACTGAATGAACATAATATTTTGAAATATTTAATAAATTTAGACAGTTATTAAAGTTAACATAAGCCAAAATTTTCAAGAGAAAAGAGTCTAGCGATATTTAAGCCATTGTACCAAAGGGAAAGCAGCCATGGTACGAGGAAGGAGCACTCCCAGGCAGCCTGCTGGGGACTCACAATGGTTCTGCTGCTCTGCACTTTCGGGACTGTGCTCTCGTCATTTGTTTGACTTGAGTTTCTCCTCTTATCTAGCATGGTGAGTAAAGTGGGAAGAGTAGGTAGGGAGGAGGCAGCTGGCAATGCCATGTGTCTCAGGCAAGGATGCATGGCATTGCTCTCTGTTCTAGCTTGGTGAGGAGAAGAGGTGAAGGCAAAGGAATTCCAACTGTGCCATTCAAACACGAGAGACAGAGTAGAGTCTGTGGAAAATCTCCCCAGAACCAACGCACTTTGGCTGAGGTTCCAGTCCCATAATCTTTAGCACTCTTTGTGTGTGTGTGTGTGTGTGTGTGTGTGTGTCTGTGTGTCTGTCTGTCTGTCTGTCTTGGAATTGTGAAGTTATTTTCCCTTTCAGGGATATACTTTCTCTGACACAACAAAAGGGTAAGCATAAAGCCAGGCTAATGGACTTAATTCTCATGTCACTGCATCCTGAAGGAATCTCTTAGATAGACTGGAGCAAGGACAGAGAAGGGAACTGCCCTGAGCACTGAGTGTGACAGGCAATAAGGGAACTGGAGATGTACAACTCCAGAGTTTGCTGCCACCTACCTGGGCCACTGTGACATAATTTATTCTTTGGAAAACACCTTGGTTTTGACTTTCTTCAGGAAGTCAAATGAACCTGACATATGCAAATGGCATACTCTGTATATTTAAATATAAACATTTTAAATTTGCATATGTTAATAAAAGGGTTTTTATTTCTGTACTGTATATTCAGATACACAAGCAATCATGGACTATCTGGCAGCAGTGTAAGGTCTGAACAGCAGGCATACATTTTTCTCTTATCTTATTCCTCAAGAACAGGGACTTGAGACATACAGTCTACTTAACTGTCAGACTTTCTCCAGGAAGAGCTTACTTTTCTACCAGTGTCTTTTTGAAATGCTTCTCATTTAAGAATGTTTCATGAGGGCCTTTCTTTTCATTTTTATTATGTGTGTGTAGATGTGTGGCAGACATATATGTAAAGGTCAGAGGACAACTTTGTGGAGGGGTGGAGGTGAATCTCTCTCTACAACTCTCCATGGGTCCCACAGACAGAACGTAGTTCACCAGGCTTGTGTGGCTAGCACCTTAGTAAGTGGAACCATCTCACCAGCCCCAGATTTGGTTTCAGTAGGCAAGCAAAATGACTTAGTCTCCTTCTATTGGGAAACTGGACATGAGTACAGACGGGAATGTGATGGGGATAGGTGACAGCTGACGCCAGGGCCAGGAGAAGGACCTTGAAAGGAAGTCAGGTTACTTGTAACAAAGGATCCCTACTGCAAACCTCCAATTCTAGGGAACATAACTTGTGTCACATGCCAGAAACATTGTTCACTGTAAATCAGTTACGGCTGCCATGTACAACGATTATCTGTATGAAAACAAACCAAAACAAAACTAAAGCAAAAACAAACCTCTCAGTTGGTAAGCATAGGTTTTTGGAATGCTAGCTGAACACACAGGAAATGCCTGGCATAGCAAATAAGCACATCTTAGTGACAGTCCCTCAAGCACCCATCTGTGCTGCTCTCCAAATGAATACACAAAAACACTTAACCTTTCAAAATTCTGGGCTTTTGGCTCCTCCAACGACCCATTAGTGAGGATTTTTCTCAGTATCTGCAGCCAGTGATCTACACTGCTGCAGAGGTAAATGTGACATTATTGTAACATCACTGTGAACCTACATTACTGAGCTGAAACAGGACACACGCACTGAACACACCGAGGGATGTGTGCATGATCAGGGCTGTGTGCATGATCAGGGCTGTGTGCGTAATCAGGGCTGTGTGCGTGATCAGGGATGTGTGCGTGATCCCAGACAGAAGACCAAGAAAGGGAAGATGGAAGTGTCTGTCGAGATGACTTAGGAACTTTAACATAGAAACACAAATAATTATCCAAAGAGGGTCACGGATGTCCAAAAGACAGAGGAAAATATAACTTCATGTTTATTGCTAGAAATCCTAAAGGGGCATTTCAGATTTTTTGACTGGTGCTGCTCAATCTACTGACTTTGGAGAAATGAAACAGGTCTTAAGGAAATATGAATGAATGACTATATCAAATCCCCAAGACATACAATTGGCCCAGATTAAATCATGAACAACTAGAAAATATGAATAAATCAATGGCAAGTAAGGAAATATTAACTGAGTTAATATTCAAGTTTAAAAGTACAGACCCAGGCCAAATACAACAATGTGTTCTTCTAACACAGGGTATTTCTTGTGACCCTGACCTAGACACATCCTCACATGAAGAAAACTAGGTGGAAAGTTGGTCTCCCAAAGAACAGCTCTGGGCCAGGAAGGATGGTACTTGAAGCTGAACTGCTCACTTTCTGACGGAAGAGACAGATGCAGATCCACGGTCACAGCTGCACTCCACAGACAAGCTGGATAATGGTACTCTAAATTGCTGATTACACCTTAATGGCGTTTTTAGTGCCACTGCAGGATTTTCCATCTTTGTATCAAATATATATATATACGTATATATATACGTATATATACATATATATATATATATATATCACCCAGGAAGGTTCTTAAATGATGATATTCTTTTTTGCTAAAACCAATGAGTCTTCCAAAAAGCGCCCCCCCCCCACCCCGCTCTACAAGACAGGGTTTCTCTGTGTTGTTCTGGCTGTCCTGGAATTCCCTCTGTAGAGCAGACTAAACTCAAGAGATCCACCTGCCCCTGCTGCCTGAGTGCTGGGATTAAAAGCCTGCGCTACTATTTCTGAAAATGGGAGTCTCATGGAATTTTTAAGAGCCCAATTATTGACTAGCAATTTGCTTTCATCTCTTTCCTTACCAATTATTTACATTTAACATTAGAGAAGTCATGAGTATGTCAGTCAATGTTTGTATCTACATTCATAATTGGTATGGAATGACTGATTATAAGATAACACGTGCTAACATATTGGCACCGGGAATATTCTATGAGTAGATTTAGAAAATTATACCAATAGTATAACTTTATTTTTTATTGTGATTAACATGGTATATTTTATTATACTGACGGTACTCTGTCATTTACTCTATGCCAGCATAATTGAGGCAAATTATTACTTTTTGATGTGACAATCCACTAATGTTTTGATATTACTTTAGTAGGTTATAATATATATATTAAAATACTGCTATTAGTCATATTTCTTTTTATACATTAGAGACATATATTTTATCTATCTATATATAGAGAGGTGGCAAACTTCCGTTAACTAATATCTACTACATTATTTTTATAAAGGTTACTAAATAATTTGCTTCTCACATGTCTATCTCAAGCTGACCAGAAATTTTGGAATGCTAGATTAAAAAATATTGTATATGCAGACAACACTGTATTAAGGACAACTGTGTCATGTTTTTGATACATGCTATACCTATTAAGGTAAATCAATAAGCAAAAGTTAAAAACAGTCATAACCATGCAATCACATGCTTACTCTCTCTCATTATCCTATCTCCCCCCCCCATGTAACCCAGGTAACTATGTAGCTGAGGACTATCTTGAACTCAGGATACTCCTGTCTCCACCCAACATGTACTAGGATTATAGGCATATGTTAACAGCAGGTTGTAATCACAATTCAAAAACCATTACTTACCTTTTTCACAAACAGATCATCCAATTTCAGTGATCTTCTAGCTCTGTAAACAAAACAGTTAAAGAAATTTTAGATTTGGCATGCTTTATTTTAGGTTGATATTTTCGGATAAAATAGAAATAATTGAGTCCAAGTTATTTTACCAACTAATTTTTATATTGCTTGTTAAAGATAAATGCCACATGAAAAAATTAATTATGATGATAAATTTGGATATCTTAACGTTTTTATTTGATCAGTTTATTTCTAGTAGCATATTTTAACACAGGGTCATAATTAAGCATTTAAATGAATCAGATAGATAGATACATAGATAGATAGAGAGCGAGAGAGAGAGAAAGCTTATATACACATACTACCATAAAATTTAAATAGTACTGGGTACTGAAACCAGACTTTGTGCTTGCTCGGTAAGAGCCCTACCACTGAGCTATATCCCCAGACTAGTTTTTACTACAGAAAAATTTTAGTAAAAAAATAAGTTGTCTGATTAAAAATATTGAGGAAAAATTATACTTAATTGTAAAATAATCTAAGTATCTTTGATAGAGAAAGTGAAAAAAATCTGCCATTTGCAGGAACCGAGTGCTAAGTGGTGCAGGTATTTGTATGGTAAGTTTTGCACATTATCCTAGAATCGGACATGATTCAGGGCGAGCAGACTATGACTGATCTGGGGAACAGATGCTGCATGTCTTTACAAGTCCCCAATCCATAAGAAACTATTCTTTGTTTCTTTCACTACACTGATTCAGGAACGTGCCAGGCTCTGTGCGTAAAATCTGTTCTGCTAAATGGGATGCCCAGCTGTTGGTGGCAATGTTTAGAAGGGAAAGTTGAATATTTATAATACTTTATCCGTACAGCTGCCTTCTAAAGAGCAGTCATCAACATTTTATTGATTGCAGACTGAATGCTCAAAGGAGAAAAAGGTCAATATAAATTAAAACTGGCTTTCCAACGCAGTATTAAAAGTACTTCTTGACCTCTGAGACAGAAATTACTTCAAGTACTAGAAAATTAGAGCATTTTGTAAAAGATTGTGTTATATTCTGTTTTATAGAACCTCTCCTAAAAATATAGATCCTAGAAAATTGCTAGAGCATTTTTCATTGTTTTTAAATGCTGTGACATTAGCTTCTATAAGAACACAAAGCTTGCCCTGATACTGCTCAAAATATTATTGCTATATTATCATTGGCTAATTCTTAGAAAAAGTAATTCTGGGTTCAGATTAGATAAAAAGTAGATCTATAAAGCCAAGGAAATGTTAAACTTTCAAGAAAGTGAGTTAAAATAGGCTGCAATCTATGCTTGTTTAGAACCTAAAGATGGGATTTACTGAAGGTGATAAGAGTAGTGAGTAAATTGGTAATAAGTAAGAAGATTTAATAGGCAACAGGAGAAAACATCTGAGAA
Organism: Alexandromys fortis; assembly: GCF_014885135.2. Taxonomy (NCBI): domain Eukaryota; kingdom Metazoa; phylum Chordata; class Mammalia; order Rodentia; family Cricetidae; genus Alexandromys; species Alexandromys fortis. The sequence goes on along the minus strand of NW_026067908.1, from coordinate 12,203,865 downwards.
ATGACTTAGTTCAGCCTATAGAGAAGTTGTGCAACTTGCTCAATGTTACATGTTCTCAGAGAGGGAATCTCAGATCTATGGTAAGGCATTATGGGGGGGGGGGGGGCTCTCCCATGCTAAGACACTGGAATTTTTTCTGGACCTCATAGCCAAAGACAGAATTACATCTTGAAGACCGCTATCCTATTGTGTACTCAGCCTGTCTGTTCAGCTTGCAAATGCCTTACATTTCCCATATAATCAACTTTTACAACAAAGCTAATGCATAATTAGAATCTTAAATTATGTACTCTTCCATGCCCCTGCCCCAGAGCAATGTGTGTGTGTTCCTATAATCATTTGCTGGAAACAGCACATAGGCTAAAAGCAGTCTTAGGAATGAATATCCACCACAAATGTTGCAAAATAAACAATGATGCTTGTAATGCTGTTTCTTATCTGGGTCAGTTGGGGTCAGTAGAAGTCAGTGACTTAAATATCTTATAAAAACTGTTAAAGATTTCTTCCTCATATGATACTTTTTGTGCTGCTCAACAAATACAAAACAAAGACCTCTATTAGGAACAGACACAGATTCATAAGACAGTCTTCAGGCAGGCACAGATTCAGATTCATAGACAGGGAGGACAGAAGACACTGGATGGTGAAGTGCAGAACTCAAATCGGGTTTGTTATTGATCAGATGACATGAAGGAAATGTGCTTGGATTTCTTTCCTTAAGGCAACACTGATGCATTATTGTGTCTCAGAGTTTATTATTAATGCGTTCACAACTAATCACATAGGTCTTGAATTGAGAGAAAAATTACAGATCACTTAAAGAGCAAACTTACTAGAATTTATGATAATTTATCCTTATCTTTCAATCATAATTGGACACACTGTTATCAATTATGCAGGTATTCCTTCACCCATGAACAACTGATATAAGAGGATGAAATGATGCTAAATGAGTCAATAGGAACAGAGCAGAAACAGATGACACTTAAGGAAGAACAGGTAAAACTTGACTAGACACAGGGATCTTTCTGGACGTTCTAAAGTTGTAACTGGTTCTTAAGGCTATTTCCTTTTAAAAGTAAATAAACCAAACAACAACAACAACAACAAAACCCCATGCAAACAAATCAGATGCTACATGCCTATAACTGCAACATTCAGGAGGCTGTGGCAGAAGGATGCAGAATTTAAGGCCAGGATGGGCTACATAGCAAGACATTGTTGCAAAAGAAAGCAAGGAAGATTAGAAAAAATGGACAAAGGATTTGAACACATATTTCTCCAAAGATACAAAAATGGCCAACAAGCACGTGAAAAGATGGTCAGTAGTTACTAGGGGATCCACATCAGAACCCTGAGGCTCTACATGCTACTAAATACTACTAGTACAATGGCATTATAGGAAAACAAACAAAATACAAAATAAGCAGCATGGCAAGGATGCAGGGAAGCAAGAACCCAGGCACACTGATGTTGTGAACGTAAACCAGCAGAGCACTATTGAAACAATACAGTTTCTCAGAACAGTAAAGACAGAATTACCATGATTCAGGGACTCCAACTCCAAAATGAATGGAAAGCCAGGACATGAATGGGCATGCATAAAACAATGCTCATGGCAGCATTGTTAAAATGGCAGAAGTAGCCCAAGTGGCTGGTGATAGATGAATTAATATACAAAATGTGGTATATATATATATATATATATATGTCGATATTAGTCAGCTTTAAAAGTGAAATATGATTTCAGGCATGACTACTTTGTTTTGGATAACAAATTATGGAGTGCATCCCTGGGGGAGGCTAGTTCTTCACTGGTCACTAGCTGCCTGTAGTAAGCCACATTAGACAGACTGAGCAGTTGTATTTATATGTATGAGTAAGTACCAATAATGGCCAAAGAAAAATAGGCTACCAATTTGAAAGGGGGTGAAGTGGGGAATAGGAAAAGTTGGGGGGAAGTGGTATATTTTTATTAAAATATTAATAAAAACAAAAAACAACAAAAAGAACTTTGACACTTATTACAATATAGATGATCCCTGAAGACATTACCTTAAGTAAAATAAGACAGTTACAAAACTGTGAAATTTTTATTCATATGATAGTAGTCAAATTCAGGGACATGATAAGCAAATGTTGAGGTTTGTGGGCTAGAGGCAGAAGGAGTGGGTAATTGTCTAATTAGAACACAGTTTTAGTTTCACAAGATGAAGATGGTCTAGAGATAGAGCGCGGTAATGGTTACACAATGGTATGGCTGTATTCTCACTGGTTACACAATGGTATAGCTGTATTCTCACTTAAGTGTAATCTCATAACTGCAGGTGACTGCTCATTTTCCATCTTCTCCAATTTCCACCTACTCCCATAGCTTGACTACTATATCCCATTTTTAATTGTACTAGATTTAGATTCGCTTAACTGCCAGCCTGACTGGACTGAGATGTGTCTGGGCAATCAGTAATGCATACCCCTGGGTTACAATGAAGGCATTCTTAGAACTCACCTTGAACGTGGGAGGCACCACTTCTTAGAGTGGGGGCCCAGATAGGATGAAAAGGACAAAGGAAAGCTGTGTACACAGGTGTTTTCTCTTTGATTCCTGCTCACCATGATGTGAGTTACCGCTCCACTATACCTTAGTGCCACGATGGACTGATTCGGTTAAAACTGTGAGCCACAATGGATGTTTCCTTCCTGAAGCTGTTTTGTTCTGCTAACCACAGTTGCTACTAGAATTAATGCTGTTGTGATTTCATATGGACAAATATACTTGGTGTGCAATGTTTTCAGCACGTAAAGATTGTTTAACATTCTTTACGAATGGTCCATGGTTTTATTTAGTTCAATACATGATAGTATCCTTAAATAGGATTCCCTGCTTCATCATAACAAAATGACTAAAAAAATTTTACTATATGTTACTAACATTGTAGTGTGATTTGTAATTGGTGTTAATAATAAAAACCTGGAGTTAAGTATTAGAGGGTGAAAGCTGAAAGATCAGAGAAGCAGAGTAGCCAGCCACTAGAGTTCTTACCTCCTTAAATGCTCAGACTGAAGGGTTATCCAATCTCTACAAGTCCTCAGACTGAATTGCTCAGACTGAATGCCTTGAGCTCCTGTCTTCTCCCGCCTTATATTCTCCTCTCTGCCCAGCCATATCCCTTCCCGCCTCCACCTCCCTAGTGCTGGGACTAAAGGTGAACGACTCCCAAACACTGGGATTAAAGGAGTGAGCCACCACAGCCTGGCTCTGTTTCTCTTTGAGACTGGAGCAATCTAGTGTAGCCCAGGGTGGCTTTGAACTCACAGAGATCTGTCTGCCTCTGCCCCTCCCCAAGTGTTGGGATTAAAGGTGTGCACCACCACTGCCTGGCCTCTATGGTTAACTAGTGGCTCACTCTACACTCTGCTCTTCAGGTAAGCTTTATTTGTTAGATGACAAAATATCCCCACATAACATCAGTTATAATACTAAATAAATGGTTCTAAGGGGGAAAACTATCAAAGATTCTTAGCCAGAAAGTGTTGCGGGAGGTCCTTCCACCCCTCCAACCAATAGCTGCCAAGATACCAGCCCATTGGGGTGTGGTCTGTCTCTCCCTTTAAAAAAGCGGCTACTTCCTCTGCTCGCTCTCTTCACTTCCTGCTCCGCCAGCAACTAGACTCCCTTCCTGGTTGTGCAGAGGGCTGTTGTCTGGGACGGTGATCTGTAAGTTTTTTCCTCTTTAAATAAATACCACCCTATTAATCATAATTCCAAACTGGTGTGGCATTGTTCGTGACTTACGCCTTCATCTGGCGCCCAATGTGGGGCTTTTAGGACCTCTCCTTCCACGTCCCCTCTCCCAGTAAAGTTTGCCCCTGGGTTTAGGGACATCATTTAGGGGTTGGGAGGTTGGGGGAGGAAATTTATAAGCTCAGGGATCATTTTGAAAAAAAAAAAAGAGGGATGATGGGATAATAGATTTATAATTGTGAGTTACTGTTTTTAGACAAATATATTGGTATCGATTCTTGTATATTGATATAAAGTTAAATTATATTGACTATTGTATGCATGCATGTTTCTACCTCTGTTTAAAACATTTTTTATGTATTTATATATATATATTGTATATGTTTGTCATATTGCAGTGTACATTTCTACCTCTGATTAAGATACTTATATGTTTGTGTATTGATATATATTTACCATACTGCAATGTATATTTGTACATTGTTTATATTTGGAGGTCATTGTCCTCATTTGTTTCACAGTCGTTTATTGTCTTAGTCTTAAGTTAGATAGATATTGAGAATTATATAGATTAATAGTCATCTAAGTTTGTCATTTATAATTAGACTAATCAGGTTCTTTAGATATATAGAGATTATACTCAGTATAGATAGATAATCTTCAACCTCTTCAAAGAGCTGTAGAAAATGGCCTTTAATCTAACTCAGAGTTTTGTGGTAGTGAGACACAATTGCTCCTGGCAACACCGCTCTATTCCCTAGAGAATGTTGAGCACCAAAGACACTCCACCTGGAGCCTTTTTTTGGCAGAACTGGCCTTGGGGCAAAGAAATGCCCATACCTCAACCACTGACAGAGATACAGAGCGTGCATCAATGGATAAAACAGGACTGTCATATCCTGCCAAGACAGGGTAAGATAGTTTTGAAAAGTTGCTTGCCTTTGAAAATGGTATGTCAGTTATGTTAGGCCTTAGCCAAAGTTGGTTGCTTCAACGCTGCAAACATGACTTTGGGTGATTGCCCAGGTAGCTAGTTGTCTCTGTGATTTGTTGCATGTTTTGGAAGTTGTTTTACTGAACTTCCTAATTACCCAGGTAACATTATTTCCCTTCTCAGATCTTCTATGGGGTTGAAGACTATATAAATGTAGTTACTTTTCTCTCATGACTTGGCCAAGTTATTTATTATACAAGACCTAAGCTAGTTAGAATAGGATATTTGTACTTATTGTATATAATTTTGTAGTAGGTTTAGAACTCTCTTACTTAAACAAAAGGGGGAGGTGTTGCGGGAGGTCCTTCCGCCCCTCCAACCAATAGCTGCTGAGATACCAGCCCATTGGGGTGTGGTCTCTCTCTCCCTTTAAAAAAGCGGCTACTTCCTCCGCTCGCTCTCTTCACTTCCTGCTCCGCCAGCGACTAGACTCCCTTCCTGGTTGCGCAGAGGGCTGTTGTCTGGGACGATGATCTGTAAGTTTTTTCCTCTTTAAATAAATACCACCCTATTATTCATAATTCCAAACTGGTGTGGCATTGTTCGTGACTTACGCCTTCAAAAAAGAAATGATACCACGTGAGCTCACAAAACTGTATGATAAGATTCTTTTTAATAGAACTTTTAAAATGCTAAACATGGTGTTGAATGGTAGGGTTGAGTGCAGTAGTTGGGGGTGAAGAGTAAATTTAGGAAAGCAGCTAAGACTGGGGGGATCTGTTATGCTATGCCAAACACTTCCCCAAAGTTGGGCAATCACATAATAGCAATGAGCTTCATAAACTTGGTAATACTGGCCTGTAAAGTGGTAAGAAGTTCTGAGTGAAAGATAAAAATATCACTTAGTATTTCAGTGCTTCCATTACTCCTCAGTGTAGTGGCCATGACAATGCTGCCGGCCACCAGCTTCACCTAAGTGTTTATAGGACTTCCGTGTGCTCCTGAGATGCTTAGAAGTCCTTTGATAAAAGGCACTGGGCAAGTGCATAAGCCACGTGGCACATTAAATGCAACTTGACAGATATGAAATGACTTAATTTCTATTTTTCATGTGAGAATGAGAAACAAAGGGAGAAGGATTTTCTATATCTGGTTTGCTCTTTCCTTTTCATTCAGTTCTATGTGTACAAAACTTCCCACAATCACACACAAAATTTCCATTACAGCATGGGTGAGTGGGAATTCCACCCACTACATATGGGCACAATGGGAAAATATCTAAAAGAATCATTCTCTATAAATACTTTGTGACACAACCAGCCAAAAACTTTGGCCAATTATTAGGTAATGTATTTCTATATCAAAACCTTTCTTATCAAAAATTTAATAATGGGCAAAAGACATTTTTTACAGCAGTTAATGGGCATATCTGGGAACACTACCCATAGAACATAGACTGAAGAGATGCTCTAAGTTTAGTAGAAAGAGAAATCAAGTTAAGAACATTTCACTCCTAAATTATATTCTCAATATAAAACACAGGTATTTGTGCATGTATCTGACAATAGTAAGTCCTTTAAAAGAGTCCTACCAATTGAAAGGGCTTACACAGGCCGACAGAATTTTAAATGGCAGGTAGGTGAGGTAATGTTTTATGCACTTTTCTTTATGAATTATATTTCACAACACACATAAACAGATAAACCAAAACAACAAAACATATGACTGTTATTGATATATGTTATACTTCTAAGACTCAGATAATCTCTATGAAGTTGCCATAGATACTGTTCAGTTTTCAGTAAGTATCCAATTGTCTCAAACAGCACTTGTGCATGAGTTTATCACTAAGTGTTTTATGTTAAAGAAACATGTATGTTTTCTTCCCTATTATTAAATCACTGGGTTTTATCTGTTACTTAATAAGCATTAAGTTCGGCTGGAGGGATGGCTCAGTGGTGAAGAGCACTGGCTGCTCTTCCAGAGGTCGTGAGTTCAATTCCCAGCAACCACATGGTGGCTCACAACCATCTGTAATGAGATCTGGCGCCCTCTTCTGGCATACATGGAGGCAGAATGTTGTATACATAAATAAATAAATAAATAAATAAATAAATAAATAAATAAATCTTAAAAAAAATAAGCATTAAGTTCTTAAAATGTTTACTGAACTCTCTTCCATGAAAACTCAAACTTAGTACATATTCTGATTCTCGGAACCTAAGAATAGCTGGCAAACTGTTGTTACATAAATTATTGATTTTTAAAAGTTAGTGGTCATTTTTTCATTAAAATCACATCACAAATACTTATATCAATTTTCTCTGGTGCCCCACCTTTGTATACGTAAGACAACTAGTTTGCTTTGAAACTCCTAGATGTCTTTAAAATATATATTTGTGATGATATAAAATGAAAAGATACATGGCACACAAATATATGCTATATATAAACACATATGTGTTTTATATATTTGGGGACAGTACTAGAAGTTCAGTCAAAGGGCTCATGCATGCTTGGCAAGCCTTCTACCAATAAAGTAACACCCCTCCACTTACCTCTTAAAAACATTTTTGATCAACTATATTCAGAGTACTTTAAGTATCAGTCTTCAAAGATGTCATATTAACACAGTTGTGTCTAAGGTAGACATCTGTGTTGGTGTTTTATAATTCTAGAAATATTGCAATCTCAAATATTACTTCTCCATGCTACTTTTCTAACCCCGAAGTTACTGAAAATTAATTTTTAATTCTCTCTATATTTTTCCAGTTCTGAACTCATTTTCATGTTATATTCTTTATGTATATTTTCCATAATTTTGCTCCAATTTTTAATTCCTTCTTTAGTTGTGTATAACTCATTATTTTATTCATTCATTAATTTCATAAAACAAATCAGTGAATTTTGATATAACTTTTATTATTTATAATTTTTATTTTTTATTCCAATGGATGGGGGTAGAGACACATGTTTAAAGTTCTCAGCATTTGATAGGTTAAAGCAGGATAATTAAGCCAGGTGGTGGTGGCGCACACCTTTAATCCCAGCACTTGGGAGGCAGAGGCAGGTGAATCTCTGTGAGTTCGAGGTCAGCAGCCTGGTCTACAAGAGCTAGTTCCAGGGCAGGCTCCAAAAGCTACAGAGAAACCCTGTCTCCAAAAAAAAAAAAAAAAAAAAAAAAGCACTTGTCTGAATTTTGTCTCATTTGCTTAGTCATTCTTTAAATGTAATATGTATAAATATGTAGGTTTTTCTGGCCCAGTATTTCCATGTTCTCACCCTCCCACCCCTCTTTTTTTCTTAATAGGTCTCATGCAGCACAGGCTAGCCTCAAACTCAGTAGACAGCTGACAATGACTTTGAACTACAGATCCCCCGTCTCTATCTCCCAGGTGGTAGGATCACAGGCATGTGCCACCACACAAATACAAACTGTTTTCTTACATAAACCTAATAATCAAAATTTTAACAAGCTATTGATATAATGGCACCAGCCTTATTAAAATTTTATCCTTTCTTTGGGGAAGTGTATATGGTGCGGCTTTGCTAGAGGAAGTACATTTCTGCAGGCAGGTTTGGAGATTAAAACTCTGTACCACTTCAGGTTTTCTACTTCAGGATTGTGATTCAAAATGTGAGCTATCAACTTCCTGCTCCTCCCACCATGTCTACTGCCTGCTGCTATGCTTCCCCACCATGACTACTATGCCTCTAGGCCCATAAGCCAAAAATAAACCCTTTCTTCTATAAGTTGTTTTTAGTCGTGTTTTATCACAGCAATATAAAAGTAACTAACAGAGACGTTGGTACTGAGAGTACACTCTGTTGCTTTGACAAATATGATCATTGCTCTTATTATTATTTGGAGCAATGTGGAAGACCTTACAGCTTTGGACTAGAAAAAAAAATGGTTGAATTCTGTAAGCAGAGTTTAGCAAGCTGTTCTAGTAGGATCCTGGAAGATAGCAGTACTGAGAGTAATGCAGATGGCAAAGGCCCAGCTCAAGAGGTTTCAGAGGTAGGCAACATTAGCAACTGTGCTAGAGGCCATTGTGACATTCTGGCAAAGAAATCTGGCTGTCTTCTGTCACTGGCTTGAGCTGTGGGACCCTGTAGGCTGTGAATATGTGTTGTTCTCATTGGTTGATCAATAAATTGGTAGGATAGAGCCAGACAGGAAATTCAAGCAGAGACACAGGTGAAGAAGGATGAAGGCTAGGAGATGCCAGCCAGCCGCTGAGGAAGCAAGACATGTAGAAAATGAGGTCACATGGCAATACATAGATTAATAGAAATGGGTTAAATTAAATGTAAGAGCTAGCTAGTAATAAGCCTGAGCCATTGGCCAAGCATTTATAAGTAATATTAAGCTTTTAAGTGGTTATTTTAAAAGTGAATGTGGCACTGGGCAGGATGAAAAGCCTCCATTTACAGGCCTGAGAATCTGATGGAGGCTAAATGAAAAAGTAATAGACTATCTTAGTCAGGGTTCCTATTGCTATGAAGAGACACCATGACCACCGTAACTCTTACAAAGGAAAACATTTAATTATGGTGGCTCACTTACAGTTCAGAGGTTCAGTCCATTATCATCATGGTAGAATACGGGGGCATGCAGGCAGACATGGTAGTGGAAAGGTAGCTGAGTGTTCTACATCTTGGCTTGCAGGCAACAGGAAGTGGTCTGAGTCACTGGGAAGAATCTTGGGCATATATGAGATCTCAAAGTCAGCCTCTATAGTGACATACTTCCTCCAAGAAAGCAAACCTCCTAATAGTGCCACTCCCTTTGGGGGCCACTTTCTTTCAAACCACCACATGCAACAATTTCTTTGATAGATGTAATTTCAAGAGAGCATAATATTGAATCTTTGATATGGATTGTTATTAATGACTCTTGTACAAGTCTACAGTAAAAAAGAGCAAGTGGGGCAGAAAGAAATAAAATGTGCACAGTTTAAACAAAAAGAGCACCAGAAAACATAATACTGCAGTCAAGGCTTGTGTTGTGCTGCAATTATTGAGGAGATAAATGTCCTTAAGGAGAGTCCTGCTCTGCCCTGAGACAAAGAAGGGAGACCTCGGAACAAGACCCCAGTCAGCTAAGCTTCCAATGTGTAAGATAGCCTAAGAGGTTTTCTGCTCTTTGAAAGCAACTGAATATTGCTACTAATTTGGTTAACTGAAGGTGTATCCAACCAGAGCTGGAGCCAACCTTGGCAGTGCCAACCAGTGTGGTACTGGCTTTAGAGGCATGAAGGATACCAGAGTAGAGGGGGTGTGGATACTTCCTCTGCAGTTCCAGGGGGCTGCTGAGGTCAGGCAGCACGTGACTGGGAAGGCCGTGAGACAAAAATGTGATTTATGTAGGACCTAGTTTTGGAATGTTAGGGATGTTCAGAGATTTTAATTTATATATTAGGAGACTGCCTCGCATCATTATAAAAGGGCACATTATACTTTATTATAACTTTCTGAATTTTATAAACATTTATTTAAAATTAATATTTTTAAATAGAGCAAGTACTAATAATTTACCAACCTTAAAAATGCAAGATTCCTTTAAGTAAAAGAAATTATACAACTCTGAATATCTCCTGTGGGTCAAACAATGCTTATTAAATGGTTAACTATTAGTCTAGCACTCAATTTTAATCATTTAAGATTAGCTTAAAAAATATAAGCTAATATAGGGGCTGGAGAGATGGCTCAGAGGTTAAGAGCATTGCCTGCGCTTCCAAAGGTCCTGAGTTCAATTCTCAGCAGCCACACGGTGGCTCACAACCATCTGTAATGAGGTCTGGTGCCCTCTTCTGGCCTGAGACATACACACAGACAGAATATTGTATACATAATAAATAAATATTAAAAAAGAAATTATTGATTTATAATCAATCTTCACAATAAAAAAAAATTGCATTTGGCATTAGCACCAGTCTGACCAAAAGCCCAAACAAGTGTAATAAAATAGTTAGGCTACCAAGTCAAATAGGACATTTTAATTTCTTTTCAGAAAACTCTGACTTTGTAAGAATATCAGCAGAATTAACCCACTCTAAGAACACTGCCACAGTTAGAAATTCCAACACTAATGATATTCTAATTTCCTAACTTTGGGACAGTATTAAGTTAATTCTGTGACTCTGAGTTAATTGAGTGACTCTGGCTGAAGCTGCATGGTAACACACGTTCATTAGAAAAGTCAAGCAGATGCAGCTAGGAAACTTGCAAATGAAAAGATGGAAGATGTGGGGATGGGGAAGAGAATGCAATAGTAAAAGCTATTACATCTGCCACTAGCAATATGTAAACATAGCTGTGATGTGAAATTTCTCGATATAGTCCAAAGCAGCTGCTGCTGTCCCCCTACACACTTTGAAGTCTGAGCCTTATGTTGGCCTTAAACTCCTGATCTTGATCCTCCTACCTCTAGCCCCCAAGCACTGTGGTTACAGGTACCGCCACCACATCCACCTTATAATTTCTTTTTAAACAGCAACTTTACCATGCACTTAATGTTTACCGATCAATTATTTTATTCATGAGGATTCAAATTCTGGTATGTTTGAATCCTGCAGCACGCCGCTCCGGCCAGCAGAAGAGACGACCGCAACAGGATTCTTCTCAGAACACACTTTATTGGAGCACTTACACTTGAGGTTGTAGAGAGGCAAAAGACCCCGTCCCCGTGAAGCAGAAGAATATATACGGTGCCAGACAAAGCCCTGACGTGTCATCAACCCAATGGCTCAGGCCAGAATGGAGTGATCGTGCTTAAATTATGATTGGCCAGATCGGATGGCCAGATCGAAAGACTCCCCGCGTTGGGGGGGGGGGGGGAACGGCTCGGGCGCCATGAGCGCATGCGCACAAGTTGTCTGTCAAGTTTGACGTGGAACAGCAAACGGCGCCCAGGCTCCGGGCGCGCTACAGAATCCAAGTGATTTTTCCACATCAAAGAGTCAAGGCTGCAACCTAGGTAAATTATATTGCCTCTGGCATTAGTGCATACAGAGAAAAGCAAGAGTACATTGGGTTGGGGAGAATAGTTTAAAGAAATTCAGAGCAGCAATTAGTTGATTCACCAGTTTCTCAAAGGATCTAACCGATGGTAGAGAAACTAGACTTACCAAGAATGTAATATGGGAAAACTAAATCTTAAAACAACAAATGGCTGCGATGCGCGCGCGCGCGCACACACACACACACACACACAAATACGATGTTCAAATTATAAAAGCAAGCCAACAAAGATTCATCCCCCAAGCAACAATATCACCAATATAACTTTATACTTCTGACTGCTCCTTCGCTAGCCCTCAGGCTACCCCCATGTGGCAACCATTAAAATGAATTTTATGCTATGCCCTACTTTTTCCCATTATAATCTTTTTTTTAAAAAATTTTTCGAGACAGGGTTTCCCCGTAGCTTTTTGGTTCCTGTCCTGGAACTAGCTCTTGTAAACCAGGCTGGCCTCGAACTCAGAGAGATCCGCCTGCCTCTGCCTCCCGAGTGCTGGGGTTGAAGGTGTGCGCCACCACCGCCCGGCTTCCCATTATAATTAACACACGATTATTTGTGCTTGCTCTTAAACTCCAAAGGCTGTGTGCTGTCCTCCACAAAGTGGTTCCTTCATTCACTGTATTTTAAAGATCGCATCTATTCTACTGTCATTGGTTATTTGTTCTTTTCCACTTGTTTTAGAGTCATTCAGGCCATTTCCCCGATTACTCTTTTAGGAAATAAAAGAAATTTTTCTTTGTTTCATTCTCAGTATGTTAACCCTATCTAAGCTGTGTCCAGTTAGACGTTACTCAGATTTAGCCCACAGCTTTTACACTGTTGGGAGGTTTTGAGAATTAAAGTTGGGTTGCAAGAGTAGAGGTGGATTGAGAGTACCAAGCATCCTGACACTGTCAACAGACAAGTTCATAGAAACAGAAAAGACAACGTATGGGGCCAAATAGTATACTTTGCTCACAGAGAGCCCCTCAGAACAGCAACATCCAGGGAAGAGATACCTACGGCATTTCGGGACTTTAGGAAGTGCCACCATTGCTGGAAAGAACTGAGCGCCCTCAAACGCGGAAGCATAAAAACCTAGCGCAGTAGACACTGGATGCGGTGTCACACAAACCGCGCTCCGCTGGAAACAGCCTCCGCACGCTAAAGAGCCCGAGTGTGTGTGAATAAAGGGGTGTGCGGGGGGAGGCAGGGCCAGCGCCTCATCTAGCCGCTGCCGACCCTCTCTCACTATTCTGGACAAAGCAGCCTCGCGACAGACCAGCGACAGGGCCGTGACTGTACTCTCCGAGTCAGAGGTCTATAGATCTCTGGTCGGACTGTTTGGGAGGTGCGCTGCCTCCTACTTCCGGTGGCGGAGAGGAGCAGTTGCTATGGTAATCTAAAAAAGGCGGAGGTCCGTCCGGCTGCGCTGAGAGATTCGCAGAACTACTGAAGAAAATTGGCTGCTCTTCTTGGTTTGTGAGCTGAAATTAGGTAGCCACCGGCACCCCCTCTCGCTCTCTCGCTCGCTCTGCCCCTCACTGTGTGGCTGCCTCTCCCACCAGCTACGTTTACTTTTGTGTCCTAACGGCCCGTGCCTGCTCCTGAAACACAGGGATCCAGCAGCATTGTGGCCTGCGGAATACAAAAACGGAGAGAGATATGTCTCCGATTAGCTGTGGCTGTTACATGGTGCAGCCCCGGTGACTGGATGGCTCTCTGTTCTCACTCGGCCCTTTAGACGCCTTGGGCGCTTGTTAACAGTTTATTTTTCCTGCTTATTGTGTGTCTGGTTATTTATGGATCCGTTTGCTACAATGTAGTCTCCAAGCCCCTGTCTCAGTCTTGGACTAGAGTTTTAAATAAAAGGGGGTTTCCGAGCCCTAGGGGTGCAATTATACATATATTTAAGCTTCAGTTTAGACTCTCTTCACAGGAAGGGAAAGAATAGAATTCTGGAACATTTCTGCCATGGGAGTTCCATGTGAGAATAACCCTATTTGGAAAGAGCGTTTGAAGAAGATCCTTAAAAATATGTTTTTAAATTGCTGGCTGTAAAGTGAGTGCTCGTTCTTCCTTATTGGAACAGTTTTCTTTCACATTTGTGAGATGGCGTGCACGCATATGTGTTTAAAACTGATGTTTAATTATGGCGGTACCAATTTGCAGTAACCAGACTGTGACACCGCATCCCTATGGGGTCCTTCTAAATCTGGTGTAATATGAAAGTGTCAGGCAGGCGGTCTGTGTATTATAAATAGGGTACTTCATCCATGATAAGCGATTATTATCTTTCTTTCCCAAGTGTAAAAGACCTACATAATTCACAAAGGTGCCAGTGATTTAGGCCCCCTGAGTAAGAATCCAATGAGTCCTGAAGGGGACGCTACCTGTGCCATCTTATTGTTCAACGTGAACTATTCAATTTATTAGATTGAAATGTATTTTTAGAAGTCAACGCAGGCTAAAGTAATGTTGGCAAGCCATTAGACCACCAGCACAATTTAGCACCTCATAGTAGCCTTTGTTCAATAAACCTTCATCCTCCTTAAACGGAAGAAACCACTGAATTTTCACAGCTTCCTGCTAACTGGGTGACATCTCTGTCCCTCGATCTCATCATCTGTAAAATGGACAAAAAGTACCTGGTCAGTGTAGTAAAAAGGATGAAATAAGATGTACGATTGTGTATTAATGTCTTATGAACAGAGGCTCTGTACAGACCCCAAATATTACTGCTAATGAAGGAACTCAGTAAAGCCCAATGGTAATAAATGAGACCAGCTAGACAGTGATTTGACACATGCTGTGTTATGGAAATGTTAATGTTAATGAGTTAGTTAATCCTGCTCTGGAGGGTGGGTGTCACCTGCAGCTGATTTACATAAAACAGCTCGCTGTTAGGGAATCTCACCCCTCTATAGTTTCTTTCACATGACTGTGTCCTGTAGTATTCTGTATGCTTCCTGTTTGTAAACAGATGGAATCTTAGCAACCTTTTGAAGTCTCCCATGACCTCTTGTTTTGAGATGATAGGTGTATACACATTTTCTTTGTTCTGATTTCTTTTATATTATACTACAACTTTGTTCTTTGGGATATTTTATATTTGAGGAATTATATACGTGTGTGTATATATATAATTAGAACTCAATTGTTAAAGATTTTATTTAACGTGTACTGATGAGTTCATATAGAGGTTATAACATTTGCCTTTTTTATTCTATGAGTAAAATCTTTACTAGCCCAGTGCTCCACCTCATGGTGTTACATTTGCGTTTTAGGTGATTTACCTAGACTAAAGTAAAATTTTAATTGTTTTCTAATAGAATGGCCGGCAATCCTGGAAGTGATGCAGCTTTGGGTACTCAGAAATCAATGTTCTCGGGGAGTCCCCGAACAAAGAAATTTCCACTAACTGAGCAGGAGGCATTTTATATGAACTGTAGAGCCGCCTACTTAACTATCTTCAAAAGCAGCCTGGAAAACATTATTTCTAAGGATCAACTTTACTTAGGTAAATTTTTACCTGATTTGTTGAAAGTTATTAGACTGAAAAGTCTGAATTAGAATTATGTCATCGAGTCACTCCAGTTTCACAGTGAGACAAGCAACAGGACTGTAAGAAGCAATAACTGTTTCTATGGTTACATATTCTAGGGGCTTCCAGATTATACACATAGAAACATATATGTATATATATATATATACAAGTCCATATATATGGAGGGGGAGATTGTGTATTCAGAGCTTCTATCAGTTACTACGTGCTTAAGAGTTGTTACTGTTGCCGTTTTTCAGTTGTCCTGGTGGTGCTTTAGATTTATAATAGTAGAATTAAAACCCTTTGGCCGTCTGACTCACTAGTCTGAATTTTGACTTGCATTAAGAAAAAGATAAAAAAATTGCAAGACTGGGGTCAAATGACGTAAAAGAAAAATATAGATAAATGAAAACTTAGAAGAGAATTGGGGGTTGGGAGGTTTTGCTTCTTATTCTACCCATTATCATATTTTAAATTCTTCTGGCTGAGAAGTCCTCCACATCGCTAAAGGTGATGTTTATCAGGCTGTTAATAACCCGGAGGGCTTGGTGCTGGTAGTCTTCAGTCCCTGGAGGGCTGGATGCTGGTAGTCTTCAGTCCCTGGAGGGCTGGATGCTGGTAGTCTTCAGTCCCTGGAGATGGGTAAATGACAGTAGCAGGTGATGCCGATGGCTTGTGTCAGTTTCTTCAAGGCTAATATTGAGAACAGAGAAACTGGGTTTCTTTGCCATCTTTAGAAGTGATTTCCTTAAACCAAAATTCTGCTGTGTTTCTGCGAAATGTCTTGGGTTTTTATACATATGATCTCTTTCTAAGAAAGTTCATTTGGAGGAATGATGAAAATTGACAAGATTAAAATATATTTGCTCTCCATAAGAAGACGTTAATTAAATAGTTTAAGAACAAATGCACACGACGGCAGCAATTTTAAAAAATTATCTGTAGCTTTACTTTGACTTACATAATTTTAAAATTAGTAAACTTTCATCCTGAATTTTAAATACTTGTGCTTAATTGGCATATATTAAATAGTATAGGCAGAAACTCAGTTAATTAAAACTCCACTTTGCCACTGTTGGTAAAATATCTGAGTTTTTTTTCTTTTGAAAATAGAAACAGTGGGGGGGGGGGTGGAGAGATTGTTCAGGGGTTAGGAGCACTGCCTGCTCTTCCAAAGGACCCGGGTTCAATTACCAGCATCCACATGGCAGCTAACAACTGTTTTGTAACTCCAGTTCCAGAAGGTCTGACACCTTCACACCAATGCACATAAAATAAAGCACATTAAATAAATTATTAAAAACAAAAAGAAAATAGAAATAGTGGCTGTGCATGGTGGTGCATGCCTTTAATTTCAGCACTCGGGAGTTAGAGGAAGGTGGATTTCTGTGAGATCAAAGCCTGGTCTGCAGAGAGTGTTCCAAGGCAGCCAGGACTGTTCCACAGAGAAGCTTTGTCTCAGGGAAAAAAAAGGAAGGAATGAAGGAGAGAAAGGAAGAAAGGAGACATTGAACTTGTTAACTTGAAAAGTTTAACATACCTTCCTCTGGTACAGTTCTTGTACTGTTAATCAGTTCACATGTATTAATAAGTTACTGTCAGATAAGTGAAATTATCTGGGCAGAAAACAAATCTGGTTTTGCATTTCTGTTGTCACACATGATTTTGGTTTTGGTTTAAGGAATATTAATATTCTTTGTAGCACTGTTAAGTTAAAGATAGTTCGTACAAAGGAATATGTGCATCAGTGGCATGTTTTTCTTACTACTTTTTTCTTACATGCTTCTGCTCTTAGCACGTAACATATGCTCTGACATTTCCACTCTGAGTCAGACTCAGCAGGACCAGCGCCACTACAGACACATGGCCAGGCTAAGTACACCGTAAGCGGATCAGTAGATAGACGTCAGCCTTGCAGTATCTGCACCTAGGGAGACTTCTCAGAGGAGAGACCTTTCCTCCGAAGGACATATTTTGGCATAATTAATTTTATTTTGAGACAGTTATTCTTTTTAAATCAGTATTTTAAAAGAAGTGGTGCTATAGTTAATGCTAGAGCCTTTGCACAGGCCTGGAGTTCAAGCCTCAGCACCTAAAAAAAAAGACACACCCATAAGATTCTTAGGCAAATAGAGTAGTCAGGCATGAAGGCACAAGCTTACCATCCCAGCACTCAGAAAGCTGAGGCAGGAGGATTATCTTAAGTTTGAGGCCAGCCTGGGCCATAGTAGAGACTCTCCAAAATGGGGGGAAAATTGAAATTTTCTTTTGTTATTGATGGTAGTGACAAGTGTTTGCCGAGCTGCTATGCCTAAGAGTTGGTAAAATGGATTTTCTAAATATTTATCAAAAGAATTTCCTTCCCCAAATAGATTTTTAACCTTCAAATTACAACTTCATTAGGTTCTACTTTATCCTCCCATTCTAGTCAGTGGAGTTGACTAGGAATAGATCCCTAAATGCATATGCTATTTCTCTGATTCTTTTGGTAAATGAATTATGGAATTGTTTGTTACATATTAGGCAAATACTTAGGGAAGCATGGTAATCAAGGGTTTTGTCTGTATCTATATTCAATGCTGTACATTTCCATAAAGGTCTTATAAGCAGATAGAACATGGCAGTTACTATAATGAAAACCTTGAGTTGGTTCTGTGGTTAAGGACATCTACTGCCAAATTTAACAACGGGAGTTTAATTCCTGGCACCCACAAGATGAAAGAAAAAAACGAACTCTTTAAATCGGCTTCTGCCCTCCACATACATTGTGTACCTGCACACACACACACACACACACACACACACACACACAATAAAGTGTTAAAAAATAAATTCTGTCTGAACAGTGGTGGTGCACACCTTTAATTCCAGCACTCAGGAGACAGAGGTAGGTAGATCTCTGTGAGTCTGAGGTCAGCCAGGTCTACAGAGCAAGCTCCAGGACAGCCAGAGCTACATAGAGAGACCCTGCCTCAATAAATAAACAAACAAACAAACAAACAACCAATAAATAAATAATTTGATTGATTCTGTTGGCTGTGTAGGTCATCTCTAAGATTATCTTGTTCTCTTTCCTGTGTCTGTTTGAGTTATCTAAGTACAGTGCATTGAAACAAACTGAAGGATGGGAAAATGTCTCTTAGTCTTTCAAATGTAAGTCACGCCACAAGTAGCAGTAGTACACTTAACATGTAGACTTTACATAGGCCAACAAGGTGGCTCAATAAGTAGAGGTGCTTGCCATCAAGCTTGACCTGAGTTCAGTCCCCAGAACCCGCATGGTGGAAGGATAGAACCAACTACAGCAAATTGTCATCTGACCTCCACAGTTGGTCCTGGCATGCATGTGCAGGCACACACACAGATAATACTGATAATGATATTAATAATGCACACATACAATAATAATAAATATATAAGATATAAATATTTTAAAAGATGTAGAATTTACATTTATATTACAGAACAACTTTGTACCCAAAAAGGCTTGTGTCTCCAAGAACAAAATCACCCTTTGTATGATTATGTGCAACAAGTGCCCAATAATTGATTTAAATATTTGTATTTATTATGTTGATCTAGTTTCTCTTTCCTTATGGCTATTTCTCTAATGTTTCTCTCTGTTTTATATTTACTAATCTTCATTACATTAAATTGTAGAAAATTCAGATAAGCATTTTAGTGTTGATTTATGATGCATATATAGTACACATTCCCATCCAAAATAGTTGGAAATTCCCAATATACTATTTTATAATAAAAATTGTTAGCACAATTCAAGACAGATGCAGCTTAGAAATGTAATGCTTTCTTCTCTGATGGTTCATAAGTGTATTAGTTCATGATGGACAGTTACAAAGTAATGTGTAGAAGTCCATTCGCGAATCACTACATCACTTGTCTTCAAATGGACAGGTGTCTGTAATTGCTTAAAGACATTGTACTTAGTGTTGTGAGACGTATACAAATACACAGCCTTTCTGAGATCTGCCTCTTTTACAGATATAAAAATACAGTTAGAAATGAAAACCATTTAACGATTGTGTCTGTGCGATGCTTTTCTAAAGGCTTATCAGCTTTCCCTGATTTCTAACAGGGTCATAACTGTAAATGGACTCTTCTTAAAAATTATTACATTTAGTTAAGTATGCTTGTGTGTGTATGAGCATGCATGCACACAATGTGATTGCACTTACATGCACATATGCATGTGTGGTGCCTCTTTGCACATGCATGTACATGGCAAAGAATGTAGAGGTCAGAGAACAACTTGTGGGAGTGGGTTCTTTCTGCTGTGTGGATCCTGGGGATAGAACTGAAGTTCTTGGGCTTAGTGGCAAGTGCCTTCACCTACTGAGCCATCTCCCTAGCCTTGCAGTGGATGCTTTTGTACATATATTTGACATTTAGAACATGGTTGATATTCTGGAGCTCCTACTACCTAACTCTGATGAACATTATAGATGCCACACCTTGTTGACATAAAAATTCTCAAATAAATGAGTTTTTCCATTCACTGAAATATCTGTCAATCCTGAAAAAATAGTCCTTTATGCTTTTTGTAGTTACCCCTATTTTCTTAAAAAAAAAAAATTCAGTCAACCTTGTTTTCTCTACTAGTTCTTAGGTAAACCAGCTGGGTCCAGTGTGTCATCCTTGTAATCCCCACACTTTGGAGGCAGAGGCAGGGAGATCACATCAAGTTCAAGGCCAAACCAGATCAACAAAATGAGTTCCAGGCTGGCCTGGGCTACAGAGTGAGAACCTGCCTTAAAAAATAAAGTTCTTAAGTAAGCCAGTTAATGACAGTTAAGTAGGTTGAAAACAAAACCAATAGAAGAAGGGAAAAAATCAGTTCTGCCACTAATATGTTAAGTCTCTTTAGCTGGTAGGCATATATATTTTTTGTTTTCAATAATGAAGTATACAAGGATGTAACTATCTTGAGAAACATACATTGGTGTAACTCTATAGTCAGTAGCAATGGTGATATAGTGACAGATATTGAATTTGCTTGCTAATATATAGGGATTGAAGAAAAATGCTGAAATACCAATTCCAAATGTTATAGTAATATATGATCCTTTTTTACATTGAGCAGCTCTTCAACATGCGGGAAGAAGTCCATCTCAAAAGACTATTAATAAGTACTGGACTCCTCAAACTGCCAAACTGAATTTTGATGATTTTTGTATAATTTTAAGCAAGGAAAAACCTACTTCAAAAGCAGAATTGCTAAAATCATTTAAACAATTAGATGTGAATGACGATGGCTCCATTCTACACTCTGACCTTCATAAATATCTAACGAAGGTAAGAACTGTGGGAATTCTATACTGTGTGTCTCTAAAGCAACTGGAGTCCAGCTTGGGCTGCCAAAATCCACATTAAAGTAAGCATTCTCTCAACAGGTAAAATGAAGGGCACAGAGTATTTATAAAGTATTGGCATTCCTTCTCCATGAAAAGTGCTTTATAAATTAAAGAGAAAGTATAAAGCTGAGCCTGTGTTTCAGTCTCCCTGCTCCCATGTCATTCTTTTCTGCCCAGAACTCTGAGGATCTAGGATTTTCATGTGTTTAGTAAAAGGAAAATAAGTGTAAATGTGATATGAAATAATTTTCTGTCATTTCATTTTCTTTCTTTCTTTCTTTTTTAACACAGGATTTCTTCGTGTGTGGGCTTCGTAGACCAGACTGTCCTTGAACTCAGGGATCCGCTGCCTCCTTAGTGCTGGGATTACAGGCGTGCACCACCGTGCTCAATTCATTTTGTTTCTTGAACACTTAGAAGATATTATTATTATAACTTTAATATCCATTATTACAGACTCTGTAACATGAATTGTTAAAATCGTGAAATTGAAATTAAGGATATTTTCACAAAATTTAATAATTTCATGAAATTTTATTTAATATAGTTTCATTATTGCTTAATTCTGACTCATAATGAAACTACATATTCAAAATTATTTGTGGAGGAGATTCAAATGTATTTCTAACTAGGCACTGTACCTTACCCACATTTTTAATTCCAGCAGCCGGGAGAGAGGCAGGCAGATCTCTGAGAGTTCCAGATCAATCTGGTCTACATAGTAAGTACCAGGTCAGCCAGGTTATATGGTGAAACTGACTAAAAAAAAAAAACCCAAAATGTATTTCTACCATCACCATAAACAACAAAAAATTGATTCTGTTGTCTTAAAACAAATCTTCTTTTATTTCCAGAGAGGTGAGAAGATGACTAAGGAAGAAGTAAATGCTGTGATAAACTTGGCTGGTGTAAATGCTAATGGAAAGTTTGACTACATGAAGGTAGACGAGCCCTTATTGATATGAACCTGCGTGCTGTGAAAGGAATCACTTTTAATTTTCCCCAGTGCTGCTAATGTATAACTGACAAAATGGTGTATATTGATAATGTATACATAGATGCTATTGATACATGTATATATTGTGAAATGATTAGACCATATCAGATATGTGTTTGTTATTATTGTAGTCAACCAAGGGACTCATCCATGCTCAACACTGTACCATGGAGCAACTCCAGCCCTTATACAAGTGTTTTTTTTTTTTTTTTTAAATACTGACAAGGGCATAGTTATAAACTGAATACTCATTGTAATTTTAATTTATCCTCTTCAGTCTCACAATTATGATCTGATGATTATATTTAAAATAGTATAGGGCAGGCATCCCTAACCTCAACATTCAAAATACGAAATGCTTCATAATCTGAAGCTAAGTTTCATGTGTGAGCCATGTGAGGCCTCCTAAAAGTATTGCATGAAACTTCCTCTGGCTATTTGTATAAGCAGTACGTGAAACATAAATATATTTCTCAGTTAAGACTTAGATACCATAAGATATTCTACTATGTATCTGCAAATGCTCCAAAATCTGAAGTCATCCAAAATACTTTTGGTTGGAGCATTTTGAAAAAGGGCCACTCAACCCACATAACCAAGTTAAAATGCATACAGGTATACAAACAAGCATAGAGACTCCCTTCAGAAATGAACCTTTTCTGGGCTGGAACAGTCATAAAAATTATTTAGAACAAATGCAAGTCTATGTGTCTTGTTAAAAAAAAAATAAATCACCTCTCCTGGTGTACCATTCATTTTCACTCGGAGTGTGACCTCACTGATTGATGGCTGCATTTCACTAGGTCGCTTGGGGCTGGGCAGTCTGGTTCAGGGAAAATAACACGAACAACAAGTAAAGTAAGAAACACGTTTCATTGACTGGCCTCCTCCTTGCCTACTAATGTGATATGCCTCCCTCGCCTCCCAGAGGTCGAACAGAACATTTTCCCCACCAGCTGACTTTCTTCTATTTCCTTTAGTTTTGTAAATTATATATGACAACCAGCGAGCAGTGTCTCAGGACTACTCTAGACAGGCTGGAGGCCGACAGTAAACTGAGACGCCAGCAGTTTGGAAGCCACATGGAAGGGTCCCCTGAAAGAGGCCCATCTCCAGCACCAAAACCGTCACCTAGAATCATAAGAAAAAATGACCAGGAAACGTTCTCAAGTAAAGGTATTTACTGTCAATACTAAAATTTTCTTGATTAGAGATGATGGATCATAATTCAGGCAACAATTTCTTTCATCTCCAGTTATCAATAATAAAGTAAATGAGACCGTTCCTAGACTTTCTTAGCAGTAAAAATCTACTGAAGTAAAATTTTATTATGAAACTTCACTTGGCTGTGCTCATTATATTTTATTTAACTAAAATTCCAGACTAAAAGATGACATATTGAAATAAAGAATCTTACATTAGTAGCACATAAATTAAAACCATTAAGGCCTGATCTATATAAAGCTCTAAGTGCATTTCAGTGGGAAGAACAGAGTGAGATGAGAGTGGTGGACCGTGTGGCCCCGTGTCTAGAGATTAACTGCTGCCAACCACTTTTCATAGAAGACCAAACCTCTTCCTTTACAGGCGACGCAAGCCCTTCCTTGCTGTCAACAACTAGAAAGTTCAAAACATCTGTTTCCTTCACAATTACCATGAGTGCTAATAGTAACCGAGACTCAAAGTTAACAGAGCCAAACCTAAAGGTACAGTACTTTAAATGAACAAAATCAACTTTTTCTGAAAAGTATCTGACTTTAATTAAGATTATTAATAATTATTAAATGTTCACAGGGAACCAATGGAGTTTGTGAACTAATTTGAGTTTTTCCTATAGAATGCAGTATTTCTATTTGTAATATTTTAAATTAGATTTTATTTATTTATGAAAGAGTCAGCTCTTTCCTTGCACCTTGTGGAGTCAGGACAGAATATGAGTTGTGCACTTTGATTGTAGACACCTTTGTCTGTTGAGCTATCTTGCTGACTTTGGTTATGATGTTTTAAAGTAAAAAGAATGAGCAAGAATATTATTATGTATAAGGTCTTTAGTTTGAAAATGGTGACTCTTCAATTTTTAAATTTGATGAATAGATTAATTATCTATGTACCTTGACAAGTAAAATGTTTTGTTTTACAAATACTTTCCCTAGGTATTGTGTAAATAAATCATCCATTCAATATCAATTCCTGTGAGAGAAAGACCACAAAGTCACTTTGCTAAGTCAATATTTGTTGAGTGTTAATATTGATCTTCTTCCTTTGTTTTCCCTTTTTAGACTCAACTTTTACTAGTTTTCTTTCAGCAGAAAATAATAGCTACAGAAATATAAAACATTAACTGGAAACTGCTAGGATACATTAAAAATGTGCACCTGGAGACCTCTGTAGAAGGGGGAAATGGTTATGACCACACACTAGAACTGCTGTTAGAGAACTGAACTGATTGTTCTCCAGAGCTGCATTCTTGTTTCAAATAACAACTCTGTATTTGTTATTGAACTCTGAAGTCCCTTATATCTTTAAATTGTTAGACAGTGACATTTGTTCTATATTAAAATTTTAAAACATCATCTCTAAGGAATTTTGCTCTGACTGTTTAGGAATCTATACACCCTAAACAATTTGGTGTGCATGTCCAGTTTGTTCACACATATTTTGTGTTCCAACAGTGTTATTTTTCACCAATAGAACCTGTTTTCATTTTGTAATTAAGTTAAATGTTAAAATATTAGCCTGATTATGATTTACCTAATTCTAAAGTGTTTAAATTTAGTCATCATGTAGAGATATAAATATTAATAGATTATACTGAATCATAAGATTTTTCTTCTTGCCATTAATACAGTTCCTTTAGGTCAGTCCAACAAATAATTTCTAACCGAGTAATATGTGTCAATTATTTTGCTTGGTATAAAATATGGACCTTGAATTGAAGAAATTTCCATTTGATTATTATTTATCATATGCCAAGGTAGCATAGCATTGTATTTCATTGTTATAATACATATTTACTGATTGACTACTCTGTTAAAAGAGTTTTCTTGGAACTGATCAAAGAGCTCAGAATAACACACCTGAAAGTAAATTCTAGCTATTCCCCTAGTGACTATGTAAATGGGGGCAGGTTTAACAACCTCTCTTTTGAGTCTGATTTTCTTTAACTATAAATTGGGAATAACTTTATTTAATGTATTTTAAAGGATCTATATTCTTTGTTTGTGTTTGTTTGTTTTGTTTTTCAAGACAGAGTTTCTCTGTCTGTCCTGGAACTAACTCTGTAGAACAGGTTGGCTTCAAACTCACAGAAATCTGTTTGCCTCTGCTTCTCGAGTGCTGGGATTGAAGGCCTGTGCTACCATTGCCTGGCCTAAATTGATTTCAAAGCATTTAGCATAGTATTAGGGACATAGTCACTTAAATTTTTTAAAAAAGTATTACAGATCTAAGACATGACTGCAGTTCTTTATATGGAAATGAAATGGAAGTCTAGTCTAAGAACAGTTCTTCTGGAATTGGATTGTGAATGGAGATGGGAGAAGACTTACCTGAGAGGCTGATAGCGTTATCTGCATGTGTAGTGATGCTAGCTTGACCTAGGTAGTTATTGAGTGTACTAGGAATGGGAGGGTTCTAATAGACAGTCCCAGGATTAGTCTGCAGGCCTTAGTGGTTATAAAAGATCCACCTAAACATCAAGAAGGAATGTTGGTGATGACTGAAAATTAGATTTTAAAAATATTAAGAATTTAATTATTAAAAGAAGTTGACATACTGTCAATTTAAAAACGTTGTTTACATTTATTCCTTATGTGTATGTGCTCCTGCAGCAGAGTGCATGTGGAGGTCAGAGGGCAGCTTGTTCTCTTGTGAGCTGGTTCTCTTCTTCCTGTTTATGGATCCCAGGGACTGAACTTAGGGAAAGTACCTCTGCCTGCTGAGCCATCTTTGTCAACTTTTTAATCCCTCATCTTTAATATAAATATTAATTTCTTTCAGAAATGTTGGCCTTGCATTTCTTAGCCTTCTTTGTTTATTATCTTATATTTCTTAGATGAAGTGACCCAAAATTACTGTTATTTTGACTTTTGAGACAGACTATCCGAGGCTGTATAGAGATTTCCGGTGTAATCAAGAATAATCTTGAAGTTTTGATCCTCCTGTTCCCACCTTCATCCAAGCGCTGAACACATTGCTAAGTGAGCTGGTGCTTTAGTCTGAGGCTTTCTGTCACTCAGCAGGGGTCAGCTCTTTCTGTTGGCATTTTACTTAGAAGCAGTTTTATTTTTGTAGATATTAAATACATTTGTGAAATTTTAGGACCATTCTAGTATTTGGTTGTGAAAATACAAGATAAATTACTAATAAGACAGCTAAATTAATCTTTTTCAAGAACTTTAAGACAGTTGGTACCTCAGTTTATGTGGGACAGAGAAGAGTGGGATTGCACAGAAAGCGAGAGGCTTCAGAAATGTGAATTTGTTGCCATGGGGCAAGTATAAGCCAGAGTCTCTCTCCCTGCCCTCTCTCCCTTCCTCCCTTCTTCCTTCCTCCTATGCTTTTGCTCACTTACTAAGAACACATGGTCTTGCTGTGTTTGTCCAGGCTGGACTCGAGCTCACAGGCTCGGGCATTCGTTTGTTTCAGCCTCCTAGAGTAGCTGAACTGTAGGCACCATGCTTAGCAGCCAGGTTTTAAATCATATATCCACACATTTATGAAAGACTTGAATTACAGGAGGAAAATAGGAATGTGCCAGTAACTGTACATATATGACTTCCTATTGCTCATACTTCAATACTCTATCACTATTCTCTTTTTAATTTTGGATTCTATCCAGTTAGGTTCAGTAATATTCAAGAAATGTCAAGAATTTTCCCTTGAGAGAGGAATAGCTTTAACTTCCTTGCTATAAACCAGTCACTACTGAAATTAGAGTAGGCCACAAGTCGTCAGTGGTAAGCTCCAGAGATGTAACCTGCCGGTTTATACTCTTAATTGGGACTTGCCTAAATATATGTCATCTAAACATGTTTTTAGATATGTATATGACACATACCATACAGCAATATATAGTATACATACATGTATCATACAATATCAAGCTGTATGTATTCACAGCATGTTATATATGCATAAACCATGTACATGTGAAGCATACCATATTTCATACACAAGTTTCTCTACAAAACAGTACAAGTGCATAATACAATTATGCATATAAATATATAATACAAATTGATAATGACTCAGTCTTAATGTTTGTTAAAGCACTAGTTATGTTTCCTTTTCAAAATGTTAATCAATTGATCCATCAATTAAAAGATAATCCATATCAGTTTTCCTTTATACATCATCTACTTAGCCTTTTATTTTAAAGAATTCTTTACTGACAAAAAATTAAGAGCGCATTTCAAACAACGAAAGCGAATAGCTTCCTGAAAGGACATGACACCGACTCTCGGTAAAGAGTGGTGGAGATGACAGCCTCCCGTGCTGTCACGTGGCAGGTCTGCTTGCGCTAGAATTGTTGTAAGGACAAGTGTTTACCAGAGCGACCCAGGAAAGATGAACTATTTTCTACTTTAAAATTTGTAGGTTGTGTCTTTAGTATTTCCTTATTTCTTATGAATGGGATAAGTAAGCTATGTGTCACCAGTGAAGTCCTTTGCACTTATAGGAATGTTCTCAAATTGGTAGAATCTAGCACCACCTCATGCTCGCTCTAAGAATTACAAGCTGTTTTATTTGTCAAAAAATGTATTACATATGGAATTTCCTCCTCTGTTATTCTAAAATCATTTTAAAACTCAAGAGTACATTCATTTTCTCATAAACTCAAACTGTCAGCCGTATCTGTATTATATTCAGATTTATTTATTTGAACAATTAAGACAATTTCTCAGTATTTTTTTACTTTTAATTTATAGCATGTTGGTTTGAATTCATTCATTCTCAGGGTGTTAGTCTGAACCCAAGATTCCCCTCCCCCGAAAAATAAGCAAAAACAAAAAACCTTTGTGATTGAAAGTCTTGTTTTAAGTAAAATTCAAGTTGAATAAGCACTGTATGTTTAATAAGTTTTGTGAATCTAAGGAAACCCACTTGTTTCTTTATAAGCAGTGCTGCGCAAGGTTTCCTAGTGATGTCATTTACGGTTCTTCTTTCGGGGTCAGTCATGTGGCACTCGCCCTACCTTTGTGTAGGGATTCCCTGCTGTTTCCAGGCCTGTTAGCCTCAGTGTAATATTACAGTATGGAGTTTGGCAGTCTCCCATAGAAACTTACAAATTCTTTTTCTTTTATAGCATTTTTTTTCCAGAACTGGAACATGGGAAAGATATCTAATAAAAATGCTAACCTTCTCAGCTAGATTTTTAAAGCCATTTCCTATCAGCCCTTGGCACTGCCCCCAGAAGAACTGCCATGAACAACTTCTCTTTAGTTTCCCAAATGTCACAAATCACATTAACTACTAATATTCTAAACAAAGTACATTTAAGGAAAACAAGTTCTTTTAGGGCGGTGAGAAGGCTCAGTGGGTAGAATCTTGACAACTTGAGTTCAATCCCCAGATCCCAGTGGTAGGAGGGAACCAGCTTTAAAAATATGGAGAGCTGCTGCATGTAAGCTAAACACTTAAGTTTGTTCAACCATTAAGAATATAAATGATAATGCTCCATCATTGTATCATTTACTGTATGTGTTTATGTTATATATTATGTTACTGATTTATAATATAAACGTGAAACTTCATTTAAAGCTCACTTTAGAAAATCATGGTAGTTTTTTTGTTGGTATGTTTTATTTTTGAACAAGGGTCTCACTGTAGCCCTGACTGGCCTGGATCTCTGAGTATGCCAAAGGGGTCACAAACTTGCAGACATCCTCCTATTTCTTCCTCCCAAGTGCTGGGATTATAAGCAAAGTTGCTATGCCCAGTATTCATCGCAGATATTAAATGCAAAGTAGATCAGAACTCAGAATACAAGTGGTAGATGGGAGAGGAAGACTTCTGAACTGTGATATCATGCCTGCTGTGTTGTTTTCCAATCTTTGCCTCTCTACCAAAATGGATGTCCTAGATTGCCTTTAGACCCTCTATATCTTTACAAGGAGCTGACATCTCTATGGGAAGTTGCAAGATCCGAAATTCTCCCAAGCCCTCCAAATTGTAAATAGTAACCTGATGCCACAAGCACAACACCCCACACCTGCCCTCATGCGATGGCTGCACCCCAGCTTGCGGCACGTGCTGCATACTTAGGTGCTGTGGGACAGTGGCTTTATCCTGTATAGATTTGTTTCTTGTGCGTGTTTAATAAAATGCTGATCGGCCAGTAGCCAGGCAGGAAGTAGAGGCAAGGCAATGAGAACAGGAGAATTCTGGGAAGAGGAAAGGGTCAGTCCGCAGTCATCACAGAGAAAGCCAGACACAGAGCAAGCAAGATGAGAATGCCTCACTGATGAAAAAGGCACCAAGCCACGTGGCTAATACAGACAAGAATTATGGGCTAATATAAGTTATAAGAGTTAATAAGAAGCTTGAGCTAATAGGTCTACTAGTTTATAATTCATGTAAGACTCTGTGTATTTCTTTGGGATGAATGACTGTGGGACCAGGCAGGACAGAGACCTCTGTCAACCCTTAGGCTATGTGTAAAAACGTGCTTAAGAAATGGTGACTCTCCTGTTCAGATTTGGGTCTCATTCCAAAGATGTCATGTCATGTATAAACAACTATTCCAAAACCTGAAGGAACAAAGCAAAATTTAAAACATTTCTGGTTCTCAAGATTTTAGAAAAATACATGCAATGTATATTTGACAATTATGATTGATTTATTTTATGTCTGCATTTTCTCTCGTATATTTGTACACTCCTGGAGGGCAATAGGTATGTCTGACATTTCTTTAGGGTCGTCTCTCATTTTCTCATCATTATTATGCATGCTGAAACATTTAATAAATATTGTTTGAAAATGTTTCCCTTCATTTCAGGACTGGCAGTATGTGCAGTCAAAAGGCTGTTTCTTTTTAGAAGAAGATGGTGAAGTCGTTAGTCATCAGTACAAGATGCACATAGCGCAAAGATCAGTGCTTTATCTAACAATTAAGCCATTGAATCTGAGTCAAGTTGAAGGCAAGTTTAAATTATTTATTTGTTTATGTTTGTATGTATGTGTTTTTGTTTACTCATTCATTCATTCATTCATTTGAGGCATGGTATCACTGTGTACCTCTGGCTATTCTGGAACTCATTATATAGACCAGACTGACCTTGAACTCACAGAGATCTATCTGGGAGTAAAGACTGAGGCTGCTTTACTTATCTATTTTTATTTTTAAAATACCAATTTATATTCTCTGAAAGTACTTTATATTTCCTAGTCCTAGTTAAGAAAATGATCTGCCCAAGAAATGTATGGTTTTATTTAGTTTTAAATTTTTTCATTGTTTATTCTTCGTATATGATGTTTAGTTAGATAAGTACATTTTAATGCAAATATACTATACATTGAATAAATCCCCCCAAATCCTCCTTGTCTTCCCATTTTTCCCTAGTCCCTTTGGTTAACCTAAGCAGTTTGACTTCTACTTGTATGTCATATATACATACAGGATCTTATGTGTCTATATAGAATCTAGGAACCTGTATTGGCAAGACGGCTCAGCATGTAAAGACACTTGACACACAAGCCTGATATATTTAATCTTTGGAACCCATGTAAAGGTGGAAATAGAGAAATAACTCCATAGAATTGCCTGTGACCTCCACACATGCACTATGCCATATGACCTCCTCCACAACTTTTTCTTTCTCCATCGTGTATACACACTAACTATATTTTTATTAAAACCTTGGAACTACAATAGAGAGAAAACAGATGATAATTCATTTACAATTATCTCCATTATATTTATCTTCCTTCAGACAACAGAACTTGACTATTCTTTACACTTAAAAAAAGTTTCCATCTGGGCCAGGCGATTGTGGCGCACGCCTTTAATCCCAGCATTTGGGAGGCAGAGGCAGGTGAATCCCTGTGAGTTCGAGGCCGGCCTGGTCTACAAGAGATAGTTCCAGGACAGCTAGGACTGTTGTTACATAGGGAAACCCTGTCTCAAAAAAACAAAACAACAAAAAAAAAGTTTCTATCTGTGTGTCTGCATGTATGATTATACCACACTTTCTTATCTGTTCCTCTGTCATTGAATACTTACACAGTGCTGCTTATAGACATCGATGCACAAATATCGCTATAATATGTTGAATTGGAGTCCTTTGGGTAAACTGTCAGCTGGGTCACATGGTAGATTTGGTTTGAGATTTTCAAGAAACTTCCATATTGATTTCCATGGTGTCTGGCCTGGTTGACACCAGCACTTTAGAAGGGTTTCGTTTTGTTTACATCCTTGTTGGAAATACTCTTTTGCTCAGGAGCATTTTGGCTCTCCAGAGTGTTTTATGCTTCCGTAAGAGTTTTAAATTGTGTTTTCTGTTTCTATAAGGAATAATATCATTGGACATCTGGAGGGCATTGCCTTGAGTCTCTGATTTTGATACAATACCCATTTTTACAACATTAAGTCTTAGCGTCAGTAACCATGGGAGGTCTCTTCCTCTTTCAATGTCATCTTCAGTTTCTTTTGTTTTAAAGTTATAAAGATGTTTTTATTTATTAGCAAGTTTTTTTAAAATAATAAAGCTTATTAAAAATAAATTTTTCATTGTAAAAGTTTTTTGCCACCTTGGTTAGGTGTTTAAGGGTTTCTTGTTGTTTTGAGGCATTGTGAATTGGTAATTTTCATGGTTTGTTATTGTCATAGAAGATGGCTACCGGGTTTTGTTTGTTAATTTATGTACTGCCACTTTGCTGATACTGTTAGTCTTTAGGGTATCTTATATATAGTATTTTATCTAGAAACAAGCATTCTTTTATCCTATTTTTTTTAATTTTAAACTTTGTTATTTAAAAATACTTTAATAAAACACATTTCTCAGCCTGAAGACTATACAACTCTGTAAATGTCTATATAGTTAGAATAGCCATTCATTTCTTCCTCAGTCCTAACATTTAGCCTTTCCTTTTTCATTTTCTGCATGTTGTATTGTATCTACATGTACATTTGCCTGTATCTATATAATTGTATGTAAATATATGCAGATATTATTGCCTAGATTCTACATGTGAGAGAGATATGGAGGTTTTTTTTTTCTTCTGAGATTGTGTGACCTTACTTAATAGTATGCATTCTAAGTTCATTCATTTCCCTGCAAGTTTTGTGATTACGTTTTTCTTTAGAGAGAATAGTTATTCATACACACACACACACACACACACACACTGTTTTCATGACCCATTTATCTTTTGATGGACATGTAGGTTGATTCCAGTTCTTCACATAGTTAGTAAAGCAATAAATGTGGAGGTACAAATATCTCCATGGTAGAGTAAAATAACAAGTCATATGGTGGTTCTATTTTTAATTTTTGGAGAAATATCCAAACTATTTTTCAGAATGCCTGTATTAGTTTGCATCTGAAAGTATTCCTTTCTTGCCCCAAACTCACGATATTGGTGATAGGCATTCTGGCTGGAGTAAGGTAGTATGTCACGGAAGGTTTAATTTGCATTTCCCTGATGCCTGGGGATGTAGTTATGGAGCTGGAGATATGGCTCAGCAATTAAGAGTACTGACTGCTCTTCCAGAGGACTTGGGTTCAATTCCCAACACCCATATGGCAGCTGACAACTATCTGCAACTCCAGTTCTAGGGGATCAGACACCCTCACACAGACATATATGCAGGCAAAACACCAAATACACATAGAATAAAAATAAATACAAATAGTTATTAACCATTTGTGTTTCTTTAAAAATATTACATCTGTTTGCCTGTTTATTTGGTAGTTTTGTTTCATTGGCATTTTATTTCTTCAATTTCTTATAAATTCTGGATATTGTCTTACATGTAGCTGGTTACGACTTTTCTCCCACTCTCAAGGCTGTCTGTTCATTTACTGTACAGAAACTTTATATCTTGATGTAGTCCTGTCCTGTTGATACTGCATTAGTACTTGTGCTATTGGTGTTCTATTTTTAAAAGTTCATTTGTCTACCTCAATGTCTTGAAGGGTATCCCCTATGTTTGCTTCTAGAAGTTTCAGTGATTCATGTTTTAAATCAAGGTCTTTGATCCAATTTGAATTGATTTTTGTACACAGTGAAAAATAAGAGTCTAACTTTATTCTGCAGGTGGGAGGTCAGTTTTGACAGCACATTGTCAAAGAGGCTATCTTTTCTCCAATGTATATTTTTGCTTCTTTTATCAAAAATAAAATGGACATAGGTTTGTTGTTTTATTTTGAGGTCCTCTATTTTATTCCACTGATCTGTTTTTATACCAGTCCCAGGCTGTCTGTGTGACTATAGATCTGTAACACAGTTTGAGGTCGGGTTTCACAATAACTACATCAGGGTTCTTACTCTTTACTCTTCCTTTGGCTATTCATGTTTCTTTATGATTTATACAAACTCTTGTGTTGCTTTTTCAAAACATGTGAAGTTTTGATAGGTGTTAAATTAAATCTATAACTAAATTTTGTTAGTGTTGTCCTTTTCACAATAGTAATTCTGCTAGTGCGGGAGTATATAGTGTCTTTGCATCATCTACTGTCTTTTTTGATTTCCCTTTTCAATACCTTGAAGTTTTCATGGTAGAGATCTTTCTCTTCTTTGGTTAGATATATTCATAAATTTACTTAATTCTTTGGAGTTGTTTTAAATAGAATATTTTTCCAATTTATTTCTCTGCAAGTATACTATTGATATAATTTTGTAATCTGCAGTTTTACTGTTAAGTGTTTGTTAGGCTCAAGAGCTTTCTCGTGGATTCAGTAGGGTCTTTTAAGTAAAGAATCATGCCACCTGCCACTATGGATAGTAGGAAATAGAAATAAGCACTTTAATTTTTTCCTATTTATATCTCACATATTTCTTTCTCTTGTCTTATTGCTTTAGCTAAGACTTCAAGCATTATGTTGAACAACAGTGAAGAACATGGCAGTTATATTTCAAAAAAGCATTACTTTAGACAGTTACTGTGTTATCATTGTGCAAAGCAAATAAAAATAAAGTGTCTTTTCTTAGAAACAAAAGATGCTATTTGGTTCTTCATGACACAGACTCAACTTTTCATTTGTTTTTTCCCTTTCTCTCTCTCTCTCTCTCTCTCTCTCTCTCTCTCTCTCTCTCTCTCTCTCTTTCTTTCTTTCTTTCTTTCTTTGAAACAGGGTCTTGCTCTGTAGCCCTGGCTGTCCTAGAACTCACTATGTAGAGCAGGGTGACTTCAAACTCACAGAGATTTGTCTGCCTCTGCCTCCCAAGTGCTGGGATTAAAGGTATGTGCCACCATGCCAGGCCTTTTATTTGTTAATTAATCATAGCTTTTTTCATTTATAATTTTCATTTAAAATTAGTATGTCTAACAGAAATTCTATAGAAGCATAATTTGGGGTATGAAACTGCAAGTATTTTTAGTATCTTCAATGTCCATGTCTGTACCAGAGGAGGTATTTATTAATAATGTTTTCGTTCACAATAATATTTGTATGTAAAATTCATAATTATGTACTGTTTGAAATGGTCATTTTTGAGAATTGAAACCTTGACCTCATGCATAATAGCCAAGTGATCTACTACAAGCTATAACCCCAGCTATTTTGTCATTTTAGTCAGTAAGAATTGTCTTTAGATCCCCTTGGATATTTTTTAATGATTGTTCTAAATCATGCATCACTTCTGTTTATAAACAAATATATTCTTTCATGAAGATTCTCTCATACCCCTAAAATAGATAATTTAGAAGTTTTGTTTTAGATATTATAGGATAGCTACAATGTTTGGTAATGGATTAAATCCCCCACCTCATTTTGTTTTGTTTTTGGTATTTGGTTTTGAGGTGGAATCTCACTATTTATCCCAGGGTGGCCTCAAACTTGTGATCATCCTACCTTAGCCCCTCAAGGAGTAGACCAGCACTACACCCTGCTCAGCAATATTTTTTTTATTTATTTATGCCCACATGAATTTTTGTCTGCCATGTGTTTCAGATACCTGGAGAGGCCAGAGGGCGTTGGGTTGATGTGAGCCATCATGTGTATCTGGGAAAAGAATTGGGGTCCTCTGCATGAGCAGCACGTGCTCTTAACTGCTGAGGCAGCCCAGGAGTTCATATGTTTAAATACTAATGACAACATCAGTTAAAGAGTGACTTAAGATAGCCATGTCAGTTCAGTGTTAGTTCTCTATTCTCATGAGGAGATTTCCTTCATTAATTAATTCATCAAATATTTATTGAGGTTCTTATATATTAAACCTCAGTTTAGATGTTCAGGATATATTAAGTACATAAAAGACCAAAGCATCTACTCTCAAGAACTTAAATTTTAGTGAAAGAAACAATAAAGGAATAAATAGTAAAGGAACTGGCTGGCATAGTGGGACTCACTCATAATCTCAGCACTGAGGATACTGAGGCAGGAGGATGAGTTCCAGGTCATCCTGGGATACATATTCAGACTTTATCTTAAAAAAAAAAAGGCAGGGATTGTGGCAGTACATGCCTATAATCCCAGTACTCAGGAGGCTGAAACTAGAGAATTACCCCAAGTTCAAAGCCAGTCTAGTCTACAATATGAGTCAGTTACTGGCTCTCTCTCCCAATTACACACACATAACAAATAAAGGAGGAAAACTGAAGAGAAAATGAAAAGTATAGAAAGACTGGTCCTACTGTTACATTAATATGCACTGAGTCTCCTGTTACTAAATGTGCATTTTTTTAGGTACACATTCATGGGGAATGAAAATAACCCCCAAAAGGTACCTGTTGATCAATCTGTGTGGGAATGCAACCTTAATGTTTATTATTATGAAACAGCAGACTTAGTTGGACTTGTTTCATTTGCACTGGCCACCTCTGGTATTTTATCTTTCCCTTACTAGTGATGTCTCACTGATAATGTAATCCACTTAATCTTTCTTATTTTAGGCATCCAATCCCTCTCTACAAACTGAAGTTAATTTTACACACCAGCAAACCTGACTCCCTATTAAAATATACTGCCGATTAAAATCTAAACTTATCACTTTGACTCCTGTCCATTGTAATTAATATCTGACAGGAATCAATAAAATCCTTTGAAGAGAGGACATAAAGATTGTTGAGAAATTAATATTCTTACCTTAACTACAAGGAAAAAGGAAAGGATGCAATTTCCTGTTGTGTGGCTTTTTAAGTATTTCTATACTAGAATATCTTATTAGTGAATAACTTGTAAATATTTGCCATAAATGGTATGAATAGAAGTCATATGCATTTAATGATGGTTTTTATTTCAAACTTAATACTAATGAGCAACAGGACATTTGTGCTTTTCTTTAGCAAAGCCATGGTTTATTTTTCTCAATTTGAATTAGATTGGATATATAATATTTCATAAATGATTATTGACACTAACTCTCAGTTTCAGATATTGTGTATATCCTTTAAAATAATTATAAAATTATTTTTAAATAAAATAGTTTTATGTTTAATGTAGACAAAGTCATTGATAATACTTTTTAATCTAGGCTCTGTATTCTGTTAAAGAAGTCCTCTCTCTATTCAAATAAATGTATTCATGTGGAAGGATAAAAAAAAAAGAAAGACAGGTTCTGAGAAACGGAGACTGCAATTAAAATGGAGCCATTTTAGTATAAGATTCATATATGACCAAGGACAATCAACAAATAATGTTTTAATTTTTTTAAAGATTTTTATCTCTTTATTATATATACAGTGTTCTGTCTGCATGTATTCCTGCAGGCCAGAAGAGGGCACCAGATCTCATTATAGACGGTTGTGAGCCACCATGTGGTTGCTGGGAATTGAACTCAGGACCTGTGGAAGAGCAGCCAGTGCTCTTAACCTCTGAGCCATCTCTCCAGCCCCCAAATAATGTTTTATAAAGTATGTCAGTTACCAACTGCTATAAATCAAAATGCCCAAAATTTCAGTGACTTAATACAATTAAGGATTTGTTGATTCATGAGACCTTTTAGTCTGAGCCTGGCATGGCTTTTCTGTGCAGCGTTCAGTCACACTTGCAGTGACAGGTTAGCTAATGGCCGGATTTACAGTGCTGGCTGCGTTCTCCTATGTGTGTGGTTCCATCTAGGACAGCTTGACTGCCCTGAGGATCTTTCATCTTCCAGTAAGCCAGCATGTACTTTCTTATATTGTGACTGGAATCTGAGGGGGGAAAAACGAACAAAAAACAAAAACAAAAGAACAGGAACATTTCCAGAGTGGTGGTCTCAGAACAGACAAAGTGTTAACTTCTGTTCCATTCTGTTATTCATAAGTCACAAAGTCCAAATCAATAAGACTGCAAGAGAAACTTCATCTCTTGATGGCGAAGCTGTGTAATTGTATCATAAAGGTCTGTGCATCCAGAGAGGGCAGCTGTTTTGTGATGCTCTCTCACAGGAGACAAATGAGAAAGCATTGTTGCTATAGAAGGATAAATGAAGAGCAGTGGAGGTGGCAGAGCATTCCAGATAACTTGCTAAGTAAGGGACTTTGGTGTAGAATGTGATGGTGCAGAACAGGAGCTGTGGCTAGAGAAATGGCCTCTTGCAGAGGACCAGGATTCAGTTCCCAGCATCCAAATGGCAGATCACAACAATCTGTAAATTCAGTTTCAGGAGATCCAAAACCCTCTTCTGGCCTCTAAAGGCTCCTTCACACATATGGTACATATAAACTCATGCAAGCAGACATACATACACACAGAATAAATCAGTCTTGGGCTGGAAGCTAGTCTGTCTGGAATGAGTAAGCAAGGAGAAGTTGGTAGGGAATGAATGAAGAGCAAAGGAACAAAAGTATAAACTGTAAGAGATATTTCCTATAATGAAAACTTTTTTTACTAAGAGAAAAGAAGTTTGGGGAGGAAAGTTTTTTTTTGTTGTTGTTGTTATTTTTTTTTAAGCAGTTTGAATATGTATCTGAGCTTTACTATTGCTTCTGTTATTATGGTCAATGTACTGTTAGACATTTATTGTCTGGGGTTCTCAGAGAGTCTTGGATATGTGTCTTTCTTGCTTTTGGAAAATCCTCTCACTTTATTCTTCTACCTTTTTTCTTTCCTAACATACCGCCTTCTGTGCTCTAACACATAAAAGCCAGGGCTTTCAGTATCCTATCTCACCTTGGGAAAGTGCCTTTCAGTCTCCTTAGTTATGACATGGCCTCAGTTCTCATAACATCTTGTAGTTCATCTGCTTTTTCTTATTGGCAGAGCAATATACTTTGAGCTTTATCTCAGCAGAGGATTTTTTAAAAATATTTATTTATTTATTATGTATACAATATTCTGTCTGTGTGTATGTATGCCTGCAGGCCAGAAGAGGGCACCAGACCGCTTGTGAGCCACTATGTGGTTGCCAGGAATTGAACTCAGGACCTTGGGAAGAGCAGGCAATGCTCTTAACCACTGAGCCATCTCTCTAGCCTGTCAGCAGTGCTTTTTAAGAAGGGAAAGTGTGTGACCTGATAAGCATGTAGATATCTACCTAAGCATGTAGATAATATGACTGTCTAAGAGTATAGATGGTTTCTCCCAGGAAGTATCAGTACTGGATCCCAACTCTTCCTGGAAAGTTCTGCTCTCACTTAGATCTTGACTTGCTTGTCTTGCACCTCAGCTGTTGTTTTTCATTGTTCTTTGTTTGGTTTTAGTTAGGATGAGCACATTGGCGATCAAACCCAGGTCCTCATGCATGCAAGGCAAGTGCATAGGCTCATGTCCTGCCATTGAAACACGGCTTTTTGATGATTTCAAGAAACTTGAGGCCTTTTAGAAACTTAGTACAGAGATACTGTTTTTCATAAAATTAAATATAGTAGTGGCATATTATAGATATTAAGATATTTGTATGTAAAAATGGGATGTGTATTTCTTTTTCAAAATCTACTGGGTAAAGAACTTAAAAGAATCTACAGTGATTGGCTGCTCTGAGGTGGGTTTTGTTGGTGATGCTGTTGTTGTCTTTCTAGGAAAACGTCCCCCCTGGCTATCTGTTGATACGGCCTTATATATTCTCAAAGAAAGTGAGGAGCAAGCAGAGCCACAGCTCATGTGTTTTACTGAACTACGAAATAGAGAAGTATACATATTTTTTAATGTTTAAGAATGCAATATGAAGCCACGTTGAGGGAAATAATAGCTTTTCACCAGTATTTTAAACTCAGATGTTCTCTATCCTAATGAAGGTATAGGTGGTACCTAATCATTATGCTATTACATATGTTTTATTAACTGTAAAGAACTTTTTCTTATATTCTAAGATTTTTTTTAGGGATTAATGATTGATAGCCTTGGCTCCATAACTACGTGCCCTGATGTATCTCATGAAAATATTTTTTGTTGTTGCTCTCAATAAAGAGAGTGATGTTATTAGATTCTTCCTACCCTCCAGATACACGACCCCAGCTACAGCAAAGTTTGTTTCTGATGTCTGTCTTACTTGTGCTATGACTGCAGAGCAGGAACTCTCCCAAATTATTATCCTCAGGGTTGACTCATATTGTAGGGTTCAGAAATAGTATGATGGAAAGAAATGCTTTTGGATGTTTTTATATGTTGCCTCTGAGCTTGTTCTGGTCCTTTCTAATTATGTATCTACTCAGAGGCTAAATATGTGAGCAGATACATACATGTGCCTATTTATTTTATGAGGACTACAAAATACAATCTACTTCACAGCAGCAGAAATAATACTATTGAAGAACTTACTACAATATCATATTTAATCTTTATATTGGCTCAATGACAGATAAGTATTTTCCTATGGGATGTTATATAGAAGTCTTTTTTTGGAGGCCTCTTAACAGACAAGGGTATTACTGGCCAGAACCACATAAAATGGCAGAAGTTACCATTTTTACTAAGCTTTTCTTCATAGCTGACTATGAGGTGAAGTTAAAGATAAAGCAATGTCAGAAAATAGCTTTTCCCATTTGGTTTTGGATGAAATGACTTTCTTAT
Source organism: Alexandromys fortis (assembly GCF_014885135.2). Taxonomy (NCBI): domain Eukaryota; kingdom Metazoa; phylum Chordata; class Mammalia; order Rodentia; family Cricetidae; genus Alexandromys; species Alexandromys fortis. The sequence goes on along the minus strand of NW_026067908.1, from coordinate 12,164,166 downwards.
GAGATTGCATGTGTAAAAACAGTTAGTCATAGCAAGGCTGTGTTTAAACTGAGTTTCTGTGGGTGTCTTTATAGGCTTCTGTTTATCTGTAATATGTCATATTTACAAAGGAGTTTTACTAGTAGTTTTAGCTTCACAATTATGTTCCTTAAGAAGAGTTTGGTACCCGTGAAGAACTTCCTAGTTGCCATCTATAGTGGCCCTTCACAGTTATATGTGGGAAATAAAGGAAGTTCATGGGATGACATCCACTAGGAAGTAGCAAGATATTTTTGAACTCTACATGTCAGCCTGTATATGGTTAGTCTAAACAAATATCATTTCCAAAGCATGGATTTGGTATATTAGCCTTCACAGTGATCCTCACTTACACTGAATTATTTCTTCTTCCCAAATAGAGTTTGATGATAACCTCGGGGTAATTATAGGCCTTGGATAATCAGGCAGAAAGAATCTAGAACTCAGTGATCAACTTATTTTGTTTATGACCCTCCAGGATGACCTAAAATAGGTTTTGGAAAGACTATTTGAGCACAATACCTGATGCAATTTGGGAACTAGTCTGTACTGTAGCACAAGTAACTGTACTTAGCTGTCATACATAACGACTGAATATGTACAGTTAGGGTAGTCAAAAGATGGTCCCGGGGTTTTATAAAAAATATTTAGGCTCCAAAAGCTCCTAGGAGGTATATAGTGGGATATCAGTTGCTTTCCATATTGAGTAGGCAAATAAAATGTTTTTATACAAATGTTTTGATATTCAGCATTTGTTAGGAAACAGTTTCAGGCAAGCAGGTCTGCTTAGGACTCTACATCTTGTTTTATAGCCCATGTCACCTAGTAATCTAAGCAACCCACCTAAAAGTATTCTGTATATATATATATATATATATATATATATATATGAGATCCACAAAGATCAAATCAATATCCTTCACACACACACACATACACACACACACACACACACAAAGAGAGAGAGAGAGAGAGAGAGAGAGAGAGAGAGAGAGAGAGAGAGTCAAACTTACAGAAGCAAAGATGTATGGTATGATTTTTCTGAGATACCAGCACTGAGGTGTCAGAGGCAGGAGGTCTACAAATTTAATGCCAGACTGGGCTTCATAACATGTTCAAGGCCAACATGAACTCTACAGTGAGACTGTCTGAAAAAACAAACAACAAACCCATGAGTTCCTGGGTCAAAAAACAAAACAGAACAACAAACAAACAGCAGAATAGAGAGTAATATCGTAATATATAATTCAGCTTTCAGACATATGTTTAACTCATGTAAAAGGTAAACTTAAAAGTATATTTAAGTTTCTTTGGTGCCATCTACATGTTATTTACAAATCATTTATTCATATTTCAATCACAGTAGTGGGAGATCTTTACTACTTCTCTTTAAGAAGCTTAGTGTTTGCATTTTTTAAAAAAAAACATTCTAAAATTACTCTCTGGTTCCTGTTGAAGGCATTTGCGTCACAAACATTTTTGAAGATCTTTGGGAATGAACTAGATGATATATAGCTTCTTCTCTTCTTTGCTTTTAGGTAGTTTTAAAAACATAAAGGACCATATTGTATTGTCTTGTACTAGGACTATTCCTAAGAAAAGGAATTTAAAATCAGTAAAAGGTCAATGAACTATAACTAAATTGATAAAAGTGATTTAAAATAAGTGATGTCTCAAGTTTCCCCTTCAGAAGAAAGATTTAAAGTCATTAAGACGTTTCGTTGTTCATTTTGTTTAATTCTTCCGATAAAAGGTGTTTGGATGGACTGGTGAACTAGGACCAGGAATTTATTGGTTAATTCCTTCCACAACTGGCTGTAGACTAAAAAAAGAAGTAAAACCAGTAACAGAAGAAGCCCAACTTGTATATAGAGATGAAACAGGGGAATTATTTCTTACAAGTGAATTTAGGTAAGTTTTGTTTATACTCACCTGTCTTTGCCCATTGTCTGTGGACTGCTCCCACCCCCTCTTTCTATGACCAATTCTCACCCCTAACTTCCTTTGCCCAGCTTTCACCCCCCTCTTTGTGTGGCCAGCTTATACCCCCATTTTCTGTGGTTAGCTCGTCCCTCTTTCTGCGGTCAGCCCTCACCCCCACCTTTCTGTGGTCTTCTTCCACCCCCATCTTTCTGTGGCTAGCTTTCTGCTTTAACTCAGTATCTTACCACAACATGTTGGGCAGTGCTAAATATATGGGGCAATAGATGTGTTATTTATCTTGACTTACTCATTCCGCAATGTATACATGCACAAAAAGCATGCTTTGTATAACAAATGTATATTTTAAAATTCTTTAAGTAACCAAGAGTGACACTGTGCTTACAAGTCTAGGATTGTCCTTAGTTCCTAGGTTCTGTGCACCTGGCCAGACTTCATGTACAGGTGTCTTCAAGATACCAGTATCTTCTCCACCAGACATTGACTTTAATGGTAGATTCTGTGAGATGCACTCTTGATTTTGATAACTGTCAAAATCAGAAGTCTAAACCTAAGGGTGGTCTTCTATGTTCTAGATGATCACAATGAGATTTGACCACAGACAGATAAAAATGTATTTGGATATACTATAGCTCAGAAAAAATTCTTAAATGCCATTAATATTGTTATCTTTGAAACTTGTTCTCAAAAATTGTCTTTAGGAGCTATAGAGATTGCTCAGTGGTTAAGAACACTGGATGCTTTTCTACCTGGGTTCAATTCCTGGTTCACACGCATCTATAACTTCAGTTCCAGAGGAGCCAGTGCCCTCTACTGGCTCCTTCAGACACCAGGCATGCACATTGTGCACAGACATACATGCAGGCAAAACACACACATTAAATATCTCTGTCTGTCTGTCTGTCTGTCTGTCTGTCTGTCTATATCTATCTATCTATCTATCTATCTATCTATCTATCTATCTATCTATCTGTCTCTATCTCTATCTCTATCTATCTTTAGACTTTTTGTTTTAAAATAATAATTTTCTCTTTTTATAATTTAGGTCAACTTTATCAGAGATATTTGACATCATTGACTTAGATGGAAATGGTCTTATTAGCCTTGAGGAGTACAACTTTTTTGAATTGCGAACAAGTGGTGAGAAGTGTGATGAGGATGCGTGGGCTGTCTGTAGAGGTGAGTGCTTGTCAGACTCCTCCATGGAAGAGCATCAGAGCGTTTAGGAGAGTGGGGAGAAGCCTAAACACGGGACTGGAGAGGAGGCCCAGTGGATTTATTGCTCTTGCAAGGGCCTGGTTAGGTCCTAGCACCCACACCAGGCACCTATAACTACAGTTCCAAGTCTTTCTCTACCCTTTCCTGCCCTTCACAGGCATCTGTGCTCAGATGGTGCACATAAACTCATGCAGACATACACATACACACAGAGTTTAAAGAAGTAAATCTCTCTTTTCTAACATAAGCATTTCTTTTCCTTATGTGATAGTTGGCATACTTACTAAACTATGTGAATTACTTACTGATTATTTCCGCCTTGGGAGATTTACACCCTAGACACTCCCACATGTCTCCTTCCCACCTTCATGTCGAAACATTTTCTTCCTATTCCTCCTTTTCTCTGCCTCCTTTTTCTCCTCTCCCTTCCTTTTTCTTCTTCCTTTCTTCATCCTATGAGTCTAGTTGTTAGTACTGCCTGCGGGAATATTAGCAAATATTGGGTTGATCTTGTGAGGGTGAGCATATGCAGTGAGTTCATGCCTGTAAGAGTCACGTGTCCAAAGACAGCATTCGTCCTCATCCTCCTGCTCTTATGTTCGTTCTGCCCCTTCTTCCACCATATTCCCCGGGCCTTGGGATAGGGATGGTCCCTCAGTAATCAGCAAGCACTTATGTGCTCTGAGTACTTTATTCACTCATTTATGAGTCTCTAGATTAACTACTGCCTACTGTGGAAAAGGCTTCTCTGACTAGGGTTAAGAGCAGGGTGGTGGTGACACACGCCTTTAATCCCTTCACTCAGGGAGGCAGAGGCAGGCAACTCTCCAGCCTGGTCTACAAGAGCGAGTTCTAGGACATACTTCAAAGCTACACAGAGAAAACCTGTCTCGAAAAACCAAAAAAAAAAAAAAAAAAAAAAAAAAAAAAAGAACACTAATCTATCTTGATGTGGGAATAGTTTCTTATTAATAAAGAAACTGCCTTGGCCCATTTTATTGGATAGAAAATTAGGTAGGCGGAGTATACAGAAGAGAATTCTGGGAGAAAGAAGGTTAGAGGAAGAGTCGCCATGATGCTCCCACTCCAGACAGACGCAGGTTAAGATCCTCCCTGGTAAGCTAGCTCGTGGGCTACACAGAATATTAGAAATGGGTTAGAACAATATGTAAGAGCCAATAAGAAACTGGACCTAGCCGGGCCAGGCAGTGTTTGAAAGAATACAGTTTCCGTGTAATTATTTCGGGCATAACCTAGCCATGCGGGCGGCGGGGTGCTGGGGACGCAGCCCCGCCGCTCCTATTTCAACAGATGGCGCCCAGACGTGATGGGCTAAATCCACTTAAAAACCTGAGAGGGCTTAAAAAGGAGAGAGAGAGAATTTAAGACAGCTTTTTGCTGTTTCTGGGTTGCGTGCCGCAAAGAAATTGTCCTGACTCGGCAGCAGGAAAAAACTGGCTGTTTTAAAATGCCGGCTTTCTGGGCTGTGCCGCCATTGTGATCTCTGTCTGGCTCCGGCGGGAGACAGAGCTTATGAATGGAGCATTTGGGTTAAAGTGCTACGATTTGTTTGATGGCAACTAGACTGCTGTGTGCCTAAAAGGGGGACATTGTGTGCTGCAGCTCAGAGGCACAAGCAGCTCCGCCATGCTAATGGTGCAATGTGCAAGGATCAGAGGCACGATCGGCTCCGCCATGTTGGACTGGGCGGAGCCAGCATACAGTACCTGTTTTTGACCTAGGAATGTCACAGCTTAGATTCTTAAGCACTTAGTGATTTAAAGGCGCAAAAGAAAGTGCTCCTGGATAGTAAAAAAGTTACAGATTCACAATAAAACAGATTCAGACACTGTTGGATGAATGTATGTAGGCTTGGGAGAGAGAAGAAAAAAGAATATAAAAAATAAAGTTAATGTCTTAAAAAGAAAAAGGGTAAAGTCTTTAAAGAGACAGAATACAGAAGTACAGATAGTTATAGATTAAAAGAAATAAAGAAAAATAAGCCACGTAAAAATGGAAAATTCACAGAGAATCTGGATTATGTACATTGTGTTTTCTTTAAAATTTTTGACTGTGAAGGAGCTAAGTACAGAGAGACATTCCATTATATGGGCTGCTAAGCTGAACCTGCACATATGTTCTAAAGGTATCTTGACTTCAGAATTTGGATCTAAGGTTATGATGCTTTGGAAAAGTCCTTCTTTTGTTTTCACAGAGGACCAGACCCTATGGATTTCTTCTATTCCAATTTGGTATGATAGACCACGCCCTCCTGAAAGGTTGCTGTGAACACCCTCAAAAAATTACTTCACTCAACTGCCAACTGAGATGACCCTGGCACACAGGTTATACCATGAAAGATCTAATTAACGACGCCCCCATTCAGCAGGAAGCAGTTTGGAGAGAAAAAACTACGCCCATGTTCCCAAATATTGTTTATAAATGTTCTTTTACATTTAAAGGGGGATATGATATAGATATGAATAATTTGCATTGGTATGGATTTTAAGGTCAATTTTGTTATATGTATATGTATTTTTGATCTTGATTAAGGTATTGTGATTGTGTAGTTCATTTAAAATGTAATGTATAATTAGGAAATATAGGTTGTTAATGGATAATCATTGCTAATAGTTAAGCTTGTAGTCATGTTAATTAGATTTTCTAGATATATAGAGATATATTTCAATTAGATAGGCATTCTTCATATCTTTCAAAGACTGCAGAATATGGCATTTAAAATATTTTAATAACTTAGGACTTTTCATGACAAGGAGACACGTCTGCTCCTGGCAGCACCAGCTACTTCAAGAGGAAGATGGGCATCGAAGAGGATCCTTATGGAGTTGGATAGTCATTTGGGCAAGAAACTGCTCTTGCCTGGACTGTTGCATAAACTGGACACAGAGAACCCTCAGAGAGAGGACTGCTGAACTTGCCTAAAGGTGAGATGGTCTTTCGGGGTTCCTGATTCATGAAAGAGTCTGCGAGACATTCTGCAGGACACAGCAGAAAATGACTGAACTGTCTTTGAAATTTCCTGCTTCATGGAAATGTCTCTGCATAACATGGGCCTGTAGGCCGAAGATGGATGCCCCAACGGTACAGAGGAACTTTGGGTGACTGTCCAGGCAGCGAGATGTCTCTGTCATTTCTAGAGTTTTCTTATTTCTTGTTACTTAAGTATTATTATATCCTTCTGGAGTCTTTGATGGAGTTGAAGAATGAATAGTTATAGTTTTCCTTAGTTATGGTGAGAGATAAAATAGATATAAATATTGTAACTGTAATTCTTACTTGATAACTGTTTTGTTATATGTAATTTTACTGTTAAAGTTAAAGCCTTTCTTTTTTGTTTAAACAGAAAAAGGGGAAATGATGTGGGAATAGTTTCTTATTAATAAAGAAACTGCCTAGGCCCCTTGATAAGCCCACCCTTAGGTAGGTGGAGAAAACAGAAGAGAATGCTGGGAGAAAGAAGCTTAGTGAAGGAGTCGCCATGATTCTCCCACTCCAGACAGACGCAGGTTAAGATCCTCCCTGGTAAGCTAGCTCGTGGGCTACACAGAATATTAGAAATGGGTTAGAACAATATGTAAGAGCTAGCCAATAAGAAACTGGACCTAGCCGGGCCAGGCAGTGTTTGAAAGAATACAGTTTCCGTGTAATTATTTCGGGCATAACCTAGCCATGCGGGCGGCGGGGTGCTGGGGACGCAGCCCCGCCGCTCCTATTTTAACACTATCTAATCCATATTCAAGAGGCAATTTTGACAGCATGTCCATTTACTAAAACAACAATAGCAGGTTCCTTGCTAGGGTCTTTGGCTTTACCTTCCAAGCAGTTTTTAACAAGTTTATAATAATGGGTCAATTTCTTCCTGTGGAGCAGGCCACAAATCCACAAAATGCTTGGTTATTCCCATAGCATTCTTTCCACTTTTGCACCAGTGCAATTCTTGCCTGGCATGTTGGTATTGCAGCATTCAGTGGTACTGCGGAGTAAGACCATTGATGATTTTTGTTTCCCTAGTAGCCTGAAGGTACATGCAAGCTAGCCATCAGGGAGCAATTTTCCAAGTCAGTTCCAGATTGATTTCTTTATGTCTTGCAATGAAAACATGTGTGTCTTCAGAAATAGGGTTTACCAGGGTTATGGTCGACAACAAATGGCAACGGTGTCTTAGTTACTTTTCTCTTGCTGTGATGAGGCACCATGACAAAGGCAACTTGTATTTTCTTTCCTGAGATGGGGTTTCTCTGTGTAGCTTTGGAGCCTGTCCTAGAACTCACTCTGTAGAACAGGCTGGCCTCGAACTCACAGAGATCCACCTGTCTCTGCCTCCTGAGTGCTGGGGTTAAAGGTGTGTGCCACCACCACCCAGCTCCCAAGGCAGCTTATAAAAGAAAACATTTAATTTGTGCTTCATGGTTGCAGAAGGTTTTTAGAGTCCATGACCATCATGGCAGCAGGCAGGTAGGCATGGCTCTGTATTAGTAGCTGGGAGCTTACATCTCAATCCACAAGCATGAGGCAGGGGGCAGTAGGTAGGGGGCTGGGGATGGTATAGGCTTTGGAAACCTCAAAGCCTACCTCAGTGACATATCTCCTCCAACAAAGCCACCTTCTTAATTCTTTCTAAACAGTTCTACCAAGTGGGGACCAAGTATTCAAACATGAGCCTCTGGGAGCCATTCTCATTCAAACTGCCGTAAATGTCAATAGCCCATGTTATCTTAGGGGCCTGTAGAGCTTCCCTGGCCAATAACTCACAAGGAGGTGTCTAACACCTGGCACTGAGATTTTCAATTACTAACCCGTGTCTTCTGAGAGAAACATTGTCCAACCATGCAGGTACATGTATTTAAACTCCTTTTACAGAAGGGAAACTACTTTCCAGCAAGCACTCGGCATCACTGAGCCACACCCTGGTTCCGAAACAAACAACAAAGAGTTAATAAATTAGTTTCACTAAAAAAATTAAGAGGTTTCCAGAAAGTTGTTTATACATGTTAAGAATTCTTAGCTGGGCCGGGTGATGGTGGCGCACGCCTTTAATCCCAGCACTCAGGAGGCAGAGACAGGTGGATCTCTGTGAGTTCGAGACCAGCCTGGTCTACAGAGCTAGTGCCAGGACAGGCTCCAAAGCCACAGAGAAACCCTGTCTCAAAAAACCAAAAAAAAAAAAAAAAAAAAAGAATTCTTAGCTGGGCACCTTGGCTCACATCTTTAATTCCAGTATTTAGAAGGCAGAGGTAGGAGGATCTCTGTAAGTTTGAGACCAACCTGGTCTACAGAGTGAGTTCCAGGATAGAAGGGCTACATATAGAGACCTTATAAAACACCAACATAAAATCAAGAACAGAAAAGGAATTCTTTAATATTATTTGTTCTCAGTTAGGGAAGTTCATCCATGCAGATAACAGAAGCCAAGAGCACCACAACAGAATATCATTGAAGATGAGGGTGAGTCAGTTAGGAGGCATCTGAGATTAGAGTAGGGTTTGTGTGCTTAAGCCAATGGCTGAGAAGTCAATGAGAAAGCCTAAAAGCCATAGCCAACTATATAGCGCAGAACAGGAAGTATGGCAGCCAGCTCATAGTCGGAGAGAGAGGACCTCTCCATCACTAGAGTAGTGATGTTTTTCTCTTAGTATGGTTGAGTTTGTACAGTAGGTAAGATAGGCAAGAGTCTGAGTAATCTGTTTCTCCAAAAAGCAAGTAGGATAAAAATAAGATACTAATATAAAGGGTTTTCATAATTTATTTTTATAAATATGTTGTTTAATATTAATCTTCTATTAAGTTTGATAATATACACAGTACCCCTTTATCTATAAAATGTCATAATATTATAAATTTAAGATATAGCTTTTTCATTTTTTAGTTTATTATCACTACTTCATTCCATAGAAGTGAATCATAATTAAGATTTTTCTTTATTTTCTGTCTTTATGTGTGTGTTTGTGTGGTATGTGCAAATCCATGCTTATTCATGCACACAAAAAGGTCAGAGGGAGTTGGTGAGTGTCCTTTTCTATCACTGTTCATTGTATTTCATTGGGACAGGGTCTCTCAATGAGCTTGGAGATAGACTGGAAATGATAAAACCCAACAATCCTCCTGTGGGCTGGCAATCCCTAGCACTGGGGTTACAGGCATGCACACTCAGATTTTTTTATGTGGGTACTCAGATCCAAATTCTCCATCATGCAAATATTCTTACCCATTAAATCATATTTCTAGCCCCTAATTAAGATTTTCTTATGGCAAAAATTATTAGTCAATAAAGTTCTATTTAATAAAATTAGTGGGATTGATACTTAACATCAGCTATTTTGAGAGCTCACCATATACTGGGTGCTAATCTAAGGGCATCTATATATCAGCTTTGTGAGGTAGCCCTGGAACTGCTCTCATTGTACACATTGGGATGTGGAATCAAAGAATCAAAGAGATCAAAAAGCTTGAACAAGGTCAATAAAAATAAAGCAAGACAGTTGCATAACTAGGCTTCAGACCCAGACAGTAAGGTTCCAGAACCCCAAACTTCAAGCTAGCAAGTGTTTCTGAAAATTATTGCATTGAAAATGATTTGGGGGACATAGTTGCTTCAGTGGCAGCCACAATGCAGCAGGGTATATGTAATTTTTAGGTTCTGAAATGTTTGCCTTTCTCATGATAGTCAATATTTACTTATACCAATTGATGATAAAAATACATTAGTTAGGGCTGGAGAGATGCTGAGAGCATAAGAGCACTGACTGCTCTTCCAGAGGTCCTGAGTTCAATCCCCAGCAACCACCTGGTGGCTCACAACCATCTGTAATGAGATCTGGTGCCCTCTTCTGGCCTGCAAGTATACATGCAAGCAGAACACTGTATATGTAATAAATAAATAAATCTTTTTAAAAAAATACATTAGTTAGCTATAAGATCATCTCAACATGCTTTTTTTGGACTTAAAATATTTTGTCTTTGTTTTGTTTATTAGTTGATTTGCTTTTTAAAGGCAAATTTTTAAAGGCAGTTTTGTATCTAGAAAAACTGAGAAGAAGATCTGGAGGCTTCTGGGATCCATCTTTTCCATTCCACACCCAGCAAGTTCTGCGTATTATTAACAATGCCAGTTAGTGTAGTACATTTATGATAACTTGTCAGTGTATCTTACCACATTATTTACTATTATTAAAGTTCACTTACATTGTATAGTTTTACAGGTTTTGACAACTGTTTAATCTCACAAATACAGTTATTGCAGTATCATAAAGAATGGTTTCAGTGCCCTAAGACTCCTCTGCGCTCCATCAGTTTACCTGTGTATTCACCTCCCAAAACCTTGGCAATAACTGATCTTTTTACTGTGTGTGATTTTGCCTCTTAAAGAATATTATATAGCTGAATTGCATATGTTTTCTTCATACCTTTTCATGGTTGATAGTTCATTTCTTTTTATTGGTAACTAATATTTCATTGTATGCACATGTCACAGTTTGAGTCTTTCTGTTTTCTTACTACTTCCAGTTTGGGGCATTTGTGAATACAACTGCTATATACACTTGTGCAGGGTTCTGTACAAATGAGTTTTCAATTATTTACGTTTCAGTTCAGTCAGTATTGAATATGAGGAGACAGTGGTTAGCTCTGGAGGAAGTGCTGTTTTGCAGGTGTTCTATATCAGCCGTTATTTGCATTCCTGTTGAACCACATGTCTCAGCATTTGCTTTCCTGTGGGGTTTTAAGCATTCAAATAGGTATATGGTTGGATCTCGTTGTTGTTTCAGTTTTTAATCCTCTAATATCATTTGATATTTGGCTTCTTTGTGTCTCTCCCCCATCAGTGTAACGTCTTTGGTGTTGTCTCTGTTGGTACCCGACTCTTACTTTTTGAGATGATGTCTTCCTGTGTAGCGAAGCATCACCTTAAACTTTATATGATACCCAGGCTGACCTTGGGCTTGCCATCTATCCTCCTGCTTCAGCCTTCTTAGTGCCGGGGTTACAGGAATGTGTCAACGTGCACAGGTTTTCCTGCCTGTTTTTCTTATTTATTTAATGACTGAGTTCTAAGAGATCTGTGTATGTTTTGAATATGTATCTTTTTTCTCTTTCTTATTTATTCTATGTGTCTTTTATATCATATATCTTGATTGCATCCATTTCCCCATCCCTTCTGCCCCCCTCCAAAAAAATTAAGCGAAAGGGAAAAGAGAAAAAATTAAAAATCTCGTCATAGAAACTGCAGTATGACACAGTGAGTCACACAATATACCCCTTTGTGTATCTTTACTTACAAGTGTTCATTGCAAAGAATCATTGGTTTGAAGTCTCTGGTTTCTATTATACTATTGATGTTGGATCTTCACTGGGCTTCTTCTTGGGTATTCTATGTAGCAAGAATTCTAATTGGTCTTAATGATAAAATCCAGGAGTCAGCTCAGCTATAGGGGTAAATGCTGAAAGATCAGAGAAGCAGAGCAACTGGCCACTAGTTCTTACCTCTACTGAATCCTTAGACCAGATGGGTGATCCTGTCTCTAGGAATCCTCAGACTGAATGCTCAGATCGAATGCACCAAGATCCTGTCTCCACCTACCTTATATTCCTGTCTCCACCTCCCTAGTGCTGGGATTAAAGGTGTGAGCCTCCACTGCCTGGCTATTTCTCTTTTAGACTGATTCAGCCCAAGGTGGCCTTGAACTTCTGATCTTTCTGCTTTGCCCTCCCAAGTGCTGTGATTAAAGGTGTGTGCCATCACAGCCTGGCCTCTGTGGTTAGCTAGTGGCTAGCTCCACCCTCTGCTCTCCAGGCAAGCTTTATTTGTCAAAACAAACAAATCATCACCATATTCTGTTGTTGCCCTGTGTTGTGGTGATCCTGAAGCTTTGGGACTGCAGGTCAGGTTTCTTTATGTGCTCCAGCAGATCAAAGATGGGGTGGGTGTTGGGGCGGGTCAAGTCCTAATCCTGATTCTGGACCTGTGCAGACTGGTTTGTCCACCAGTTCTCCCCTGTCCTCACCACCAGGATGAGCTCTCCAGCATTGTCCCAGCGAATTCACCTCTTGTAGCAATGAGTGAGGTGTGGGGCCAGTTCTGCTTTCACTCCCTCAAGGTCTGCTTTCCTACACCACACTTTCAGGGCCAGCACTACTGTGTTACTCCTGTACTGTGCAGGAGCCACTCTCCCAGGTGCTGCAGCTGGTGAGAGTCAGGGACAGCTCTCCTGCTCTTAAGATCTCATGGTTAGCTCCTACACCTGCTTTAGGCTTTGATGGGAATGGGGGTGGAGCATCTCTCCTCCGCCCATGCTGCCACATGTCAGATGAGTGATGGGGACAGCTCTCCTTTGTTTACAACCTAGGAGCTGGGTCACCTTTAACTCCAACTACCAGCTCTGCTGTGCTGTCTAGGCAAGGAGCAGGGCCCGCTTTCCTAAGTGCTGCATCTGGTAATGGGGAGGGTCAGCTCGCGCTCTGTCTCTGTCTGTCTGTCTGTCTGTCTGTCTCTCTCTCTCTCTCTCTCTCTCTCTCTCTCTCTCTCTCTCTCTCTCCTGTAAGGTTTAAAGGATGAGGAGTAAGGGAGTCATCTCTCCCCAACCCACACCCCTGCATGACAGATGAATAGTGGGGACAGCTCTCCCATGCTTACAACTTTGGGCCTGGCTCTGTTATGTTACCCTGGTGAGGTGCAGGACCTGCTCTCTCGAGTGTCGTGAATTTGTATCTTTTATCAGATATATATTTTGCAAGTATTTCCTCCCAGTTAATGGCTTATATTTTTATTTTTCTAGCAATATTATTCACAGAGTATAACTTGTTGATAAATTGTTTTCTTCCTTAGGACATGTTTTGTGTGCTGTGTTAGCTATTCTTGATTGTCAACTTGACACACCCGGGAGGGAACTGCAGCTGAGAAATGGCTTCTGTTATACTGGTCTATGGACATGTCTATGAGGCATCTTCTTGGTTGCTAATGGATGGAGGAGGGCCCAACACATTGTGGGTAGTGCCCCTGCCTCAGGCAGGTGGTCCTCAGGTCTGTAAGAAAGCTAGATAGGCAGAAGCAGGAAGAAAGCCAGTAAGCAGCAGTTTCTGCCTTGAACTCCTGCCCTGGCTTCCCTTTATGATGGATTGTGACCTGTATCCTGAAATAAACCCTTTCTTCCCCATCTTGCTTTTGATCATTGTCTTTCTAACGGTGACAGAGAAGTAATCTAGGACATATTGTTATCTTTTGAGGCATGGTCTTGTGTAACCCAGAGTGGGCTTGAACTCCTAATTTTTCTGCCTCTATCTTCTAAACTTGAGGATTATTGGCATACTTCACCACACTGGCTTGGTTTGTGTGCTTTTAAAATTGTATCTAAAAACTTTGTCACCAAACAAAAATCTGCCTAGATTTCCTCTACTATCTTGTAGAATTTTTTTTTGTTATGTGTTGTACGTTTCCATCTGTGGATTGTTTGAAGTTATTCTTTGTGAAAGGTTTAAGGTCTATGCTCAGATGTATTTATTCTTAGATATGACTATCCAGGTGTTTGATTACATGGCTGGAGAGTTCTTTAGTCATTGTGTTATTTTTCCCTTTGCTACTTATCAGTAGTATGGAAATATTCTGTTGCATTGACCTATTCTCAGTTCTCTCACTAACACCACTCTTGATTATCATAGTTTTATGCAAATCTTTGAGTCAGAGGTTAATAGGATAATCCACTCTTTTTAGTAGTGTAAGGGTTAAATCCAGGGTAATGTCTGCTAGAGAATTGCTTTACCACTGAGCTTTATACCCATCCCTTTAATAAATTTTAAAAATTAATAAGGATTAAAAATTTTAAGTTTTAAAGGTCATTAAGTTATTGCTGGTTCACATAGTATAGTATTAAAGACACATTTTTCTTTAATACTTTCTTTGTATTGCATATCAAATATTAATTTTTATCTTACTTTACTAAATAGTAGGACATTACTATCATTACTCTCCCTACTTTAATTTGCATATTTTTTCTTGGAAAAAAAAAGCTGTGAATCTATTTCACTTATAAAACATTTTAAAAGATTAGTCAATCAGGTGTGTTTTGTTTTTTTCATAATAGTGCCTAGGAAAGAGTTACTGTCTCATTTCTCTTGAGTGTAATACAGATGGAAGTTGGGAAGTAAATCTTTCTTGTTGTAGGAAGTTGCCAAAATATAATTTATTAATGGTGTTTAGCATCTATAGATTCATTTCAGGATAATCATAATAGGACATGTAGGTGGATAAATAGCTATTAGATATACACAGATATATATATATGCATATATATGTTCAGATAGTGATAGTTTTTACTCACAAATAATGTTAAATGAGCATATTTAGCCTTCCCTTTGGGAATGCAGGTTTCCATTTTCTAGCAGTTTTTCAGAGACTTACCAACAATTTGTTAGAGAAATTATATGTGTACTAGTCTCCTTAAGCCTGACCCCATCAGTTCTCCCTTTCTGAAACTCAAGTAGTCTGGGAGACATTATATCATTTTCATTCAGGTTCTGGTGAGTTGAAGGGGCATTTTGAAGCATGTTAACTTTTTTTTTAACTACCAATATAAACTCTTAATGGGTGGTCAGTTGGAATTTACCAAGAAAAATTACAGTTTCCTCTAACTTTGGGATATGCTTGCACTAGTTAGTTACAAATTGCCAATATCTGGTGGGGGGATCACATCCCATGATGGTGCCTGTGTGGAACTGTGGAAAATTAGAAAGAGAAGTAGGTTTGAAGGATTCTTATTCCCCATATTCTTGCTGACAACTAAATGTTTATGGTTAATAATATAGATGTTTTATTACCTGCATGGACTTTTAAATAATGTATGGAAGAAATGTTTGGGTTTTTGCTTGTTTGTTTTTTATTTGTTTTTGTTTTGTTTTTTTGAGACAAGGTTTCTCTGTAACTTTGGAGCCTGTCCAGGAACTCGCTCTGTAGACCAGGCTGGCCTCGAACTCACAGAGATCCTCCTGTCTCTGCCTTCCAAGTGCTGGGACTAAAGGGGTGTGCCACCACTGCCTGGTGAAATGTTTATTTTTACAGAAAACTTTGACACAAAGAAAAATGAATTAACAAGACAGGGATTTATGGACTTGCATCTGATGGAAGCCAATGATCGAGAAGGAGACCCTCTTGACCTGTGGGTGACTCTACACTCGATGGGATACAATAAGGCTCTGGAGCTGTCAGAGGTAAAACACTCCGACATTGACAATGGCTTTGTTTTTCATGGTATTTGACCTTAAACACTCCTGATAGATGACTTTTAAATCCAGGCACTCAAATCCTTGAATTTCAGTAGTGTAATTAGAATCCTGAGAACATGGTATGTTTCTAATATTTTACTGAAGCTTGTGTTCTTTACTGAAAGAAAAAAAATAGTTACTACCAACTATGATTAGTCAGAGACAAGAATGTTTGAACTTGGGCTGGAGAGATGGCTCAGCAGTTAAGAGCATTGCCTGCTCTTCCAAAGGTACTGAGTTCAATTCCCAGCAACCACATGGTGTCTCACAACCATCCGTAATCAGGTCTGGTGCCCCTTCTGGCCTGTAGGAATACACACAGACAGAATATTGTATATATAATAAATAAAAATATCTATAAAAATAATTTTTAAAAAGTTTGAACTTTTTAATGTGCAGAGGGAAATTAGTAACTAAAATGTATATATTTTTGTTAGAACAAGGTCCGAGAATGGAGTTGTGTGAGAAGAATTGAGTGCTTGTGAGAAAACTCTTAGGAAAACAAGACAAGAGTCTTGTTACTTTAGTTTCTTCAAAACCAGGGAATTGTTCTTGGAATGTGCTGTTGTGCTCCTCCCAGCAGTTAGGAGTGAGCTTACTTCAGATTATTCATTATAGTTGGCTGTTACTTGTTTATATACCTCTATGGAAAAACATGTTTTGGCCATGCTTGGCTTGTTCACATCTTACTCAAATGATTTTTCTTAACCCTTAGAGTATAAATTGTCTGATGCTCTGAATAAAGTTGACTGTTGCATGAGACTTTAGTCCACCTCTCTCTTAGGCTCCACTGTCCCAGGTTCATGACACCAACTTATTTTAAACTGGAGATGTCACAATAGGTACAAAGTTAAATAATATTCTAAGTCCAGAAGAGGAGGAAAAGTAGGCTTTTTAAAATTCTGTGTCTTGTTTAAAATACAGGATTTAAGGGTTTCAGCTCAAGCCACGTATTAAGTAGTAAGATATTTGGTTATAGTTTTAAAGTTTTAGTCATTTTCTCATACATCATTGTAACACGAGTTTTCTGTCCTGCCTGGTCCTGCAGTCCCAAAGAAACACACAGAGGCTTTATATTAATTATAAACTGTTTGGCCTATTGGCTTAGGCTTATTATTAACTAGCTCTTACAATTTAAATTAACCCATAATTCTTGTCTATGTTTAGCCATGTGACTTGGTACCTTTTCTCAGTGTAGCATTTTCATCTTGCTTCCTCTGTGTCTGGGTGGCAATTGCAGACTGAGCCTTTCCTCTTCCCAGAATTCTCCTAGTTTGGTTGCCTGACCTATACTTCCTTCCTGGCTACTGGCCAATCAGCATTTTATTAAACCAATATGAGTGACAAATCTTTACAGAGTACTAGAGCATTGTCCCACAGCACTACATTATGTAATCAAAGACTTTTCTTTCATTTCCCAACCACCCAGACCTGAATAATCACACAAAAACTGTATTAATTACAACAATGTTTGGCCAACAGCTCAGGCATATTCCTAACTAGCTCTTATATCTTAACTCATTTCTATTCATCTGTGTGTTGCCATGAGACTATGGCTTATCGATAAGGTTCTGAGCATCTTTCTCTTTCAGCAGCTATATGGTATCTGCCTGACTCTGCCTTTTTTCTCCATATATATAT
>NW_026067908.1:12144177-12147069 GCF_014885135.2 Alexandromys fortis | reverse complement strand
ATATATGCCATCTTTTTCCATATATCAGATTTCTGCCTGACTTTACTTTGCTAAACCATTGGCCAAAAGAGCTTTATTTATCAGCCAATAAAAGCAACATATATACAGAAGGGCATCCCACATCACATCAGTCAACTTATTGTTAGGTTATTTTATTTTATGTGTCTAAGTGTTTTGATTGCATGTATGTTTGGGTCCTATATACATGCCTTGTGTCCACAGAGGTCAGAAGAAAGTGTCAGATTCCTTGGCACTAAAGTTACAAGTGATTGTGAGCTACTATATGGCTGCTGGGAAATGAATCCAGGTCCTCTGGAAGAGCAACTAGTGTTCTTAACTGCTGAGCCACCTTGCCAGCCCCACTTCAGTCAACTTATAAAGGCAGTACTGCTAATGTCAGATTTAAAATTAAGTTCTTTGAAACTTTGACTAAATTTCTAGTCGTGGTATCATTCAGTATTCCTTAGAAGTGTGCTTTCAGAGTTTTCTAAAATTTTTTTGCCATTTTTAGTAATTGAATGTGAAGAGTTACTGTAATTTTTAAATACCCCTCTTAGTAGAAATTATTTAAAAGCAATAAAGCAACTTGAAAACATTTAAAATCATTTGTTAATATTACTTGTCTTTGAAACCAGAGGTAAAAATTATGAGGTAAATTTTTATTTGACTTAAATTTTATTAATACTATTGAATAGATAATATATCTCCATTATTTGAAATTTCAGCAGAAAGGGGACTGAGGATGGCATTCAGTTGATAAGAGTGCCTTCCTAGAATATACAAAGCCTGGAGTACAATTCCCAACACCACATAACCTGGGCATGGTAATCTATGTCAGTTCAAAGTCATCTTCAACTACATAGCAAGTTTGAGGCTAACCTGAGCTACATGAGCAAGCAAAACAAAACAAAAATAATAAAATTTAATAGGAAAAATACATACAGCAGAAAGTGCCAAAGGATGGTGGCCTAGTTTGCTTTCTATTGCTGGGACAAAAACCATGATCAAAAACAACTTGGGGAGGAAAGGGTTTATTTCAGTTTATAGCTACTAGATCATGAAGGGAGTGAGGGCAGGCGCTGAAGCAGAGGCTATTGAGGAACACTGCTTACTGACTTGCTCCGCATGGCTTGCTCAGCCTGCTTCCATATATAACCCAGGACCACTCACAATTGACTGGACCACTCCACATCAATCATTAATCAGGAAAATGCCCCACAGCCTTGCCTGCCGGCCAGTCTGATGAACACATTTTTCTCATTTGACTCTTCCTCTTCTGAGATAAACCTAGAGCTTATGTTAATAAAAACCTTACCAGCACAGATGTGATATATATTACTATATAATTATTGAGTTGTGATGGGGATGCCCCCCCCCCTCTCTCTCTCTCCCTCTCTCCCTCTTTAAATGGTGGAGTTGAACACAGGATCTTATGTGTGTTAGACAAATGCTCTACCACTTGAGTTAAATCCCCAGCCCATTTTCTTTTTCAAGTGAATTGAGAAAGTTTAAGATCAGTAATGACACATGCCATTAACCATCTGATAATAATAGTTGTAGTGGTATATTATTTGTATTTCAATAAATAAATCTTGGCTGAAGACCAGAGCAAAGCTAAGACCCATAGAGGTCAGGTAATGGTGACACACACCTTTAAGTCCAGAATTTGGGAGACAGAGTCAGATGGATCTCTGTGAGTTCAGTCCCACCCCATGATACACATGATCAATGAAGAAATAAATCCAGGTAGTGGTGGCTCACACCTTTAATCCCAGTATTAGGGAGTCATACGCCCTTAATCCCAGCAATATACAGGGAATATAACAGGAGAGAGAGGCTTAGTCTGCGTAGTTGGTGGCCGCCCAATCTTGGTAGAGGTAAAACTTCTCCAGTGGCTTGGCTGTTTTACTTTTCTAGTTTTTGGGTTGAACCCCAATATCTGTCTCTGGGTCTTTATTATTTGTGCTACAAATAATCATTTTTTCCTAAAGTTTGAGAATTTTAAAAATTGTTTTAAATTTGACTTATATTCATCTGAAGTTTTATCCAACTAATGGAGACACTTTAAAAAAGTTTTTATCTGTGGGGATTTGATTTCAGTTCATGTATTGATTATGATTTTATCCTGATTTTATCTGAAAATACTATTAATCATCTATTGGAAAAGATACAGAGAATCATTTTTAAAATTCAGGGCGAGATGTCTTAAAGGCCTCCAAGACTGCATGGCATGGTTGTGTATGTCTGAAGTCTTAGGACCTAGGAAGCTGATGCAGGAGGCGTTGAGTTTGGGGCTAGCCTGGGCTGCATAGCAAACTGAAAACATTCTGAATTACATTACATCATGCAGCCTTTTAGTGTGTCTTTTAATTGATACAAATACATTTGCATGAAATGTTAATCTAAGTTCAACCAGAAATGTGAGCTTTGGTGCAGACTCTGCCTAGGTTTGTCAAAAGACAATACAAACTTGTTTAATTCACTTGTTTGGATTAAAGATTCTAAATTGGTTTGCTGTGCCTTCAGGTCTTAGACTGTGTTAGTTACTATGTCAGCCAAAATGAAAGAACATTTTAAAAAAGTTTTTATTTGTATTTGTTTGTGTCTGTGTGTAAGATGTTCATGTACATGCAGGGCCCACAGAGGCCAGAAGGCATTAGATTCCTTAAATCTGGAGTTACAAATGGTTGTGAGCTGCCCAACATGGTTGCTTGGAGTCAGACTCTTGTCTTCTGGAAGAACAAGTGCTCTTAACCACAGAGCTGTTCTTCCAGGCCAAAGCAAGCTAGTTTTTTGTTTGTTTGTTTGTTTGTTTTTGTTTTTTTTATTGAAAGAAAAAAAAAAAGAAATTCCCGCCTCCTCCCAGCCTCCCATTTCCCTCCCCCTCCTCCC
>NW_026067908.1:12030366-12144130 GCF_014885135.2 Alexandromys fortis | reverse complement strand
CCCCTCCCCCCCCCCCCCCCCCCCCCCCCCCTCCCCCCCCCTCTCCAGTCCGAAGAGCAGTCAGGGTTCCCTGCCCTGTGGGAAGTCCAAGGTCCTCCCCACTCCATCCAGGTCTAGGAAGGTGAGCATCCAAACTGGCTAGGCTCCCTCAAAGCCAGAACATGAAGTAGGATCAAAACCCAGTGCCATTGACTTTGGCTTCTCATCAGCCCTCATTGTCCACCATGTTCAAAGAGTCCGGTTTTATCCCATGAAGCAAGCTAGTTTTTGATTAATAGTGGAGTGGTATAACTTCCAAAACTGGGATCACCGTCTTCACAGGATTTTTGTTCAAAAGAGAGTTGGCTTTCTTTGTCTGTGGATTCAGTTACTTGTAATCTATTGGTCTCTCTATAGTAGTCTCATATATTAAATGGGAGAGTCCAGAAATTAAATATAAGCTGTACATTCTAGCTTAGGTTCTGTTCTGAGTAGCATGATGAAATCTCACAAGTTCCTGACAGGACTGTCCTTTGGTCTAGCTTCTCTCTCAGTGTCAGGGTTGGTGGCAAGCACCTCTACCCACCAAGCCATCTTGCTAGCCAAATGAATCTTAAATGATATGAGAAACATTTATAGTAAGTTTATTTATTTAAAATTCTACCAGAAGGCTAAGCCTAATTTTGTTTGCTTCCCTCTCCAGGCATGCCCATTTGTCATCAATATCTATGCAGAAAGATGCAAGCCAAGAATTAAAGCGATCCATATGGAGGCATGCAGTGGGCAACTTGAGAAGGTCATTTGCAAATCTGTCCTTGACAGAAGCGATGCTAAAGTCATGGATGGCTATGAAAATATAATTGTACATACCTGCAGTTATGACACCTGGATAACATCTATCATTGAAAACAAGGTATCGATTATGAGTTAGTTTTCCTTATTTTGGTATAAAGTTTTCTAATAATATTATATTCTTTTTTACATTGCAGCTAAACACCCTACTATGCTTATAATATTTATAATAGTTATTCATTTTAGGATTTATGAAGCAAACTTGGCATGGCATTTTTTATAATGACTCAAGACCATTGTTTTTATTTTAAAATATGAAATTTAAAATTTGGATATCAGTGAAGAGTCAGTATAATATGCATACAAAATAGAGATATATTTTTTGTTTATATAAAATTTTTTCAAAATACTTGTTTAGTTTGTTATATAACAGGATCACGAGAAAATATGAAACATGTTCTCTACTGGATTTTTTTTTTTTTTACTCTTTGAGGGCCTGCCACCTAACTCCCAAATAAATACATGGAGACTTACTCTTACTTATAAATACCTGACCTTAGCTTGGCTTGTTTCTAGTCAACTTTTCTAACTTAAATTATCCCATTTCTCTTTAACTATGTTTTGCCTCTGGGCTTTTTACCTTTCTTTATTCTGTATGTATTTCTTTCCTTCTTACTCCATGGCTGGCTGTATGGCTAGGTGACTGGCCCCTGGAATCCATCTCTCCTCCTTTTCTCACTCCTCCTCCTTTTTTCTCAAGCCTAGATTTCTCCTCCTATTTATTCTCCCTGCTTGGCGGCACCACCTATTTGTCTTTTCTGCCTAGCTATTGACTGCTCAACTCAGACCAATCAGGTGTTTTAGGCAAAATATTGCAACTTTGTAGAGTTAACAGATGCTACATAAAAGAATGCAACACATTGTTGCATCATTAAACAAATATCACGCAGTATAAATGAATGTAACACATCTTAAACTAATATTCCACAACACCCTGCTTTCAAGTGTATGAGTTACTTAGGAAGACAATTAATACTCTCAGAGAGTATCTCAGAGGCTAAGTAAACATCCAGTCCTGTATTCATTTTGCATGCACAGTAGATTTAGTCTACTTTCATCTCACAGTTGTTTAGACCATAGATCTTTGGAACAACGTGTGATAAGGGAAAAGGAGTGGAGAGTAGGATTTTAGCTCTATCTAATGTTTAGATACACTGAGGGACAAGCTTCAGGACAAGGCAAACAGTAGAAGAAACAAAGGGAAGGTGTGGTGTGAAGGATTATTAGAAAGGTCAAAAAGAATGATAGAGTGGATCCATATCATATGTGTTATCTTGAACAGTCTTTCTAGGACCCAAAACAGTGCCTGGCATGCAGTTAATATTAAATAAACACATGCTTATTGAGTTAGTGAATAAAAGAGGAACCCAATTAAATGGATGTTTCAGGCATATTAGTTGGAAGGTAGGATCTGAGTGAATGAATGATAGAAAATAAAGATGAAAGAAAAAGAAGACATTATTGCTATAATGAACCAAGGATGAGTTAACTTGCTGGTACAGTTCACAGTGGTCTGGGAATGAAGATTAAAGGGAAAATCCAAAACTCAGTTGAAAGAAAAGCTTATGTCATCAGTTAGAAAGGAATGAATGAAGAAACCCAGAGCACTGAGCAGAAAGCAGCAGCTGGTTTGTATTAATTTGTAGTGGACTAGATTCTATAAACAGATTTTTAGGTCTCATTTTGAGGTTTATATCTTTATTATTTTTCAAAACTAAAGACTTATAATTTTCTACAGTCAGATGACAAAGTGATTATTCACATCAACAATGAACTAAGTAAAAACTGTGTCAACAACAGAGGACTCAACGTCTTTGCAGTAGAAGTGGCTCCAAGATCTACAATGGTAAATGTTCTCTAAAACCTTTTGTCATCTCTCTTTGGAAAGAAATATTTGCTATTAATGTATGAATAAGCATGTGGCATGAAATGAAATTCTAAGTTATTTAAGCATGACATTACTAGTACTAAATACAGGAGAGGTAGTGGGATTTTTGTGTTGGTTTTGGATTATTTTCTCATGTAATCCAGGCTGACCTTGAATTACCGTGTAGCCGTGGCTGAGCTTTCAACTCTGGGTCTTCAATCCCCCATCTCCCATGTGCTGGGATTGCAAACCACCATGTCTGGTGGGCGCTATGAAGAGTAATATTCATTTAACTTTTCTTTTCTAGTTTCTTTTAAAAATTGTTTTACATTGTGTGTACTTGTGTGCAATGTACATGCATGCATACATGCACATTCATGCCACAAAATGCATGTCAAAGTCAGAGGACACCAATAAGAGTTGATTATCTCCTTCCACCTTGTATGTTCCCTAGATCCAGCTGAGGGTGAGGCACTTTTTTATCTGAGCCATCTTAACAGCTCTATTCCTATTTAAGGGTAAAATTAAAACATTAGTTAGGTCCTTCAAAAGATTAATAGAAAGATAAAAATTAAATAATATATGTGAAAGCACTTTTGAATACCATATGGAGAAATGCCAAATAATATGACTAATAATCGTTATTTTAATAACCCCAAATTAAGATTGTCCAAGATTACCTGAGAGAAGAAACATCTCAAAGTTTTAGATAAGTAACTAAATCCAGAGCCAGAACAAGCTCTATAATTTTGTTTTTAGCAGACGCTGGGTTTCTGATGGGGTCACAAATTGAAAGGCAAGAATGATCAGCAGACTCCCAGGGTCTGGTAAAGAAACAGAGAAAAGCTTATTAGTGTATTTTTTTTTACCACCCCCACCTTTCCCCTGTGTTTTCTGTGAAATTCCACAACCTTCTTGAGTAATTTAAAGGTAAAGGGTAAAGACAACTTTCTTTAAGTTTCTCCAATGACGACTTAAGAAACGGACTGCAGAGGGTAAAGTATTTGCTCTGCATCCTCAGAACCCTTGCAAAAGCCAGGCTTGACGGTGCAGAGTGTGCAACACCAGTTCTAGGGAGAGAGATAGGCCATATCACAGGCCAGACTGTAGTGTGACGGTTTACTCTTTTGTCTTTTTGGAGGACCCACAACCCAGCTCCCAGATAAATCACATACAGAGCTTATTCTTAGTTATGAATGTCCGGCCTTAGCCTGGTTTGTTTCTTGCCAGCTTTTCTCAACTTAAATTCTCCCAACTTCATTTTCCTCTGGGCTTTTATTTTTTATCTTTCTATGGCGGGCTGGGTAGCTGGGTAGCCCCTATGTCCTCCTCTCCTTGTTCTGTCATTGCTCCTTTTTCCCTCGTCTTTCTTTCTATTTATACTCTATCTGCCAAACCCGCCTATCCTTGCTCCTGCTTCCCTCTTTATTAGACCATCAGGTGTCTTACACAGGCAAATAATCACAGCTTCACAGAATTAAACAAATGTAGCATAAACAAAAGTAGCACACCTTAGAATAATTTCCCCCAACATTTCCCATTTTTTCCTTTCTAAACGAAAATGAAAAATTGTAACTTTGACATCGTAAGACAGTTTACAGTAAGAACAATTATCAAGTAAAGATTACATTCACAATGTACTAAATTCCAATTCATTTGTATCTGGTAAATTTAAAGAAATACTCCATAATCTATCCTATCTATGTAAATCTAAAATTTTATAACTAAATTACTTTCTATCATATCGAAGGAAAACTGCAATTTTAACTATCTAGTCTTCAATTTCATCAAAGACCCAAGAAGGATATAATATTATTTGACTAAACAAAAGGTGCATTGCAAACAACTTCCAAAACTCTAGAAAAGACAAAGACATCTGACTGCCTGGACAGTCACCCAAAGTACTTCTGCATTGTTGGGGCATCCATCTTCAGCCTACAGACCTAGAATATCTTGTAGATTTTTCAATGAAGCAGGAAATTTGCAGACTGTCCCACCTATGTTATCAGTTTGTCAGACACTTTCCTCTGTGTTCTGAAAAATGTCTGGTAGACTCTTCTGTAAAGCAGGAATTTTGAAGGGCTGTCCGACCTTGTTTGGGCAAAATTCATTAGTCACTTTTCTCTGTGTCCTGCAGAATATCTGGCACATTCTGCTGTGAAGCAGGAATTTTGAAGGGCTGTCGTGTCTTTTTCCTGCGTGGCCTGCATGTTCAGTCTGCACAGCACATTATCAGCAGTCAAAGATAAGAGCAGTTTCTTCGCCCTATGACTAACCTTGCCAAAATGAAAGCAAATACGGAGTATCTCCAGTGTCCATTATCTCTGAAGTAAATTGCTGCTGCCAAGAGCAGATTTGTCTCATTGTCATGAAAATCTTTTAAATTAACAAAACATTTTAATTGCTATATTATATAGGTCTTTGAAGTATTTGAAGACCATCTATCTAAAATATATCTATTTAACTTAGAAAACATACCTAACATATGTACAAATTTGATTGTTATTTGGTTAACTACTCATCTACTGAATATTTCTTGATTGTCCTATATAGTTTATAATAATAGCTTTCAAAAACTAGAACTTTACCTTACTTTTTTAAATGAACCGCATAGGTACAATACCTTAAACAAGAGGAAAAACACATACGCAATATGTGGTAATAAAAGCAACCTTAAATTTGTATCAATCTACAAAAACCCTTTAGACAAGAGTAGAAACATATACAGTGTGTAAATTTGTATCGATATACAAAAGTTCTTTAAACAAGAGTAAAACCATATATACAATGTAACAGTTGACTTTGAATTTGTATCCATATACCAAAATTCATGCCAATGCAAAATATCTGAGATTAATAGTTGTCTTTTTATCCTATATTCCCCTAAATATAACAAACATCCATGACCCACAAAATAACCAAAGACCCCCTTTTCTTTTGGGAATGTGGACATTTTGTTCTTTAGACTGCTTTCTGCTGAGTGTGAGAGAAGTATTTTTAGCATCGCAGAGAGAAAATTTGAGACAATGGCCAAGTCCTGGGAAGATCAGTTATAACCTTTGTTGATAGATATCACCTGTCAAATTTCAGGAGGTCTCTCCTGATCAAACCAGATCCAGGTCAACCTGGAACAAATTCACAGCCTCTTGTTTTTCATGGAAACAAAAGCAAAACCTCTTCTCCAAAGCATTATTGATTTCCATTTGACAAATACATTTTTTACCTTTAAAGTTAAGGCATTCTTAAAATATCTAGACTGGTTCATTTCCACAGGCCCTCTTTCATTTCCAGGTCTCTTAGCTGCTGTCCTTTGCTTTTCAGAAATCAAAAAATTCAAAATCAACATAATAACATAGGATCCAGACTCCCTGTGTATTTCCCATCTTTTTTGTTTTGTTTTGACACAGAGTTTCTCTGTTACATTCCTAATTATTCTGTAACTAGGTCTTGTAGATGCGGCTGGCCTCAAACTCACAAGAGATCTGCCAGCCTCTGCCTCCTGAGTGCTGGAATTAAAGGCATGTGCCGCCACCATCCTGCCTTGTATTTCCCATCTTTATATGTGGCTTTTTACTTTTATGTTACTTATACTGTCCCTTTAAAGACTTTATTTTTTAAAACTGTTTCTTTCTATAACTGCCTATACCCATTTTCTTTCTTTCTTAAGCTACACACATTGTAAAACACACTGGAACCTGCTTAGAGGCTTTTTACATCTGGATCTCTTATATTGCATGTCTTTTAGCTTTTTTGACTGCACGAGCAAACTTCAGACTGTTAAGCTTCACCTGGCTCCTCTACATGCTTTTGCAGCTGGCTGGTTCTGCCCACTCTCGGGTTGGGTCATGAAAGCCAAGCCCAAAGTTTGCCCTCTGGTCAGAGCTTTGTGACTGAGAACTGCGTTAATCCTTGTTACCTGTGCAATCTGGTACCTGTGTTGTGACAAGCGGTTTTTACTTTGCTTGCCACAGTTTCTAATTTCTATTTAGTGCTGCCAGTTGAACATCAGCGCCTCTTAAAGGAGTCATGTCCTTTTTTTTTTTTTTCCAGCTTTCTCAAACTCTAGATGGACATCTGAGCCCCATGTTGGGCACCAAAATGTACTGTGATGTTTTTCTCTTTTGGCTCCTAAATAAATCACATACAAAGGCTTGTTCTTAGTTATGAATACCCAACCTTAGCTTGACTTGTTTCTTGCCAGCTTTTCTTAACTTAAATTATCCCAACTACCTTTTCCCTCTGGGTTTTTATCTTTTCTTTTTCTTTTCTCTCTCTCTCTTTTTTTTATAACTTACTTTCCTTCCATGGCTGGCTGGGAGGCTAGATAGCTGGCCTTTATGTCCTCCTCTTCTTATTCTCTCATTGCTCCTCATTTCCTCGTCTCTCCTTCTATTTATATTCTCTGTCTGCCAGCCCCACCTATCCTCGCTCCTGCCTCATTATTGGCCATTCAGCTCTTTATGAGGACCATCAGGTGTTTTAGATAGGCAAAGAATCACAGCTTCACAGAGTTAAACAAATGCAGCATGAACAAAGTAACATGCCTTAAAAATAATTTTCCCCAATACCACACACTCTTGATTCTCAACCTGTGGGTCATGATCCCTTTGGGGGTGCCAAACAACCTTTTCACAGGGGGCACATATCAAATATCCTGTATATCAGATATTTACATCACAGTTCATAACTGGAAAATTACAGTTATGAAGTTATAATTTATGGTTGAGGGTCACCACAACATGAGGGACTGTGTGAAAGGATCATAGCATTAGGAAGATGAGAAACACTGGCTAGCTTTATTAGCAGGGGTCAGGTTCCTATAAGAGATCTTGTCTCAGAACCTAAGATAGATAGAGTTGGAGAAATGACAGTTGAACTTGACCTCTGGCCTCTATTTGTGTACATGCACATATGTGTACCCACATGAACGTGTACATATGCACATACAACTGTGCATGAACCCACAATTACAAACAATGTTCTAGGCTTGGTGGGGAAAGTCTACTTACCTCCCACTGCCCTTTTTCACACAGTAGAACTACTCTAATAAAGTAGGATTGAGTCTGGATTCTCCTGTTAGTCCTCAGATCATAAACCGCCAGTCCATGCTAGGGAAAACTAACAATTTTATCTGCACACATATTCTTCCCCTCCTTTTTCCCTTTTGATATTTAGAGACTGGGTCTCATTGTGTAACCCAAGCTAGCCTTAAACTTGGAATACTCAAGCCTGAGCCTTTTGAGGTTATGCCAACAGGTAGTGTGCTATCATCTTAAAAACAACTGTAGTACTCACCCTTTTGTTAATTATGTGCTTCATGTTGCCAAGGCTAGGCCAGATCTTGTATGCTTAAATGATCTTTCTGCTTAAGTCTCCCAAGTACATTGCATTCATGCCTGTTCATAACACATGGTACATGCCACTGCCTCTGGTTTCACAGTGATTTCTTTCTTCTTTTTTGAGAGAATCTCCCTGTGGAGCCCTCGCTGGCCTTGAATTTGATGTATAGACCAGATTATCCTTGAACTCTCAGAGATCTGCCTGACTCTTTGCCTCTTGAATGCTTGGATTAAAGGCATGCTCCACCATACCTAGCTTTACAGCTACTTTTCAAAAAATCATATGAAGCCTAGAAATGTCCTATTTAAAATTAGCAAATAACGATAATTTATCAAATAAAAATAAAAGCTTTCTATTTTTATATGCAGGTTTGTCAACATGTAATGCCCTTGAATGAACGACAAGAATGGATATATTATTGTGTGTTTTCCCTTATATCTTAAATAATTCCACTTGGAACTATCAAACTAAGAAGTATTTTAGATCAAATCTGTTATTTATTAACTAAATGCTGTTCCACGACACTGGTGTACTTAATAATCTGTTTCATTTCTATGCATTTATATTTTATGTCCATGTTATATATTTTATTATTAAAATTCAAATAGTGTTTTAAAAATGTGTGGCTGTCTTGTTAATTTAGTTGGAAATGTAAATACTTTTTTGTTTTTTAATAAAGGAAAATAAAATTGTAGATAGGATTTTTAAAAGTAATATTCAGTGACTTCCAGACTATACACTTCTGGTTTGTTTTACATGTAAAAATACTAAGAGACAATGTAAATACAGAAATAGCCATTTAAGGGTCTAACTATCAAAGAGCTAAAGTGGAGCGGAAGAAAACCATTTCTGCATTAGGAAGCCAAAACCTGTTGGCAATTGTACAATATTTTGTGCCAACAACAAATTTCTCACCAGTGTGTCAGTTGCTTTCTTGCACAGAGGGTACTTGGGAACCGTTGGCGTTAACCCTGTGTAGCAGTTAAGGAGATAGTGCGTGGCCTAAAAAATGTCATTGAGCAATTAAATACTATTTGTCAGTACCAGTAGCAGAGAAGTTGGCCAATGTCAGCTTTTGGATTATGAATACCATCTGGCAAAAGCTATTTTTTGCCTGCACTATGCATGCGCATAGTTTAAATGTGATTTGGAGTTTGGACTGTTGATTTAGATCTGTAAAATAGGTTGTCATTACCTCACTGTTTGAACTCTTCAGACAGATGTCTCATTAAAGGTAGTGAGATATAAAATTATTTTGTTTATTGTCAAATGCTTTATAACTTCAACAACTGTGGCCATATATCTCACTTCACCTAATACTGAGTTTCAGAAAATTTTATGTGGTGCTAAAAACATATAACAAAGTTTTTGTATTTTCCCAACATAGTTTATGGGTTTTATAATCAGATGATAGGAACATGGAGACTCAAGGAAAAAAATGTACAGAGCCTTGAAGAAGTACTAAGCAGCGTGGGCATGACCTGGCTCCACAAACCCTCTCTCCTCTCTCCTGCAGCCTTGGCAGCTGGGGCAGGGGCTCCCTATCCTAGCTGTCCCATCCTCAGTGGAAGGCAAAGTATTGTAAGTTAAGCTTCCTTTTCCCTTCTCACTTGAGAATTCTCCAGTTCCGATATTTTAACCAATGTATTAGGTTTCAGATACTACCATAAGAACTTCTTAAATTACTGTATTTAATCACTGCACTGATTTTTTATTGGATATTGATGTGGACAGGTTTTTTTTAAGCTAGTGGCCTCTTAGTTCTATTTTTGTGTAGGTTAAATATGCAGCAGAAACATAATCATATCTTTATACAACCAGGAAAATAGAACTGTAGTTCTGATTTTGACCACTAGGGGGCGAGTGAGTATTGGGGGGATTTTCAGCACTGTTAAGCTGCTCTTAGTGACAAGGCTGCTATGTTGGACTTTACGACTGTCTGCAAACCCATGCATATATGCTCTTTCTCGATGGAAAATGTATAAGAACTGTTCATGCTTTATAAAATGAATACCAAGTCTCCTCTTAAAAAAGTACTGCCTTTTAGTTCTTTATGACTATAATTATTAAGGTGTGTATACGTGGCTCCTGCTAGCTTTATATAGCGTAAAATTTCTACCATTGCTATCCAACCTGCTTAACTTCTAAGGGAAAGAAGGAACTGCATCATTACTTGAGGAAAATAAATGATGGAGCTCATTTAAAGGAAATAGGAAAGATTCATGTGGAGGGAGAATCTGAGGACCAGGAAGTAGCAATAGTTCAGTCCACTAGAACAACTTCGGGCTGCTTTGATGCATGTTTGCTATCACTATTCTGTCTAAAGAAATCCAGACCAGGTAGCCTTAATTTGTACAAGCTTCCTTTATTTGTGCCAAAGTCACTGTGTACTTAAAGAACGGGTCCTCTGGGACAGGCTGCAGCTTAGTCAGTGCTTGCTCAGTGTGCGTGGCCAGGCTTTGGTCTCCAGAACCAGAAGACAGGGAAGGGAGGATTATCTTCTGAAGACCCTTAGTGGGAGTTAGAAATGGAGAGTTGGCTTCAGAATGGATGATGGAAAGAGACATAAGCAATATACCTTTTGTCTGGACAGGAATTCTATTGATACTGAATTTTCCATTTCCATCTCATTTCCAGAAAAATTACTAGGTTTATCAAAGGTAAATATAGAAGAATTTCTTAACCAGACTTGAAATTTTAACTTTCATGTTTTCTTCATTTAGGTTAAATGGTTGGGATGTAGGCAAGTCTGTAGGGCATTTTCTTAATTAATGATTGATGCAAGAGGACCCAGATGACTTGGGAATGATGGTCCTGGGTAGATAAGAAAGAAGGCTGAGCAAGCCAGGGATGGAAAGTCATCAAGAAAGCTGTTGACTGAGTTTCTGTCCTGCCCAATTCCCGCAGTCGTCAAGTCCCAAAGAAGTCACATAAAGGTCTACATTAGTTATAAACTGATTGGCCTAGTATCTCAGGCTTCTTATTAACTCTTATAACTTATATTAGCCCATAATTCTCTGTGTTAGCCACGTGGCTTGGTACCTTATTTGGCAAGGGAGTCACATCTTGCTTCCTCTGTGTCTGGGTCACGACTGCAGAATGCGTCCTCTTCACAGAATTCTCCTGTTCTCTTTTCCCCGCCTCTACTTCCTGCCTGGTCACCCCACCTATACTTCCTACCTGGCTACTGGCCAATCAGCATTTTATTAAAAGTAATACAAGTGACAGGATAAAAGACCATTGTCCACAGCAGTAAGCAGCATTCCTCCGTGATCCCTGTTCTACTTCCCGTTTCCAGGTTCCTGCCTTGACGTCTTGCCTTCACTCGCTGTCAGTGATGGACTGTTACCTGGAAATGTAAGATGAAATAAACCCGTTCTTACCCAAGAGCTTTTGATCATGGTGTTTTAGCATAGCAATAGAAACCCTAGCTAGAGCAGGACTCTCCTCTGAGATCTTGACTTCCCTCCTGCACGTGGTGAAATATATAGAGGATGGCTATGGTGACGTTGTCTTTCATGCTGAGACCAGACTTTTGGTAGTGAGGTTGTTTGAGGGGCTCACCTATGGTCCCGTAAGTAGCCTTTTACCCAGGCTTTGCAAGTAAGCTCCAAAACACATTGAGCATCCTTTTACTTACATATTGGTCTGTCATAGGTGCCCTATCTGAGGTAAGCAGGGCCTTCTTTAAGTCTCCCCAAGAAAAACACATGGAAAGTCAGAAGGGCAAGCTTTAACTTCAACTGACCTTGAAGGGATAGAGAAGCTTTACAAAGGGTAGGTAATAGAAGTCTAAGGTTCTTCTTTCTCATTTTTCATTTGCCCTAGAGTTCTGTTATTGTATCTCTGACTATTGATAGAATATGCAATAGGTCAATTAATCTTGTACTTATTGGGTATCTAATATGTTCAGAGCACACTGCTTTAGATACTGCTTATGCAGAGGTGAGCAGGTCAGACATTATTTCTGCCCTCTCTCATAGCCTATCAGAGAAGATAGATCGAGAACAAGTATTACAGGCGGTAGCTCAAACATACATTTTTAAATACATCATTTTTCATGAAACCCCAGTCCTTTTCTCAGCCTAGGAGAATGTATTCCATATCTCGAGCTTCTATTTTAATATCTTTATTTTCCTGTAGGGTTTTTATTTCAGATTTTTAAACATTACATTTTATTTAGTTGGGAGGAAGGGAGAACCCATATGTTGAGAGTCATTTCCCTCCTATCCTTAGTAATTGAACTTGGGTCATCGGACTTGGCAGCAGGTACCTTTATATCTTGTTGGCCTTATTTCAGATTTTTAAAAATTGTTATACCATAACTTTCATTCTTCTTAGTGGACTAAAGGACTAAAGTTTCATGAAAATGAAATTGGCAGATAGAGATGAAATTGATTGTTTAATGATATTTTATTATATAGTTATACCACAATTTATTCACTCATTTATCAGCTGGTCTTTTCCAGTTTTTTTAAACAATCTTTAATAGATGTGCTATAAGCATTCTTGTGAAGTTTTTTTTTGTAAATCAGGTTTTCATTTTCTCCTAGATACCTAGAGACAAGATTGCTAGGTTACGTGGTTAGTGTTCTCCTTTATGTCCTTCTGTTTTGTTTCTCTAGCTAATATGTCAAGCACTATATTGAACAGATATGGAGAGAGCGAATGTCTTTGCCTTGTTTAGTGGAGATGCTGTTTTTCTCTGTTGAGCACGATCCTTGTTGTGTAATGATTGTCACACTGAAGCATATTCGCTCCATCTCTCGTCTCTCCAAGAGTACAGTATGAAGGGATGTTAGGTTTTGTCAAAGGCCTTTTCTGCATCTAGTGAGATTACTATGAGCTTTCTGTCCTTGACACCATTCATGTCTTTCCATGTGGAACCACTTGGGGCTGAAGCTGACTTGAATGTGGCGGATGATAGCTTTTCAGAACATTCTTGACCTTAAGTTTCTCAGTAGTTATTCTTTCTGCATCTCTGCTCACAGGTAGATTACTATTACTTTCTTTTTGTGTGTCTTATCCAATATAGTGTATCACTAAACTCCTAAGAGAATTTGAAGGAGTTTTTCCCTTTTCTATTTGATGAAGTAGTTTGAGAAGCATCTATTTTAGTCCTTTAGTACGGTAAAATTCTGTGGGGGAGTCCATTAGGTCCTCGGCTTTGTAATTGGGAGACTTCTTATTGCTATTTCAATCTTGTTGCTGTGGTTAACTTGTTTTTAAAAATTAATTTCTTTTTTAACTTTGGTAGGTGATATGTGTTAAGAAATTCAGCCATGGTCTCATCAGTTGACGGCTCATCAGTTAGGAGTACTTGCTTCTGCAGCAGACCTATTTCCCAGCACCCATGTGGCAGCTGAGAACCTTCTGTAACTCCAGAAGATCCAACACCCTCTCCTGGCCCCCTCAGGCACCAGCACACACACAGTGCACATACGCATATGCATATTTTTTAAAAAAGAATGAAATTCATCTATTTCTTTTAGGCTTTCTAATTTGTTAGACTATATATTTTTGAAGTATTTCCCTACAGTCTTCTTGATTTCACTGGTATCTGTATTAATGTCTCTCTCTTTTATCTCTAATTTTATAAACTTTTGTTTTCCTCTCTTTCTTTGGGTTAATTTGGTGAAAGTTTGTCAGCAATATTAATATTTTCAAAGAACTAACATCATCCCATTGACTATTCTCTTTCATAAATTGCTGGTCTGATCTTAGAGAGTGGGTGTCCCAACCGGGTAAGTGGTCACTCACCTCTTGATCCTCTCTGTGTAGGCTGTGTTTCAGAGTTCCACTGAGGTTGGGGGGGGGTGATAGGAGGGTTTGGGGGTGGAGTGAAACTTGTAACTCGCAGGGTCCAGTGGATTGGATAGGGGTGTTGAAGAAGCCTAACTGCAGGAAACTTGCCTGCTGGCTGGCTAGAGCAAGTCGGGGAGGGGGAGCCCAGGGTTTTGCCCTGGTATGAAGGGCCTAGAGAGTGGGATGTCCCACCGAGCGGGTGGTCACTCATCTCTTTGTTCTTTCCGTGTAGTAGCAGGCTGTGTTTCAGAGTTCCTGACGACATCACTCCTATCCCTCCACCAGTGACGACATCACTCCTATCCCTCCACCAGTGACGACATCACTCCTATCCCTCCACCAGTGACGACATCACTCTTAGCTGTCTTCATGGTCATGTTCTCTTATAGAATTGTGGTTCAAATCTAAACTAGTCCCCCCAAACTCATGTTCTGGAACAAGGAGGTCCCTGATTGGTGACACTGGAGCCCAGCTGGTACTGCACTAAGAATGGGCCTTTGAAGGTTATATCCACTACTAGCTCTGCCCACTTCCTGCCTGCTGTCCTGATGTGAGATACAATCACACACTCCCGGCTATCATGAACTCAGCCATGCCTTCCTCACCACAATGGGCTAAAGCTTCTGAAACCAGAAACAGAAAATACTTTCCTCCCTACATCTGTTTTGTCGGCCATGTGTCGCAGCAAGGCCAGTGTAGCTAATATGGTAGCCATACTACCACTTGGGATTGCATCCAGTCTGCCTAGGTCATCTGGGGTAGTCTCTCCATCCCTAAGTCCTTAGCCTAATTCTGTCTGTGGTCATTTAGCCTTATAAGGTAGTAGTCATTGGTTCTGGGGATTAGGACTTGGCTTGCTCTAGGAGAAGAATATTATTAACCTACCCCATGATGTAACAAGGAATCGAGAACACTGATGAGATGGGATGCCAAACACATTCATTATATCTTGAAAAATGTCCTTTATAATCTGTATTTTTAAAAATCTTATCTTTTGCCATTTAAAATATTAATATTTGTACATCAAATATTTATATAAATTAATTCAGACTGATATTCTTTATAGAAAGTTCCAAAAATGAATTCAAAGGAACAAATCCAATTTATCATCTGTCAGTTCTTTTCATATACAGCCTTATGAATAATCACTTGATATTGAAACACGAGTTTAAAAATTTAACTGTTTTGGCCCAGGAAAAAGCTTCCATTTAGAGTCATGGCCTCTAAATGTCACTAATCTTACTCAAATTAAAATTTCAAATACCTTACCAACTTATAGGTCCAACTTGCAACTTATATTACAGAATATCTATAAACTTCTGCATTGACTGTCTGTGGTTCCATATAAAGTCATCATTTTAGAAAAATTCAGATTAGACAGGAATGAGTTAACTAAGCCTGAATTCAGGAACAACCGATGTCAGGCTTAACACGTGGAGTAAAGACTGACATTTGCAACAATTCAGCATTAACTTGGACTTATATAAAAATATTCAATTTTATCTGCCACAAATTCTTGAAAATTCTTACTGGAAATGATAACTGACCCCTGTTACTATTTTTTGTTGTGTTTGTATTCGTTTTAAATTGAGAGAATGCCTTGCTGGCCTGGTAGAACCATTGAGTAGAAAAAAGATTGTGGGATCATCATTCTTGTCCCCAGTGTGGGCTACTCTGCTGTCACTTGGTGACATCAGATGATAAGAATGCCCACAAAATGGAGTTGTGTTTTGCTTTTGACAGTAATGTGTAGCTTTTGTTCATATAAGTGCCTTTTAGGCTTTTTTTTTTGACATGTTAATAAATTACTTTTTTAGTATTTCTTTTCTTGATAATTAGTTTCAGTATATGAACCGTGTATTAAATAAAAGTTGAAGGGCTAATAACCTCACTTCATTATAATTCTCTATACATCTTTTTCATTGTAAATTTCATATACATACTAGTTACTACTTGTTTCCAAAGGTTGATGATTATAGCAAATAATTTTTTTGTTGTTTTGTTTTTGAAGACAGGGTTTCTCTATGTAACAGCGCTGGTTGTCCTGGAACTCACTCTGTAGACCAGGCTGGCCTCGAATTCACAGAGATCTACCTGCCTCTGCTTTCTGAGTGTTGGATTTAAAGGCGATTGCCATCACACCTGGCTGAAAATAAATTTCTTTAAATCATTAGAAAGGAATGCAAATTATTTGAGAAGATTTAAACTTAATGAATACTGTATAAGGAAATGAACTTGGGCCCAGCTTCATATTTCTATGTATCCAGCGTTTATCCTGCTTTCCATGCGTATATATTTATATGTGTAGGCAGAGAAATTCGAATTGCTAATGTCTTCATTGGCTAGACCTAACTAAATCTGGGAATTCAGCTATGTGCATCCTCCTAAATGATATATTAGTAGTTTCCTCAAGAAATAGATCTC
The DNA here is from genome assembly GCF_014885135.2 of Alexandromys fortis. Taxonomy (NCBI): domain Eukaryota; kingdom Metazoa; phylum Chordata; class Mammalia; order Rodentia; family Cricetidae; genus Alexandromys; species Alexandromys fortis. The sequence goes on along the minus strand of NW_026067908.1, from coordinate 12,127,863 downwards.
AAAATCAGAGAGGTAGTTCAGCAGCTAAAAGCACATACTTCTCTTGCAGAGGACTCGACTTCTGTGCCCAGCACTCATATCGGGCAGCTTAACACCAACTAACTATAGTTCTAGGGGATCTGGTGCCCTCTTCTGGCCTCAAACATGGTACACATACATACACTCACAGAACACAAAATAAAAATAAATCTTTTTAAAAAAAGAATTATATCTCTCTTGCCTTTGAATATAACCCAACATTGAAAGCTTATGTTTTATTCTAAATAGTATATTAAGAAACATATTTGATTCTTCTTGATGTTAGTTCTAGATAAACTGTTTTTCAGGGCTTGGGGAGGTGGACAAGTGTGAAGACATGAGTTCCGATCCCAGAGCCCATGTAGACACCTGGCGAGGTGGCGTGTGCTTACAGTCCCAGTAACAGTGAGACTGGGAGAAAACACAGGTGGAGCCCTAGATCCCAGAAGCTCATTGGCCAGGTAGTCTAGCTTACCTGGTAATTTCTAGGCCAAGGAGCAATCCTGTCTTAGCCGAAAAGGTAAGGACTCTCATCCCAACTTGTCCTCTGACCTCCACACGTGCTGAGTGCATGTGCACTCACACCACACACGTACACACCCCACACACATACATGCCCTCACCACACACCTACCCACCCCACATACATACACACCTGCACCACACACCTACCCACCCCAAATACATACACACCCGCACAACACACACCCCACATCCTGTATCATATACAATAGATAGATAGATAGATAGATAGATAGATAGATAGATAGATAGATAGATAGATAGTCTCTCAAAAGTAGAAAAGCTAAGTTTTTGAGACCTTTACGTACGTGGTGTCTCTGAGCTTGTTTGAGAGTGGTGTTGGACTTTGCAGACACCCACACTTTACAATGCATTCTCTCCTGTCAGAGATCCCCATCCGTTCCCATGTTCTCAAATGTGATTTCTGTGCTGTATGCAGATGCACTGTGAATTTATAGCACTTGGCAAAGCCTCTTCCCTGAGTTCTGGCCTGTTTCTCTAACACCTTACTGTGTATCTCTTGGGTGCACGACTGACAGTTCAAACTTTATATGTCCAAAAGTTAATATAGGTTCACACTATACAGAACCCACAGTTCTATGTTTTTAACATTCCTAATCCCAGATTGCTGGGAGATACCTTTCATTTTCACTTGCCCACTCACTATATAGCATCATGACTTTTGACTCTCCTTCCTTCCTACCTACCTTCCTTTCTTTATTTTTTCCTCCCTCCCTCCCTCCCTCCCTCCCTCCCTCCCTCCCTCCCTCCCTTCCTTTCTTTCACATCCTGACCACAGTTTTCCCTCCCTCTTCTCCTCCCAGTCCCTATCCCCCATACCTCCCCTCTGTTCCCACTTCCCAATCCACTCCTCTGTTTCTGTTTAGGAAAGGGCAGGTCTCCCATGAATATCAACAAAACATGGCATATCAATTGCAGTAAGACTAAGCACCTCCCCATGTATTAATACTGGGCAAGGTGACCCAGTATGAGGAGTAGGATCCCAAAAACGGGTAAAAAAAAAAAAAAAAAAAAACCTTTAGAGACGGCCTCCTGTTTCCACTGTAACATATATGCAAGTGCCTAGGTCAGTCCCATGCAGGCTCCTGGTTGTCAGTTCAGTCTCTGTGAGCCCAGATTAGTTTATTCTGTGGGTTTTCTTGTGGTCTCCTTGACCTCTCTGACTCCTCCAATCCTTTCTCCCTCTCTTCTGCAGGATTCCCTAACCTCTACATAATGTTTGGCTGTGGGTCTGTATCTGCTTCCATCAGCTGCGGATGAAGTGTCTCTGATGACAGTTGGGTTAGGTACCAATCTATGAGTATAACAGAATAACGTGAGGCATCATTACATTAACTTTTTTCCTCACCAGTCATGTTCCTTTTATCCTAGGTCTCCGGGTCATTCAGCCTGTGGTTCCTGGTGCTCCAGGCAGTGTCTGGGTGGGCTTACTCTCCTGGCATGGGTTTTAGGCTAAACCAGTCATTGGTTGGCCACTCCCTCAATCTCTAGGCCACTCCTAACCCCAGCACATTCCATGGGTAGGACAGACTAAGTCAAAGGTTATATCTTGCCTGGTCACAGGAGAAGGCCAGTTCATGCTATGTATCCTCCATTGCTAGGTGTCTTAGCTGGGGTCATCCTCGTAGATTCCTGGGAGACTCCCTTGTGCCAGGTTTTAACCTGATTCTGAAAGGTGCCCCTTTTTCAGTGGTCTCTTTTAGTATAGTCTTCCCCTCTACCCCCCAACATAGTCGCTCATGTTACTACCCCCACCCACCCGCAGTCCACTCCCGAAATCTCTTCTATTTGTCCTTCCCAGGGAGAAAGAAGTGCTCCCCCTCCCCTTGAACCTTCTTGTTACCTAGTCTCTCTGGGTCTGTGGATCGCAGCATAGTTATCTTTATTTAACAACCAATATCTACTTATGATTGAGTACATACCATGTTTGTCTTTCTGAGTCTGGGTTATCTCACTCAGGATGATTTTTTTCTAGTTCCATCCATTTGCCTACAAATTTCCTGGCGTCCCTGTTTTTAACAACTGAGTAATTCTCCATTGTGCTAATGTACCACATTTTCTTTATCTATTCCTTGGTCGAGGGGCATTTGGGTTTCCAGGTTCTAGTCATTATAAATAAAGCTGCTATGAACATAGTTAAGTAAGTGTCCTTGTGGTATGATTGAGCATCCTTTGGGTATATGCCCCAGAGCTATGGTATAGCTGGGTCTTGTGGTAGATTGATGCTCAGTTTTCTGAGAAACCACATTATTGGTTTCCAAGTGTCTGTACAAGTTTGTACTCTTGCCAGCAGTGGAGGAGTGCTCCCTTGTTCCACATCTTCTCCAGCATGACCTGTCACTTGTGTTTGTGATCTCAGTCAAGATTGCCTACTCTCTCCATACCTATTTAATATGCAGGGTATCTGATGTGCAACCCTGATGGGGTCATGCCCCAAAGGTGAGAACCACTGGCCTAAATGATTAATTAAAAAAAACACACACAAATAGCACGAAGACTAAGAGATAATTTTTTCCAAAGGGAAAAAAATCATGTTTTGTGATAATAGAAATTGTCATAGAAAATCTTGAAATCCAGATAATTTGTTAAGATAACAAAATGACACAGTCTCATGCCTGAGGATAGTTATAGCTACATATCTTGGCTTATTTCCTTCTAGCACTCTGTGTGTGTGTGTGTGTGTGTGTGTGTGTGTGTGTGCCTGTGTGGTGTGTGTACATGTTGCATAAACCCCTATTGCTGAATACAGCATGCATACACTTTGGACAGAGGACTCCTAAGCGTTGGTGTTTGTTCTGACCTAAAAGTCTCCTCCTGAAGGTGAGAAAGATGTAGTTATATTTAAAACTTTTAAGAGTATAAATATAAATTTTAAAAAGAAGTCCTCAGATCTTTTCTTCAAAAAGAAAATATCCAAGTAAAATAATTTATATACAATTTCATTTTTTTTTTTTTGTTTTTCGAGACAGGGTTTCTCTGTGGCTTTGGAGCCTGTCCTGGAACTAGCTCTTGTAGACCAGGCTGGCCTCGAACTAACAGAGATCCGCCTGCCTCTGCCTCCCGAGTGCTGGGATTAAAGGCATGCGCCACCATCGCCCGGCTACAATTTCATTTTTAAACTTATTTTATTTAGGGCCATACTATAAGTAATTCAGAATTAAAATATTTTTTAATTGCTTACATCTTTACATCTTGATTTTTATTGGAATAAAAAATATCAATATGAAATCATGATGAAAATCAATATGAAAATATGAATCGGGAAATGGATGAAAGTAGTATACTGCTAAGCATAAAGCATACCATATACAGAAAGACAACTTTTTCTATACTTTAGTGTTTAAAAACTCCATTATGTTTGAGTAGCAGAGATGCAGGTTTCTGAGTGATATAAATCTCTCAGAAAATAAAATTTTTCCAAGTTTTAAATATTTGGGTAGGGTCTCTATGTAGCCTACGCTGGCCTCACAGCATATAACTCATGCATGCCACAAACACATTATCCTCTTGCCTCAGCCTCTTAAGTGCTTTGGTTACAGGCCTGCACCACCATGCTTATTTTCAGAGTTCCCTTTATACCCATTTTCCATCACTGAGTCTGTGTTTCCTTGGGCTATGATTAAATTCTCTTAGCTTGGATGCCAAAGCATGGAGTAAGAATGCTTAGGTTTGGTATGCACTCTCTGTGCAAACACATAATCAGCCCACTTGCTTCTTGGGTCCACACTGCCAAGAAGTGTCTCATTTCTGTCTGCAGGGGCCTTCACATGCCAGGACTTCTTTTCTTCCTCCAGTCCAGTTAGTGTTATCTACATGTGCATGGGTGCTGGGCACCCTATCAGAGTTATCCTAGAAGAAAAACTGACCTGCCCTGTCAGCAGCTGTCAACTGCCTATAGCTCTTCAACTAGGGGTGGGACCTTGAGCCCAGGGACTGGTGGGTTTTCATGCTCAGGGATTGGAGGGAAGGTTTTCATGCTCAGGGATTGGAGGGAAGGTTTTCACGCTCAGGGATTGGTGGGTTTTCACGCTCAGGGATTGGTGGGTTTTCATGCTCAGGGATTGGTGGGTTTTCATGCTCAGGGATTGGTGGGTTTTCATGCTCAGGGATTGGTGGGTTTTCATGCTCAGGGATTGGTGGGTTTTCATGCTCAGGGATTGGTGGGTTTTCATGCTCAGGGATTGGAGGGAAGGTTTTCATGCTCAGGGATTGGAGGGAAGGTTTTCACGCTCAGGGATTGGTGGGTTTTCACGCTCAGGGATTGGTGGGTTTTCACGCTCAGGGTTTGGGCTTGAACCTTTTACCCAACAATAAAGCATATGTCCGTCTCCATAGTGTTGTTATACTTTAACATTCCTTTTAGGCCATGCAGCGCTCTCTAAGCTGTCTGGAGTTGGTAGGTTTTGTTGACTCATGATGACAGGACATTCTGTGCCATTTATGACTGGAGCTAGCAGTAGCTGAGGGTAATGAGGGTGAGTGCAGTTTGGGATACAGGGCACAGGTGATTGGACTTTGAATAGCTACCCTGTGGCCTCTACTTTTATTTACCTCTAACACTTTGCTTCCAGATAAGGGCTGGGCCTGGCCAAGACCATGGTTCTAATCTTTTTACATATGCGGACTGTGGAACACAGCCAAATCTGGCAGACTTCTGACCTATAGAATTTTAAGGTAATAAATGGGTGTTTTCAATCACAATCACCATGTATACGGTACCTTGTTATACAGCATTATAAAAGTAATACTAAGGGATTACATAAGCAATTACCAACTAACTCACATCATGAGCAGTAATAAATGGAAGTTGTGTTAAGCCAATAAGTTTCAGACCAATTTATTATGCAGTTGGAGCTGGATGTTGCATATTGTAAGAGAGGTAGAGAGCCATTCTTTTTTTTTTTTTTTTACATCCCAGTTAGAGTTTTCCTTCCCTCCTCTCTTCCCAGCCCCCCTCCCACCACAAACCTGTTCCTGTACTCCAATCCACTCCTCCATTTCTGTTCAGGAAAGGGCAGGTCTCCCATGGATATCAACAAAATATGACAACCCAGTATGAGGAGTAGGGTCCCAAAAGCCAGTAAAAGAGTTGGGGACAGTCTTTGCTTCCACTGTTAGGAGTCCCACGAGAGGACCAAGCTACACAACTGTCACACATGTGCAGAGTGTCTAGGTCAGTCCCAGGCAGGCTCCCTGGTTGTCAGTTCAGTCTCTGTGAGCCCCTATGAGCCCAGGATAGCTGATTCTGTGGGTTTTCTTGTGGTGTCCTTGGCCCCACTGGCTCCTTTCTCCCTCTCTTCTGCAGGATTCCCTGAACTCCACCTAATGTTTGGCTGTGGGTCTGTATCTGCTTCCATCAGCTGCTGGATGAAGCCTCTCTGATGACAGCAGACTGTAGATTGGAGGACATCCGGCTAGAGGCTGGTTTCCCACTCTCTGCACTTGAAGTCTTGCCTGGTCACAGGAGAAGGCCGGTTCATGCTACATATTTGCTGTTGCCAGGAGTCTGAGCTGGGGTCATCCTCGTAGATTCAGGAGAGATTCCTTATGCCAGGTTCCTACCTGACCCCGAAATGCCTCCTCTGCAGTAGTCTCTTTCAGTACTCCCCCACCCTGAACCCAACCTGATCTATAACAGAGAAAGCCATTCTTAAGAGGAAGCCTTCATCATACTTCCATAGAGAGTGAAGAAGGCTGGGAGGGCATGGGACCCGAGTTTGAGCCCACCACCACTTTCCACTATACCATTAGTTGAGTACTTTTTATCAGCACCGTGGTAAAAGCACTAATGTAAACTATGTAATTTTTAAGTAGATATTACTGAGACTCGGTGGGGTCTATGCTATATTTTCATTTTGAGGTGGGTAATTTCAATCACATTCACCATTCCACCCTCAATTTTCTCATCTATTCAATGGGTCTGTTCACACAATTTACAAAAACATGTGATTATATAAACTGTGAACTCTTAGGAAAGCATCAGAAATTATGAGCAGCAGTCTAGTATTTAATGTCCACATATTTACCAACGAAACTCACTGGCAATGATTGTATCAAGCTATTCAATATGTATATATCCTTTGTATCCACTTATATGTCAACATTTGCTCTGAGGCAGAACTCACATGGGCCAGCCAACCTCCCCGCTTGGCCAAGACACACCAATTATCCACTATGAAAGCATGAATACAATGTGGGCTAACGGTATGCTCTAGTCCTGGAACTGGGGAGGGGGAGCTGATAATTTTAGCCCTAATATGTTTTAGGTACAGCCTGCTGCCTGTATCAGTGGAGTATAAGGGACTGGACTGTATTGGGCTACATCATTGCAAAGGTCTGTATAGGTCCGTATATCCACCGTGTGTGCATGTGCCTAAGAATGTAGACACGCTCATTGCCACAGCCTCACTAATTCTTGCAGAAACCCTTCTTGAAAGGTTTCATGCTTAAGATGGCCACTCACAGATGTTAATTCTCTGAAGGTTTTTTTTTTTTCTCAGTACACCAAATGACACATTTGCCAAACAGAGACTCTCAGCAAACCGAAGGTGCTACTAGAGCCACAAGAAAAGAAAGCGCCCTACGGAATAATCCAGTCCTCTGTGCTTTAGCCCTTCCGGTTGTCGCCACCACCGGGGTGTTGTCACATAATCACAGGGCACCTTCCGTCTGTACCAGCGATTATCTAGGCTGCCCCAAAGTTTCCGTTTCCTCCTGGTCAAACCTGATGGAATGACGGGCAGGTAAATCCTAGTAAGACTCTGGTTTGCTTAGACCCAATCTGAGTTGAACTTCGTGGCAAGGAAGGATCTGATCATCAGAATTTTCAGTTTTGAAAGCGTAAGCAGGGAAAGACAGACCTCTTACTTTTGAAAGGTGTAGCAACTACACACAGCAAGTCAGTTCTTTGGTTGCCCACTATCCCTAATAAAGTGGTGTGCCGCATACCAAACATGTAAAAAGCACAAAGCCTATTTAACTTTGGGGTTGTTCCTGCCCTTGCAGAAAAAAAATAAGTCGGAGGATGGCATTTCTGTCCTTCAGACCCGCTTCTGTACCTGGAACTCTTGTCCAATCACCGGCAACAGCATTGAGCTGTTCGTCCTTGCACTATGACCTGTTCCTACACTAAGCTCTGCCCCTCAACTAAAGAGCTAGTTTCTTTATATAGACTTTTGGCTCAGGTGTCCATCTGGGAGACTCCGCCCCTCTCGACCCCGTGACCTGTCCCCCCCCCCCCCCCCCCCCCCCCCCCCCCCCGGCTGCCGGACTTTAGCGACGTGGGCGGGCCCTGGGCGGTCGCTTCTAGGAGGAGAGCCCCACGGACCCCGTACCCTTGCCTGCAGCAGCCACGATAGCAGCAGCCGCAGTCGCTGTCCTCCCGCAGCCAACCGCCACCATGGTGAAGATCGTGACGGTGAAGACGCAGGCGTACCCGGACCAGAAGCCCGGTACGAGCGGGTTGCGGAAGCGGGTGAAAGTGTTCCAGAGCAACGCCAACTACGCCGAGAATTTCATCCAGAGCATCATCTCCACCGTGGAGCCAGCACTGAGGCAGGAGGCCACACTGGTGGTGGGCGGGGACGGCCGCTTCTACATGACCGAGGCCATCCAGCTGATCGTCCGCATCGCCGCCGCCAACGGGGTAAGGGACGTGCAGGCCGGGCCGAGCGTGCACGACGTGCTGGCTCCTCCCGGCCCACGCTTCCTCGCGCGCGTCTGTCCAGTCCCCGCCTCGCCCCGCCCCGCGCACACTCCCTTGACCTTGGCTTTACCGTCCCCCCCCCCCCCCCAGTGCTCCCCCCCCCCACTCCCACCCCAGTTTCGCAGTGGCTCTGCTGGGAAAGGTGAACCCGCCTAGGCGCCCTACTATTCTGGTCTGGGACTGGGGCGCCTCCCGCTGGCTCCTGGCCTAGAGCTGGAAGGGCTGGCCACCGGAGTGCTCACCCCCTGGGGTGTCAGGCCAGTGATCTGGGTGGGCAGGTGCCCGAGCTCCCCCCCCTCTCCCCAAGTTGGCTTGGGGAAGGTCCCTCCCTGCTCGGCCTACTGCCTGGGAGCAGGCTTTTGAAAAGTCCAGTCTCTGCTGGGTAATTCACTGGACCTGTTCCACTAAGGGGGCTGGAGCTGAATTTTCATTAAAACAGAGACAATATACCCAAGGGCGCTCTTAGGCAAGATGTCCTGTTGGGCCAGGAAATTAATGCAATGCAACGCCCCTGGTTCCGCCCACCCCCACCCCCTGTTAAGGGAGGTTAACTGTCTTAATTGGGGAAGTCCACTAGAGAGGTGAACCTTAAATATTTTTTTCTATAAATCTGATGAATAAAAATGTGAGTTTGCAAAGTTGGAATTGGTTGTTGCCACAAGGTAATTTCCATGGCGTTTTAAGGAACATGTTTTCTTTGTATATTTAAAATAATATTGGACTTGCAATCAGCTAAAGGGTTCATTCCCTTTAGCAGTTACATTTACTTATTTTAGCAGTACTTTGTTTTTCTTTATTAACGTGTTTTAAACAGTCTTGTCTCTTGCCAAGCACCACGCCAACACTGCGCTGGTGTCTCAAGGATACTCTTGAAGCCCTGTAAGGAAGATGCTATTATGGGTGCTTTCAAGTCACCAATGAGAGTTCTGAAGCCTGGGCAGCTTAAAGAATTTACCAGAATTTAGCCAAGCGACGGTGGCACACACCTTTAATCCATGCAGAGGCAGGTGGATCTCTGTGAGTTCAAGGCCAGCCTGGTTTGCAAGAGCTAGTTCCAGGACAGCCTCCAAAGCTACACAGAGAAACCCTGTCTTGGAAAAACAAAACAAAAACAATTTACCAGAACTTAGCTGTAGCATTGAATCTGGCACAGACCTGCCAGTCCCAAGAACTTGAGCGGCTTCTGAGAATTAAGGGATTCTTAAATTTTAAGACCTCCTTTTCCCAGTTGTCAAAGTCTAAACTGAGCTCTGTCGACTTTCCTGGATGAGGCAGACATTTGCAAACACAGTGAAAGAAGCCAGGATTTCTTATCTCTGCCCCTCAGACCACCGCAGCTTTCCACGAGGGGAGAGAGCACTCAGTCGCTGTGTGTGGAAGCTCCTTCATTTCACCTGTGCTCCTAGGGGCTTCATCCAGGGGTTCCCTGGCCTGTACAGAGAACAGGTTGGGGGGAATCGGGGTGCGCAGACGTGAGCCTTGTCCTTACGTTTAGGTACAGTGGGAGTTTTAGGGTTCAAATGGATATCTGTCCCTTTGGGAGCCCCGTGGGCTGGGAAGGAAATCAGTTATTAGACGTCTTCACACGTTAGCCACTGGCCTGTTGCTCTTCTCTCTTTGGCCAGATTCTGAGTTCTGTCATCACTGAGTCTCACTGTCCGCTCCGCACCTTACTTCCTGCTAACTTGTGCTGCTTCTGCCTCTCCCTTGACACAGTCCCTCAGAGCCGCTGGTGACTCTGGTAGCTCCTTCCCTGCAGCAGCTGTAGGCCTTCACCTTTCACCTGCATTTGTCAACAGTCTCGTGCCTGGTCTGATCGCTTTGCCGATTCTACTCAGGATATTTGTCCCCACTTGCCTGCTGTACTTATACCCTAGTGGTTCCCTAGGTTCCCCGGTTTGCTGCTCTGATTTAATTAAATACTTTACTCACCAGGGGTTTGTGTGTGTTTGTTCCTCTTCTGGCGTGATTTAGTTAAGATCGTATCTTCAGAAAGCAACTGTTCCTTTCCCATAGATACTGCTAGAATAGATTGATTCAATTCTGGTGAGATTATGTCTGCATGTCATATGTTCCCACTGGTGAGTAAGCTTGAGACGGGATTCTATTTTACCTATAAGCCTTCCCTTGGTGTAGTCAGGAGTATTGCTTATAATCCATGTGTTTACCTTAAATCATCTCTATATCATAAAACCAAATATAGCATAGATATCATGCTGTTTGAGAATATGATGTAGGTATTTTTATTTGTTTTACATTACTTTTTAATGTTGATTTGTGTGTTTGTGTGTGTGTGACAGCAAGCATGTGGAGGTGGGAACAACTGGGATTTGGTTATCTCCTACTATGTGGGTCTCGGGACTTGAACTTAGGTACTCATGCTTAGTAGCAAGTACTCTTTTTTATTGTTTTTATTGAGCTATGATTTTTTTTCCACTCCCCTCCATTCCTCTCCCCATCCCTTCTACCCTCTTCCATAGTCCCCATGCTCCCAATTTACTCAGGAGGTCTTGTGGTTTTCTATTTCCCATATACATTAGATCCATGTATGTCTCTCTTAGGGTTCTCATTGATGTCTAGGTTCTCTGGGATTGTGAATTGTAGGCTGTTTTTTCTTTGCTTTATGTCAAAAAGTCACTTATGAGTGAGTACATATGATACTTGTCTTTCTGGGTGTGAGTTATCTCATTCATTATAATGTTTTCTAGATCTATTCACTTGCCCGCAAATTTCAAGATGTCATATTTTTTTCTGCTGTGTAGTACTCCACTGTGTAAATGTACCACATTTTCCTTATCCATTCTTTGGTCAAGGGGCATTTAGGTTGTTTCCAGGTTCTGGCTATGACAAACAATGGTGCTCTGAACATAGTTGAGCACATGTCCTTGTCGTACAACTGAGCATCCTTTGGATATACACCCAAAAGTGGTATTGCTGGGTCTTGAGGAAGGTTGTTTCCTAATTTTTTGAGAAATTGCCACACTGATATCCAAAGAGGCTGTACCAGCTTGCACTCCCATCAGCAATGCAGGAGTGTTCCCTTTACCCCACAACCTCTCCAACATAAGTTGTCATCAGTTGTTTTGGTCTTGGCCATTCTTACAGATGTAAGATGGAATCTCAGAGTTGTTTTGATTACAAGTACACTTACCCACTAAGGTATCTCGCTGGCTTCTGTATTATATTTTATTACCCCCTTTCATTATTTTTGCTCTTTCTGAACAGTTTCAGTCCTTGATTGATTGATTGAACCCATGGGTGTGGAGCTGGTGACTAGAAAAATCAGATTGTACCTACAGTACCTGGGCCAAAGGTAGTAACTGGTGACTCCTTGTCTGGCTGCCTTTAATTGTGAATCAGCAATGTAGACAACACTGCAGACACAGTATCACATACAAAGCAGAAGCCTGAAAATGAATTTATTGTCTGCGGTTGAAGCAGGCTGGGTTAAGAACCTTTACATTGAGTGGTGAGTTCTTTTAGTGACTGGTACAACCTCTACCAAAATGGGCCTGAAATACATGGACCAGCATGAAGGCTCTTACAGTCATAGATCATGTCAGCCAGGCTTTGAGAGCTCTCAAGTCTCCCATTTGAGACAAATACCTCTGAGTTGGCCTGAGTGTATGCGGGTGTGTGCGTGTGCATGTACAGGTGCACCTGTATGTACTATGTGCACATGTGCAGGCTCCTCTTCATATATGTGCACATGAGCATGGGAACCAGAATGTTGTTCTTCATGCACCAGCTCCTTTTTTCCCCTCTTAAGGTAGGGATCTCTTGCTGGCCTAGAACTCTCTTAGTAAGCTAGGCTGGCTGGCCTGCAAGCCCCAGGAAGCTGTGCTCTGTCCTTGCTGCAGGGCTGACTTAGCGGGGAACCCTCTTTGAGGCACTTTTTAGTATACCACCTGTTTAAAAAGTTTATAACGTCCTGCTTCAAAAATTTTTATTTATCAGCCATTTTTGAGTGATTTCTCTGTTGTTTCTGATTTTGAATCAGCATTAAATGCCAGATTGCAGTGGATGTTGTTTTCCACTGAGGATACCTTGGCTTTGGGGAGAGGTAGAACAGAAGAGATACCCACGCACATACACAAAGCAGAATAAAAAAAGAGAACATTCTGGATTTGAAATAAGTGAGCCCGAACTGTGTCTGTGTATGGATGCGTGTGTCTGTGTGTGTATGTGCGTGCATGTGTGTTCCTTCCTCTGGACACATGTGATACATGCATGTGGAGATGAAAGGATAGCCTCAGGTCTTCTTCGGGCACATTCACCATCCAGCCTGTTTCCTGAAATAGCTTCTCTCTTTGGCTTACAGCTAGCCAGGCCAGCATGGTTGGCTGCTTAGGAAGCCCTAGGGTTCTACCTGTTGCTGCCAGCACTTCCCAGAACTGGGATTACAAGCATACCCACCTGGAACTTATGTAGGTAGTGTCTGCAATTTGAACTCTGGTCCTGATGCTCGTACAGCAGCATTTTGTACCAACTAAGCTATTTCCTTACTGCTGGGACTGAGGCTGCAGCCTGTGGACAGAGGATATGTGCCCACCTCCCAAGAGAGGAGAGTGACAGGAAGGGTAGGGAGGAGTCGATGTTAGAGGGAGGAGTAGCTGTTGGAGGGAGGAGTAGCTGTTAGAGACCGATACTTAGTCATGAATGATCTTTGCTACACTTGTGCTTTTTTGTTTTGTGCTCCCCGCCCCCCCCCTTCAGTGCCAGGCATAGGTTCCAGGGCCTCACCCGTGTTAGTCAAGCCCTGTACCACTGAGTCGTGTCTCTAACCCCGGTCACATAAGACTTTGTATTAAGTTGTTTGGGGATTTCCCTTTCTCAGTTTCACAAATGTTCTTCCTAAAAATAAATGGATAGTCGTCCCTTCTTCAATCAGACCTATTGCTGGAGTATTGAAGATTAAAAAGGAGGCTGGAGAGATGGCTCAGTGGTTAAGACCACTTGTTGCTGTTGAAGAGGGCCCAGGTCTGATTTGCAGCATTCACAAGTGGCAATTCTAAAGGGTGTGATGCCCTCTTCTGGCCTCTGTAGGCACCAGGACTCAAATGGTGTGCCAATATACGTACATGCAGACAAACACCATAAGGTGGGCTCTGCTTCATGCCTGTTGCTCTCCTTGGTAGTCATCCCGTGGTACCGGTGTCTCCTGCTGCAGCTGGGCTACACTTCCACTAATAGCCTTTCCTGGGCTCTCTTCAGGGTGCCAAGCCTTGACTTTCCTGCATGACCCCTTTAGTCCTGGGACTTCAGCCGTTACTGAGGCTGCATCTTCAGCAACGGCCTATCCTGGCCTCTCACCTGTGCCAAGCCTCAGCTGCTCTCCATGACCCTTTCATGCTTTCAAAACCAGTACCTCCTGGGTGAGGCTGCCAGCGTGAAGTACATCGTCGACCACCTCTAGGATGCAGCTCTGTATAGCTCTGTATGTTGACCCTGGGGAACCACTTCCTAGAAGATTCCACCTCCGTGATTCTGGTCTCTTCTTAATCACCATCAATTTCTCGGTTCCAACCTCGATTGTCCCACCAAAGCAGAGGTTCTGGTGTCTTGTTACTCAAAACATCACCTGAATCTTCAGCACCAGCTGGCCAGAACCATAGGTGTTGCCTGTGCGTCAAGATGTTAGAGCTCTCAGCTACTTCTTTAGACCATGTCTGCCTGCATGCTGCCTTGCTTCCTGCCACGATGGGGAACTTAACCTCTCAACTGCAAGCGAGCTACCACGATTAGAATTTTATTATAAGAGTTGCCGTGGTCGCAGTGTCTCTTCACGGCAGTGAAACCCTACCTAAGACACTCAGTCCACTTTCTTAGAGAACCCAGGACCACTGAGCCACAGGTGATACTACCCGCAGTGGGCTAGGTCCTCCTCCACCCATCACTAAGAGAATGCCCTGCAGGCTGGCCTACAGAAGGAAGCATTTTCTTAATTTAGGTCCCCTCCTCTCAGATGACGTTAGCTTGTGTTAAGTGACGTAAAACTAGCCAGTACAGGAGGGCAGCCCTGGGAGCTGGCCTGAAATGGTATGAGAACTTGCTTCGACTGTCAGCCTTCAAAACCGCGTGCTTACTCAGTCTCTTCTTTATATTGTGTTCAGTTTAGACATTTCACCATACTAACAGAAGTGGATCAGCATAATCTGCCTTGGTGCAGTCCTTTTTTCTTTCTTTTATTTTTTGAGATTATAGTGTAATTGCATAATTTCTCCCTTCCCTTTCCTACCTCCAGGACCTTCCATACCACTCCTCGCCCTCTCTCATGTTCATGGCCTCTTTCTTCAGTCATCGCTGTTAGATGCATACATATATATTCCTAAGTACATAAGTGCAGCTCAGCCTGTGTAATGTTCCTTGTATGCCTGTGTTCAGTGCTGACCATTGGTATTGGATAACCGATTGGTGTGCTCGTTCCTGGGAAGACTTTCTCCCGCTCTAAGCATTCCTTAGTTGTCTATAGTGGTTTGTACAGGCTTGAGTCCTCCTGCGCGTTCCCCATCCACTTTAGCGTGTCTGTTGTTCTTGTTCAGCTCCCATTTAGGCAGTCATGTTGTGAGACTTTTGGGTGTAGCTTTAGACATTTCTAGAGGACACAATCTCACAGCAAACTCCTTGATCCTCTGGCCCTAACAATATTGTTGTGGCCCCCCCCATCCCCGCTTCTGCCATGATCTCTGAGCCTTAGGTACAGGAGTTGTGTTGAAGGTAGACCCATTGGGACTGGGCTAAGCAGCTCTGCATTTTGGTTAGTTGTGTTTTTTTTTTTTTTGCAATGGTCTCCATCTGTTGGAAGGAGACGTTTTCTTGATGAGCGAGAACTACACTCGGCAGTCTAGATCTGGAGAAGGCTGTCCCTGGTGCATGTCTTAAAAGGTGAGCCGTAGTGATGACACGTGGCTCACTTGTCCAGCTTCTTGGTGGCGCTGGAGCTGAGACTTTGGTCTTCTGATATTTCA
This sequence comes from Alexandromys fortis, assembly GCF_014885135.2. Classification (NCBI taxonomy): domain Eukaryota; kingdom Metazoa; phylum Chordata; class Mammalia; order Rodentia; family Cricetidae; genus Alexandromys; species Alexandromys fortis. The sequence goes on along the minus strand of NW_026067908.1, from coordinate 12,112,629 downwards.
TACAGTTGATCTTTTCTATAAATAAGTTTGTCTCATGGGGCACAGCGACACACACCTGTAATCTCAGCAGTCAGCAGACGAAGGCAAGAGGCCTGTAAGTTCAACTCCAGCAAGGGCTGTAAAGCAGCTTGGTGTTCTTCAACAACAGAAAAGTCAGACAAGGAACAAAAGTGAGTGTATTTCACAGAAAGGAGGTCCAGGGCCTGTGATGATATCCTAGTAAGATCTTGAGGACACTGGATTAGGCAGCATTCATGGGCTTCCAGAGTTTTGATGTTCAGATGAAGTCTGTGGATTTACAGGAGGACCCTCCACTCCCCCAGATCAGTTTGGCTGCTCTGGAGGTTGACACTTTGAAGTAGCCTCCAAAGTGAACTTGGTATATACTATTCAGTCTATATGGTAATCGACATGATTTGTATGATTATGTAAGTTGAACTATGGTAGCAGAGACTCAATAGTAATGAATTAAACAGGATACTTTTCCTCTCTTGGGTTGGCTGGTGCAAACAGGTAGGGCCCGGCCTCCTGTGGTCCTCCTCTGCTGTCCTGCTCATGGCATTATGCTTGCCCACCTGATTGCAGATGGTTCCCTGTGCACCCCTGCTGGGTCAGCTTTCCATTGCAGCACCAATGCCCGAGTGTAGTCAGCTTCAAAAGGGGGAAAGGTCATTTGCCTTCTCTTGGAGAATTTTCAGTGGATGAACATTGGCCCCACTGCTTTGGGCCTCCAGCAGCACAGTAGTGGGTTCTCTGGTATAATAGAGGAAGTCCAAGCTCTTTATGACCTAGGGCAAAGGAAGAGGCGAGGTCCTGCTGTCCCACTCAAGGGCACCAACAATGGCATGGTAAATACCAGTAGTTCCACCTAAAAGTTTCAATGGCATCCTGCGCCCAGAACTAAGCCTAATACATGAACCTTTGGAGACACTTACCCAGTATATTGGAAGGCATGTGGTTAGCTAAAATAGTCCTATTACTTAAGAGAAGAAAGTAAAACTCAAAATGCCCACTTCAACCCTTGCTTCATTGCCCTCATAGATCCCCTTACCCACTGTTTACACCACTCCCTCCACCCCCAAGGGGAGGCAGCCCTGATCGCTTCCAGCAATGCAGTCAGTGCAGAGTTCACTATCTCTAGGTGATCCAGTGCTCTTTCCTTCAGGCCGTGTATGGCTCCTTGTAGCGCGGCATCTAGTAGCTAATATGTGCAGTAATGTAACTGTATGACCACATATGTGTGTGTCCAGGAAGGTAGGTGGGCAGAGGAGTGTAGTGGATTGGGAGAGAAGGACGATGAATTCTGTGCAGTTATAGAGACATGTGCTGAGCAGCTACCAGCCCTCAGCCATGGAGGTGGTGTGCAGGCTGGGGCACAGACCCCTGCTCTGGTCATGAGTGGGCTTATGGGGAGCACTGGGTCTGCCCTCAGGGAGGAACTTTTTCCCTGTCCCCTTTGCTCACTGGGTAGTGAACAGCATCAAGCGTGCCCTGTGCCCTTTTGGGGGCTTTTTTGACGAAAGGTGGGGGATAAATGATGGGGTTACCTTTGCAGGCTGTGATTGCATGTTCCGTTCTAGACTCCGGGGACTGCCAGCCTGGTCTGCTCAGTTCCTCGGGCTGGTAGCCAGAGAGAATGTTTTCATAGGCATAGAGAAACTGAATTTATATTTATTACGTGTGTGATCTCCTCCACCTTGACTTGTCAATTGCTGATGGCTGCTTTGGATGAGGAGAAGAAGTAAGCTGGGTAAGAAGGCAGATCCTTCACCTGCCTGGTGCTGGACTCCCGTTGTCTCCCAGAGAATCCTGGAATACCACGAGACACACACAGTTCTCCTTGCCAAGCACTGCTCTGTAGACAAACAGCCATCATCGCTACTCTGCAGGGCCACCAATGCTGGCCTTGAGTGGCCTCATTTTGAGGCCACAGTTGAAGCAAACTTTCTGTGGCAGAATCATAACCTCCCCACTTCCCAGCCAATGCTCATGTGTCAGATTCTTCTAACCCATCTGCCTGCAGTGGCAGCTGTCACTGGCCTGTGGTCTAGTTCATGCTGGCAGAACAGTTCTGCCATGACCTAAAAAAAATGCAGATGGCACATATTTTAGATTCTGCTTGGGTCGGAGGTCTAACTCTATCCATCAGATAGGTTTGGCTGTTCTTACAGAGTCCCAAAATACAGCGTTTAGAAGTTTATAGTACTAGAACTTCTTTGTCATGGTTCAGAGCTGGGCAGTTCAGGGCTGTGTGTGGCTCTTTTGTGTAAAGGGATTCATGAGTTCTTTTCTTATTGCCCAGCTGAATCTCATGGGGTTTTTTTCTGTGTAGTCCTAGATGGCCAGCCCCCACCCTACCTTTGTTCCAGCAAGCAGAATAAAGATTATGTGGAATGTATCTACTAACATGCTCGTATCTACTAACCAAAGCAGCTGAGCCACCCCAGGAAAGCTGGAAATTACCAGTTGTGTTCTGGGTCTTACGTGATAGATGAAATACTGGGATTCATTGAACGAAATGAAAAGTAAAATTAATTTCGAAGATCAGCCAGCAGTTTACAGCCACCTCTGTGCCTTTCTTCCAAATCTGGTGCTGAAGTCATTTAGTCATTGTCATTGGTTCTCAGTCATCCCACCTGCTGCCCTAGGGAGAGGCCAGAGCACAAACCTGCCTGTCCTGAGAGCTTTTCAGAATTAATTGTTTTATTGGGAAATAACTCACACACCAGACATCTTGCCCATTTTAAGTATAGAGCATTTAATATTTTGGGGTGAGGGGTATTTTCCATGCTGGCCTCCCAACCCCAGGCTCAGGAGCGATCCTCATGCTTCAGCCTCTTCAGGGGCCGGGTTGTAGGCACATGGCACTGTGCTTGGTATATTTTTTAGTTTATTCTCAGAATTGTGCAGCCAGCATCCCTATCTAGTCTTTGGCCTTTAAAGCAACCCCACTAATTAGCAGTTAGTCACCCTTCCTGCCTGCGTCAGCCTTAGGCAATCGCTAGTTTCCTTTAGGTCTCTCATGTCTGTATGTGGACCTGATGTCTAGCTTGGTTACCAGGCAGGGGAAGCTACACTTACAACGTAAAGTTCCAGGGGCTTCATGAGAGCAGAGACAAAGGGTTTGTGTTGAGACCAGTGCACTTAGTGTCTCTGTGAGTCAGCTTCTCACTGCTGTGGCAAAGTGCCTGAGTCAGTAACTTAGGGAGCAAAAATGTTGATTTTGGCGCAAGGTTTTAGAGATTTCTCTCTGATGCTAGGCAGGCTCACTGCTTATAGTTGTGGTAAGACAGCATATGGCAGGGCACATGGTAGAGCAAACCGATTTATATCACAGGACAGGAGATGCAGAAAGAAGGTGGAGTCCCACAGACTCCTGAGGGCATGCCCCCAGTGATGGAAAGACCTCTCTTCAGACTCTTCCTCCTGAAGGCTCTACTTCCCCTCCCAGTACCACATTGGGGACCAAGCTTTTAGCACATGGGCTTTTGGGGACACTCAAGATCCAAATAGCAGCAGTAACTATGTGACGGTGTGCACTGTCCTGCTCACTAGAGGCACCATGGAGATGTCCTCATTCTCAAGGGCCTTCCTGATGACTGGGGTAGCACGACATGCCAAAGAGGTTACGGTCAGGGAGAGAGATGTCTATGGGAGTTCAGGGCCAGCCTGGGGCGTGGTACTTTATGTGTCTGTAAGGGAGTAAGGTTAGCGGAGGCTTGTTACAGGTGAGTGCGTTGCTCTATGTCAGTCACTTCCTGTCCAGAGGAGATGAGGGTTAGTTTCAGTGTCTCTCCAGGAGACTACCCCCGCCCCACTCCCATTCGCATGAGCAATCAGATTCCTTTTTTAACAAACATGTTTGAGCTTCCACATGACAGTTAGTATTGTTCCCTGGCACATGGCCTCTCTGGGACTGCGCACTTGCTCCAGTCACGCGTCCAGTGCTCAGAGCGTCTGGAAGTGCCTCTGTGGGAATTATTTTTCAGGCCACTGGTTTATGGGCCACGCAGGAAAAGCAGTCACATTATTTTATAGTCAGGCTTCATTTTTCACTTAAAATGATGTAATGAGATTTGAACACCCACTTTATTCATTAGACACGGCTCCAGACAATTTTTCGTCTCTTTCCAAAGTTCAAACCTATTCTCAAAGGATGAAATTTGTTATGACTGAGGACTTTCAAAGAAAGTACCACAGACAGGAAAGACAGCTTCCCCTAAAAGAGCGAATGATCTTGCTGCTCCCTGAGGCCACCGAAGGAGCTGGCACTGAGATGAATATGCTCTGGTGGAGTGTGGGAAGTGAGTTACCATGTGGACCCTCTGCACACTGTCTGTGGAGAGGCTCCTAGGAGCTAGCGTGAGCAGTGGGACCCTGCTCTCCCACTCCTGCGTGCTCTGCCACAGACACAGCACTGTTCTCATGTGATCTGTCGTGGGGGCCAGCATGAGATCTCTTCCGCTCTGGTGAGTACACAGTCATCTTGCATCTGTGCACATTGGGAAGGTTTGTTCACACACGATGAACAAATGACCAAATACCAAGACCGGAATTAAGAAGAGAGTCCCATCAGGTCTCTGTCCCAGAAACCCAAGTCTTACTTAAGTCCATGCCCACCTGATCCCTGGTAAGCAAAGAGTCTGGGATAGAGAACTAGGTCAGCATGACTGGGAAGGATAGGGAGAGAAGGCCTTTGATTTAGTAGTAATGCAAGTGTTATATTCCAGGTCTCTATGGGCCCTTCCATGGCCCCATGAAATTCATTCTGTGGCTCAAGAGGAAAAGCAATTTAAGGAGGATTTTAAATGAAGCAAATAGGAAGGAAGAGTAGAGAACACTCAGATGGTACTGGGAGTAAGAGTGACCGGCTATGGAGGTTGAGCTTCCTCTGTAGGTGGGGGGTCACACTACACAGATATCTCGTCTTGTCTCCAGCTATAGGTCTTAGATTTACGTGGCCCGGCAGCGGTCCCTGGTCCCTGTGAGGCTCAGCCACGGACCCCTGGGTTTGAGGGCTGAGCCCAGTGTGAGTGATGCCTCAAGGTGCATCCCTGGTTCCCTGGCCGAGGCCAGTGTCATAGGATAGGAAGCGTCCAGGAGTGCGTCTGACAGTACTGTCAACCTCCTGGGGCACATGGACCTATTTATTTGACAAACAGTGACGCCCGTGTGCCAGTTACTATGCAGGTTGTCTGGCGCAACCCAGATGGTAAGTGAGGCGGAGTGCTCATGGGAGAGGCGGCGTATCCATGGGTACTTAAAAACTGCTCTGTAGGTTAGTTTCCTGTGATGACTGAGACAGACGGCCACAAGCTGGGGGCGTAAGGAAAAAAACTTCATCGTCTGTTTCTGGAAAACAGAAGTCTAAAATCAGGGTGCTAGCAGCAGAACAGTGGGGGGGACCCTTCTGTGTTGCTTTCCTCTTTGGGTGGCCCAGGTGTTCCTGGCACGTGTCTAGTTGCTGCTTCTGACTTCCCAAGGCCACCTCTGTTAGCCTGTCTTCTCTCCCATCCCTGCTTTCTATGGAGGGATTCAACTCTAGGCCTGCAGTGTGCAGTCTGCCACTGTGCCACATCCATCTTTGGTCATAGGATGCTTGTCATTGGATTTAGGGCCCACCTAGGTCATCCAGGATGCTCTCAAGATCCATTCCAGGTTCTGAGTGAAGAGTTCTGGGGGTAGGAGAGACCACCATTTCATCTACAGCTAGCATGGGATGGGAACCCAGAACCCAGAGGAGAGACCTCCCCCACCACTGCTGCTTGATGGAACCAGACCAGGATGTCTGTCCACAGGAGGCAAGCGCTGCCCTATTTGAGCGTACCCAAGGCTTTAGGGCTTCACCCTGCACAGTTTCCCTGTGGACTGACAGCCTTTGCCATAATGCCAAAGAGAGGCCAGGCCACTGGGTGGTACTCTGCATTGCACAAAGAAGTAGTTCATAGGGCGAGGTGGAGTTGACTCTGGCACACGCTGTGGTTTTCAGTTAATGTGAAATGTTACACACTCTGCTTAGTGTCCCTAGAACTCAGCATCCCCACGTGTGCACAGGGGTTAGCTCTGGTATCTGACAAAGAGGATTATGGGAACTGAACGGATTAATAAGTACATAAGTGTTTGAGTTACATGGTTGTCCTTGAGATTGCACTTTTGATTCAGGCAAGCCACCCCATGGGTGGTTCACTCCTGCCCCAAACAGACCTCTCAGAGCCCACGTGATAACACCTCGGATGAGCTGAAGGGCAGCTAGAACAGCACAGACTAGGGCATCCCGAGTACATGAGTACATGGTGATCTTTATCATCATTACTTCCTCCAGACTGAGGAAGAGGCTCACGGGTAAAGGCGCTGGCCAACAAGCTGTGTGACCTGAGTTTGGTCCCTGGGACTCACAGGGTGGAAGGAGAGCGTTGATTCATGCAAGCTGTCCTCTGAGTGCCACACTCTTGAAAGGGCCATACACGCACACATGTAGATTCAAGCACTCACACACTCTAATAACATTTTATAAATTTAGATTTTTTTTTTACTTAGGATTTTATTGTAGCATGATTTCAGAGTCAGAAAAACCCCAGGTTTGATTCCCAGAATACTATTTATTATCTGATCTTTTGTTTGGGGCAAGTTACTTGAAAAATCCTTTTTTCTTATGTGAGGAGAGGTGCTGAGGATCAAACCCAGCGTTGCATACTAGACAAGCACACTACAATTCAACTATAGCCTTTGAATTTCTCTTTGCTTATTTTTGAAATAAATATGTCATAGCATGAGTTTAGGGGATAAGATGACATGTAGGCAAATTGCCCATACAAGGACCACACAGTCGTAAGTGGACTGGCCACTGGGGGTAGGGTCAGCATTCCGTAGGAAAGGGCAGACACTTTATACCTGCTAAAAGCCCCACCCATCGACGTTGTCTACCACCTTCCCAGCTTTGCATCTCTTGGCAGATTTGCCAGCGACCTACCGCCATGCTCCATACCGTTAGTCTTTTATTTCAGAGCCCTGGTGTTTTCTCACGTACAGGGCTTCATGTACAGGCTTTCAGGGTGGGAGGGAGCCTACTCTGGATAACTAGGTTTTCAGTATGTCCTTAGTCTGACACTCAGCTGTCTCGTCTCAGAAGTTCACCGCCAGCAGCCCCAAAGTAAGCAGAATTGTCCTGAGAGGCAGTGTCTGGGCTTGCATAGCAGCTCTGTGCAGTAGGAGTTGAGGGCAGTTGTAGGAAGTGGTCAGGTGGGTCCTCTTGTTCCTGGGACCTCTCTTGAGCAGTGTGGGAGGGGTGTTTTCTGTCTTAATTATCCAGCATAGCCCCAATGCTTGATAACATGGGGTACTCAATTCTATCCATGTTGCCATGAACAACAGAAAATTTTTTTCTTTTCTTTTCCTTTTTTTTTTTTTTTTTTTTGGTTTTTCGAGACAGGGTTTCTCTGTGGCTTTGGAGCCTGTCCTGGAACTAGCTCTGTAGGCCAGGCTGGTCTCGAACTCACAAAGATCCGCCTGCCTCTGCCTCCCGAGTGCTGGGATTAAAGGCGTGCGCCACCACCGCCCGGCTTTTCTTTTCCTTTTTATAATGATCAAATAATGGCCCAGTGTGTGTGTGTGTGTGTGTACACAATGTGTGCAACGGTCTCCCTGTTGTTCATTCAAGTGGACTCAGGACTCAGTTAATGGTGAATGGTGGTGGCAATTAACATGAGATTGGCCAGGCCTTCTTGATACCTCTTCATTTTTGTTACTGTATGGCCAGGCAGTGTGATAAGAACTTCGTATGATTTTCCTTATTTTCTTGAGTTTCCTCAGGAGAGCATCACTTCCATACTGCCTAGAGATCCACCCCCCCCCCAAGGCATTTATAACCAGTGGTGGGGTAATTGGGTCGTACTGTTCTCTTCACAGTGTTTTGAGGAGCGTTGATAGTTATATCATATGTAGTTGTTCATGGCTGTAGAAATGTGCACACCTACCTACAGTGGGTAGCAGTTCCCTATCTCTGCAGCCTCCCCAGCATTTATGTCATACGCAGGCCAACCTACAGCCCGACCCAAGCCTGCTCCATGACTCTGGGGGAAGGAAGAGTTTAAGTGTTTTGGAGATGTGGGTCAGCAAACCAGAAAGGCTGTTTCTAAGTGGGGCTGATCACAGTATTTGTCCCGTGACTTTGAAGCTCTGGTGGTTTGCTGTGGTTCTCTGTTTAACTAACAGGTTCTGTGACATGGGACAGGTCTGTATGCCAGCTGATGCTTCAATAGAGCAAGTCCCTGAGCTTGGGTTCATGGTCCAAAGTAGTACTACAAAATGAGTTAAACTTGAGTTCTTAGTTAAATTACATATAGTACAGGTACAAAAGCAAACTGCAAGTAGATATACATACTTAGTTAAATTACATATTTTACAGATGCAAAATCACACTGCAAATAGATATACAATGTAGTTGTTTTTCCTACAGCTCTCTCTGAGACATCTATATATAAATAAATATATATGCATATACTGTTTTTGAGACAGAGTCTTACTGTCTAGCCTTGGCTGGCCTGGAACTTGGTATGTAGTTCTTGACTTCATGACAGTCCCCCTGCCTCTGCCTACCAAGTGCTGGTATTTCAGGTATGTACCGTCATACCAGAATTTCTCTAACATTGTTGACAAATCTAGTGGGAAACTGTCTACTGTGACTCTCTTTTTCTCTGGTTTGCTTTGGTGTCCTCTGCCCAGTTCATTGTTTTTCTGCCTCACCTAGAAAAGAACCATGAAGGCCCCTTGCCATTTCTGCCTGTGATCTCTGGAGCTCCACTAGGGAGCAGGGCAAGCTTCCTGTCTGAACCACACAGACCAACCAGTTGTCGTCCCCTCCCTACACTGAAGTTTCTCGACTGTTCTCAGTTGTTACTGTGCAAGTCTGGTTTGCTCTAGAAACCACACATGCCAGTTCTCAGGCAGGGTGCCCTCTGCCGATGCCCGAACTGTCTGGGGTAGAGAGGAAGCAGTTTCATAGCTGTGGTTGTTCTGAGATGGAGAGACTGTTTGAGTCTCTAGGAAGATGCACCACAGTCTCAGAGGGCATTGATGCTCTCATGTCGGGACTTCAGTCCCTCAGGAATTTGACTGCTCTGAGCAAACCTGTTCCAGGTACCAAGGTAAGATGCAGTGAGATGCATGTCCTCTCTTTATTTCTCACAAGAGAGGACTCTTACCTTTAGGTCCTGACCCACCATCCAGGCTGATACTTGGTGATGAGGAGCAAGCACCCTGGGGCAAAGTAAAGGTATACAGGATGGGGCTGGGGAAACCCCAGAGTGTCTTCACTCATACTGCCCACCTTACCGCAGAAAGCTCAGCTGCTCCAGAATAGGATATGCCATTTGAAAGTACTGCTAACTTGTCACGTCAATTTCCCAAGGTTTCCAGAACAAGGTATCCCACGTAGTTGCTTAAAACAACAGACACCCTGGTAGTTTCAAAGGTTTGGAATTCTGAAATCCTCGTTGTGTCCCTAAGGGTTATATTTCTTCTTCCTCCACCTTTCCTCCTCCTCCTCCTTTTTCCAAACCCAGCTCCTCACATATGCTAGACAGGCCCTCTTCACTCCCGTGGCATCCCCAGCCCATGCTTTAGAGGACCCTAGAGAAGACTCTGCCTTGCCCCCTCCTATCGCTTGGTGCTACAGCATAACTCCCGCTCTCTGCCGCTGTCCTGGGGTGTCTTTCTCTGTCTCCAAATCACCTCTCCTTATAAATATGCCAGCCACTGATTGGATTTAGTGCCTGACCTAATGCAATCAGACTTCAATCTCCTCATCTGTAATGTGGGAGTAGTGAGAACACCCACACCATGGGATTGTTATTAAGTCTGCAGGAAGGGCCTGCTTGTACTATTAGTCACAGTGCTAAGCACTTCATGTGAGTTCATATGATTCCAACAGCTTAGAAGGAATAGATGTTGGGCTGCTGTGTAATAATAGGTGAGGAGCCAGATTGATTGCCTCAATGCTACTGAAGTACTAGAGCCTGTGAAGAATTAGAATTAGAGCCCCTTCCATTGCACTGACTTCCTCTAAGCAGACAGTTCTCAAAGTCCCTAAGCCATATGCTCACTAATCTATTATGTCCAAGAGAAGTCATTCAGTAATGCTGTCTTCTTCATTATTATTGTTGTGGTGGTGTTTTTTTCTATCACTGTGAAGAGACACCATGACCAAGGCAGTTCTAGAATAAAGAGTTTATTGGGGACTTACGGTTTCACAAGGTGAGTCTGTGACCATCATGGTGGTGAGCTTGGCAGCAGGTAGGAAGGCATGGCGCTGGAATGGTAATTGAAGCTTACATTCTGATCCATGAGTATTAGGCAGGGAAAGATAACTGGGAATGGCATAGACTTTTGAAACCTTAAAGCCCCCACCCCCAGTGGCATACCTCCTCCATCAAGGCACACCTCCTAATCCTTCCCTGACAGTTCTGTTCTGGAGACCATATGAGTCTGTGGGGGTCATTCTCATTCAAACCACCACAGATGCTGCTGCCCCCTCCAGGAATTGGTTTGCTTTATGTTGAAACAATACCTTACTTTGTAGCCCACGCTGGCCTCAAACTCTGTAACATGAGGGCTGGCTTGTTGGGGTTTCTGTCCTGCCCGGTTCTCACAGCTAGTAAATCCCAAAGAAAATCATGCAGAGAACTACATTAGGTTATAAACTGATTGGCCCATTAGCTCAGGCTTCTTATTAGCTCTTGTAGCTTATGTTAACCCATTATTCTTATCTATGTTAGCCACATGGCTCAGTACCTTTTTACACACACATCCTGCTTCTTCCGTGGACTGGGCAGGACTGGGAGGAATGGGTTTCCTCCTTCCTAGAATTCTGCTGTTCTCATTGTCCTGCCTCTACTTCCTGTCTGGTTGATACGCCTATACCTCCTGCCTGGCCAATCAGCGTTTACTTAAAACATGATTGACAGAATACAGACAGTTCTCCCACACCAGGTAGTCCAGGCTGGTCAGATTAATGGTGATTCCTCAGTATTAGCTGCATCATTGTCCCTGTTTTACAAACAAGAAGTGGCGGTCAGAGAGACTGTACCTAGGCAGAAGAGGCAAAACCAGGGTTAGTCCCAGGCTGCTCTAACCCATTGCCCTCTGGATAGAGCAAAGATTGTGCTTGGTCCACAGAGTCCTTCTTCCTCTGTGCTCTTCTCCCATTTGCCTTCTCCTTCCTCCATGTTTGCTCTTCCACCTCTGTGGGCCCCTCCCCCAGTGCCTGGGCCAACACAGCAGTTGAGTCTATGTTTATCCCAGAAACCATTGCTTCTCTTCTACCTGGCTTCTATGAGTTCTATGAGTTAGAAGGGTGGGGTCAGGCCTTGATCCCTCTTGATTTTTGTGACTGTGCGGCCAGGCAGTGTGATAAGAACTTCATAAGCTTTTCCTTATCTTCTTGAATTTCCTCAGGGGAGCATCACTCTCTTACTGCCTAGAGATTCCCCCCCCCCCCCCAAAGGCATTTTCCTTTCTTTGTAACCACCTTTTTACAAAGCTGGCTGTGTGTAAGCATGGGGCTGTCCCGGAGTAGCGCTTTCTTGCTTCATGTTAAAAATCCTAGGGGTTCTGCCACGTCTTGTGGGGCCTGGTGAAAGGGACCCTCCTAGTTGTGGACAAGGCAGAAGTTCTGGAGAGAGCAACCCCAGCTCCCCAGGCCCCATTTTTGAATTTTGCCTGTTTTTCCCATTTCCCACCACAAGAGGGAAACACAAAACCATGAATGATCTGAAAATAAAGCAATTCTGTAACCAGACTTTTTTTTGTGTATGTGTGTGTGGGGTCTCTTATATTTTAAATGGGTTCATAATAATTATCCTATGGTCACAGTGTGGTGGTTTAATGCACACACACAGTGCTCCTTAACTTTTATTGTTTCTTTGTGATGGGAAACTTTGGAACTTGGCCTTCTTTTTATCATGGGACTTTAATACTTAACTCCAGGTAATATCCAGAATGTGCAAAGTCCTTCAGTCAATGCCACATGAATACTCGTAAGGTACTTAAATGAGAATTTCTTTGAAAATAACCAAAAAGGAAAATAAAAGATCTGTATGAAAACTTCATATGATCCCTATTAGTTGTTCCATGGTTGAATATTAATTATTTTTGATAAAATAGTTATTTTCCTCACATATATGTTATTTAGAAAATAAATACCTGCCGGTCAATGGTGGGGCACACCTTTAATCCCAGCAACCTGGAGGCAGAGGCAGGTGGATCTCTGTGAGTTCAAGGCCATCTTGGTCTACAGGGTGAGTTCCAGGACAGTCGGGGATACACAGAGAAACCTTGTCTCAAAAAATAACCAAACCAAACAACAAAAAAGAAAATAAAGAATGTAAACTCCCGGTACATCTAATGGCCTCCCTGCAGGTGGCACTGCTGGCCGCATTCTCCCTCCTGAGCACACAGTTCCAGCGCAAGTTGCTAGTGAGCATCTTTTACCTACGCTTTTGACAGATCTCCCTTCTGCCAAAAAGTTCTCAAAGGAGAAGGGGAGAAGCAACTTTCTCCCCCTCTTCCTGTTTTCTTGGAAGTGATGGAGTTAGACTCCTCAGACTAGCCAGCAGGTGCCCCACAGAGCCCCAGCAACACTGTGGGGAGATACAGGTGGTTGTAAGTGCCCAGTGAGATTCTGTTGAGCAGCCATGACGACCACACATGTGGCAAATCACATGAAATCACAGGCACACTAAACCTTCATGTGGCATTTCCCTCGGGCTGTGTGCGAAGGATACATATGAAAACGTGAGTTAACCTAGACTGGACTCCATCCTTAAGACATTCCTTTTCACGCAAACGTTCCAGAATTCAGAGATTTCTGATATCCAAAACTCTTCTGGTCTAGAGAATTTGGGATAAGAGATACTCAATGTGTACTGTAAATTTGATTTATTATCTTTATACAAGGTACACTTTGAAATTCTGTACTTAATTCTGAATGTGTGTTTTAATGTAGGGTCTGGGAATGTAGCTTAGTGTCCAGTGCTTGCCTGCATGCTCAAGGCCATGAATTCGATTCCCACCACACACTCCCCACCCAAAGTCCACCCATCCATTCTCTTATTCGGAGCAACCAGGAGTTACTTTTCTAGTTGACTGAGGGTGATGCTGTGAGCTGGACATAGTGTGTTGGCCAGGCATCTGGATGTGGCGTCATCCTGGTCCAGAATGCCAAGGCCATGGTGCGTCTCCGAGCATCTATTCCCCTGCACAGTTCAGAGGTACGGCTTACCCATTTTCTGCTTCTTTTAATTTTAGTTTTTGATTCTCTTCTGATTTCCCCTCTACGTGTCAAGGGCACGGTGCTTAGTGTTAGTAATTTTTAACTTAAATTTAGTAATTCTTACCTTAGAGTTAGTAATTTTTAGTGCCAGGTTAGTAATTTTTGGGTATCTTTGTGTATCATCTGGCTGTCAGAAATCAGTTCTGCTGATTTGCTCATGATATGATGAGTCTTGCTCCTCTAGTTCCTTAAGCTGTCCATCTCTCTTAGTTAGGGTTTCTGTTGCTGTGAGGAGACACCATGACCACAGCAACTGTTATAAAGAAAAACATTTAATTGGGGCTGGTATACAGTTCAGAGATTTAGCCCATTATTGTCATGATGGGAAGCATGGTGTCCCTTAGGCAGACATAGTGTTGGAGAGGTAGCTGAGAGTTCTACATCTGGATCCATAGACAGCAGGAGAGCGAGGGAGCCACTGGGCCGGGCTTGAGCCTCTGAAACCTCAGCTTACCCAAAGAGACACACTTCCTCCAACAAGGCCACATCCACTCTGACAAGGCCACACCTCCCAATAGTACCACTCCCTATGAACCTATGGGGACCATTTTCATCCAGGCCACCACAGCATCTCTGATTAAAGAGCTAACTGGCCCCGATTAGGATACTTTAAATCACAGTTCTAGAGTCCAGTACCTGAGGGCGTGAGTGGGTCAGCTCTGCACCCCTGGTCATCCTGGATGAGTCCTCTGGGCAGGGTAGGGGGTCGTTCTCAGAGAAGAGAGAGAATGAATAGACAGTCAGCCATGGAGAAGGTATCAGAAGGAAAGCTGCTTAGGAAATCTCTCTCTGTTGGAGGACAGAAACCCCTAGACTCTGGCTGGCCCAGGGACTCAAAGTTGAAGGCCAGCAGGGGGTCAGTACTCAGCAGATTATAGCCACAAGGACATTTAAAGCCACTCCAGCTAAGGAAGGAATGCTTTTTACCAGCCTTGCTTGGTGGGCTAGCCTTGGCTAGCCTTAATCCACCGGTCTTGGATAATCTCTTCTGGTTTATCTTTCCGAAAGCTCGTTCATGCACAGTTGCTAGCCAGTCACATGTCCCAAAGCATGCTGGCTCGTGTCCTTTCTGCCTTGATTCCTCGCAGTTCTCTGCTGCCTACAAAAGTGACCTTCCATGATTCACATGACTCCATGTCTTGTCCCAGGGGTTTCCAGGCTCATCTTTGGCACTGCCTCAGCCCTGTTAATGCTCCCCCAGGGTAGCACAATGGCCACCACGCCACGAGTGCGTCCTCCTGCTATGCCTTTTTTCCATCAAAGACCCACTCACCCATGTTTCTGACCCCACCCCCACCCAGAATGTGAAAAAAGCAATAGTATCTATCATTGCATCATTTCCTAGTTGACAGGCTTGCATCAACGTTCAGGAGAGTGGTGATCTTTGCTCTCGTGAGGGAGGCGGCTGTTAGCTAAGATCTCACTAACCGAGACTTGGAGCAGGGAGGGGCTAGCCATTTCTCACAGCTTCTTGGATGTTACGTACAACACTGGGTGTTTTCATGACTAGTGCCTATTTCAATTAAGAGCTAGCTGCATTTTGCAGGCTTGATTCAATTAAATTACCTGTTCACGAGTTTATTTTCATGGCATTTAGAGTCATAGATTTGAGGCCTGGTTGTGCCTGTATCCAAATCCTGTGCACTTCATATACTGCAATGCTGATCCTGGATTGGCTGGTGAAATGAATGGGCTTTTCCCACCACTGTGGACCAACACTCTGGGCTCTTAGTGGTATGCATTTTGGATCATGGCAAGAGTAGACAGCTATGGGCCAGTAGTTGGGTACACCATGCTCCTTTTAGCTGAATGAGTATTTAGCTGAATGAGCCTTCCTAGGCTTTGCACCTGAGTCAGGGTTAGCACTTCTGTCCTTTAGGCTCACTTCTGTGACATTTTCTAAAGCTGGATTCTATGTATGGGAGAAACATGAACCCACTTGAGCCCTAGGTCCGGTGCTTGTGTGGGGCATAGACATAGTAGTTAGCTGTCCAGTAAGGATGTGTTAATGAAAGGAAAGAGGAGGGGGAAAAAGAGGGGAAAAGGAAAGTAGGAGAGAGAGAGAGAGAGAGAGAGAGAGAGAGAGAGAGATATTTCTAGCTTACTGTTGAGAAAGGAATTTGAATTTTTGGGAGGCCAGGAGTGAAGGGGTTCATAACTCTGCCCATTGTGAAATTGATTAGGCCCAAGACCAGTATGAAAGTTCCATGTCTGAAGGGAGCAATCCTTAAATCCCCCATATGGCCTAAATGTAATCTGTGTCATTGTGAAGGAGTACTGGCAATGCCGGCGAATTCATTAGGCCAAATTGGGTTCGCTCTGCTCGACAGTAGCGTTTCTGAAGATGAAGTTCAACCTTTGCTGCAGAGCTAAAACGGATGAGTTTCCTAATAGCTGCTCCGCTTAGGCCGGGCGGCACAGGAAGCTTAATGTTTTTAATGCCTCTTCCCTTTTATCCCACTTCACAGTCCGTCTAGCATTGCTGCTTCTGGTAATGTTTTTATATGAGGTTGAGTTCTATGGTGTCCATAAAATTATGACTTGTTCGTTCTCTCTCTCTCTCTCTCTCTCTCCCTCTCTCTCTCTCTCTCTCTCTCTCTCTCTCTCTCTCTCCCTCCTTCCCCTCCCTCTTCCTCCTGTAGAAGCTTTCCGCTGTAAACATCTACCATGTGTTCTTCAGGTTTCCTTTTGCATATTGGTAGATACCAGACTGGGCATGTGCAGGCTCCTAAACTTAGACTTTTGTTATCCCAGTCAGAAAGCACTTCACTTCAAGTGGCCCAGCAGGAACTGAGAACATTCTGGAGTGTAATGTGCTAGATGGGCAGAGAGCCTAGGTGGGTATGCCCGTGTGCTCCCGAATGTGCCCCGGGACACCGAGATCTCATTAGGAGGGCTCCAGTGCCGTGGGTGACTGCTCTGTTAGTCCAGTGAGGAAGTCCCTGGACTAATATTCCATAAATCTAACTCTGGTTGCGTATACCAAGACACATACGGTGGTCTAATCTGCAAGGTTATAAGAAATGAAGGGGAATTTGGCACAGAATTTAAAATAGGTGAATTTTAAAAATCTACTTGTAATAAGTAAAAAAGAAAATTGTGGTATACAGGCACAAATAAAATAAGCTTTCTTGTAAAATTAAGTTCAAAGAATTTCATTTTTTTTTTTAAAATAGGAGACCTAAATAAGCTATTAAAAAGTGCTTAGTTTTTGGCTCTCTGGTTCTCAACCTAACACGTGTGCCTCATGTTCCACATCTCATGACTTCCTTTCTCTTTGCTTTCGGTTGGCAAGGCCAGCATTACACCTTTACAGTTTGCCTCAGGGGCACTAACTCTCCAGCCCTGTGTCATAACTTAGCTAAAGGGATCTTCTTCGTGTGTCTCTTCCACCAAATATCACACTGGTTCACTATATTGATGACCTTATGCTGATCGGACGAAGTGAGCAAGAGGTAGCAGCCACTTTGGATTCTTGGTAACGCATATACACATCAGAGGATGGGAAATAAGTCCAACCAAAATTCAAGGGTCTTCCATGTCAGTCAGTGAACTCTAAGCACCCAGTGGTGTCGGGTATGCAGAGGCCTTTCTTCTAAGGTGAAGGAAAAGTTCCTGCAGCGGCCCCTCCCACCTCTGAGAAAGAAAAGCCTATTTGGATTCTGGAGGCCGCACATTCCCCACTAGGGTGTGTTAGTCCGGCTTCTGTACCAAGTGACCTGGAAAGCTGCTGGCTCTCTGTGGGACCTGGAGCAGGAGCAGGCTCTGGAGCTGGTCTGGGCTGCTGTGAGGCTGCTCTATTCTGTGAGTGTGTTGTCCAGCAGACCCAGCGGCTGATGAGTGCGGCCTCGTTTCTTATGCGAGGGGGGCCAGGAGACTGCTTTTCAACCATGGGCCCGTTAGCTCTGCTGGTCCTGTTTGGACAATCCCCCGGGCACAGGACCACTCCTGCCCTCAGAGCTTGGCTGCTGTCACTCTCCAGTTGGCACTCTAGCAGAAAAATGCATTGTTTTTCAAAGGTGGTGAGCCACCGCTCCCTTCTCACCCTGACTTCCTGATTCCTGCCAGACTCCTCAGACGTGCTGACCAGTCCTGGTTTAGTCCTAACATCTGTAACAAGTTCAAAACTTTGATGATATAGCTTCTTGATTGGTAACTTCTGCTGACCCAGATAAGAAACGCACGTGTATGTATTTAAATAGATTGTTAAGAAAAACTCAGGGGTTAGAGGAGATTAGGTACTAAATTTGTTCAGGTAAAATATTCTAAAACATTGTAGGTTCTTCATGCAAAAGACAATTTGCTTACTAAAACTTTTTCTTAAGGGGGCTGGAGAGATGGTGTGGCGGTTAAGAGTGGGCACTGTTCTTCCCTAGGACTCAAGATTGGGTCTCATCACCCACACCATGGTCACACTTCGCAGCTCCAGGGCATCCCTGGTCATCTTCTGACCACTATAGGTGCACCCAGACATACACATACACACATAAAGAAAAAGAATTAAATTTAAAAATGTTTTCTTGAGAGTAAAGTCAGTTTATACCAGGCATGGTGTCAAGTGCCTGTGTCTCAGCAGTTGGGAGGCAGAGACCAGCAAGATTTCAAGTTCCGGGACTGGAAATATGGCTTAGAGGTTAAGAACACTGGCTGCTCTTCCAGAAGTCCTGAGTTCAATTCCCAGCAATCACATGGTGGCTCACAACCATCTATAGTGAGATCTGGTGCCCTTTTCTGGCATGCAGGCATACATGGAGGCAAAACTATATATAATAAAATCTTTTTAAAAGGTAAGCATGTGTCACTGTACCTGGCTTAAAAAAAGCATTCAAGTTCTAGACCTGTGTGAGCTACATGACAAGTTCAAGTCTAGTCTGGACTACAGATTGAGACCTTACTTAAAAAATTAATCTTATTGTCCTAATACTTGTTTAATCGCTAGTAACTGGTCCAGCCTCATACACTTAGGAAAATACATATATCAACCCCTCAAACCCTCATTGTTCTGGACTTCTCAAGAATTTGGTGGATCCGTGGAGTCATTTTTCTATAAATTTAAGGGAACCGCCAAACTGGAGATGACCCGTGGGCCTCCCACATGCTGAAAAGCACATTCCCACTACCACTACGCTGTTCTCCAGCCCTATTTGGTTAACTACTTAGAGGCCAGTGAGCAAATCTGGTCGGTGATTATCCCCTTCCACCTGGGGCTGCACATGGGAAGGACATAATCCTGTGGTCAACGGGATGGCTGTGACACAAGGAGACCAGCAGAAACTGAGACCCATCCCGCTCTTCCATTTTAAGCTTGACCTTTAATTTGCTCAGTGGCTCCAAGCAACTGTAGCTGCAGATGGCCCAGAGGCTCCGGCTCAAGGGGCAGCAGGAATAGAGAGAGCCACACCAAGTATCTTGTCCTAACCTGCGCTGGGGGACTGCAGTTATTCCATCCTACCCTTGGCTTCCAGAGTAGGCTGGCAGCTGTCTGGTGTCTGAAACCAAAATCTGCTGCAGTACTCTGGAGCGTCCTGCCCTAACGGGGAGGGGAGGCAGAGATAATTGAAGGGTGTTCAGCTTCATTGTGTGGGCAGACGGATCTCCATCTGAACGACTTTGAAGATCTGCTTTGTGTGGGGTATGGGTGTGTGTGTGACCCATAACTTTTTCTCAGGCGACAGCCACCATAGGGGATTAACCAGGTTTTCTCACTGAGAGTGATGGTCAGGAAAATACTGTGTATTTTCTCGGAGGACACTGTGGCAGTCAAGTCGGATAGACGATTTGGGGGACCGTCAGCTACTTTCTGGACACCCTCCCAGAGCCAAGTGGTGGATATGAAAGATGAGTGACTTTGAAGAATGGATTTCTGGGACACACAGGAAGACAGAAGAGGGTCCCCTCCCGCTGCTGACTTTTGCCACAGCTCCTTACCATGACCAGAAGCCGGGAACAAGTGGATTACGGAAGACCACCTACTGCTTTGAGGCAAAGCCTTGCTATCTGGAGAATTTCATCCAGAGCATATTCTTTTCCATAGACCTAAAAGATCGCCAGGGATCATCACTGGTGGTCGGTGGAGATGGGCGGTATTTTAATAAGTCAGCAATAGAAACGATAGTGCAGATGGCAGCTGCCAATGGGGTTGGTATACAATAAGTATCGCTTTGGCTCTGGCCTTCTAAGTAACTTTTCAATTCTGCAGAACTATTCAAATACATAGAGGCGTGTATGATCTGTACCTCAGTTCTAACACCCACTTCGTTTCATTGTGACCTCCAAGAGGGAATGTTGTGAAAATACTCTAGAATTACAGCAGTGACTAGGGATGTGGGAATCAAGTCCAGAATTACAGCAGTGACCGGGGATCTGGGAATCAAGTTCATCTTCGTACGTGTTGTTCTTAGTTCGATAGCTTGGAAGGTACCTGGTGATTTGTAGACATGTAAGCTTTTGTGAGTGCTTGCTAGCTAGTCTCTAGAACTGCCCATGTCCAAGGAGAGCTGTCACGAATGGTGGCAAGAGGAGGGCTTACTGTGTGTTCAAAGGCTTCTTTGTTGGAGTTCAGTCATTTGTCAAACAGGAAAACAAAGGCAGGGCATGCCGTTGTCTGTGGATCTTGGTAGTCATGTAAAAGTGCTCGGGGTGGGGACTTGGGGTGTGGATTGGAGGTTAAGTGTGAGACTTCAGGGAGGACCGTTCCAGATGGTCTGCTTATGATGACCTCAGACACAAAGAAGCCCTGTGTGAGGCTGGGTTTGTGCAGCAGGGTGGAGCTAACAGCTCCTGGACGGCAGTGATGTAATAGGCTGTGCCAGAGTGCTGCATCATGGGTACACATGGGCCAGGTGAAGCACGTTAGAAGTAAAAAGGTGAAAACCCTGGTCTTGGTAGTGGAGCAGCTCTCCAGCCTACTCCTACAGGAAGGTGTATGTCAGGACATTGCTGTTTGTTCTACAGATCCCTCTGGGGGCCCAAAACCAATTTGTGGGGGTGGAGGTAGGGGGGTGCTTTAAATGATACTTAGCTAAAATTTGGGGCACACATTCCTTTACTAGCTACAGACTTTGAAAGTTTGTTGTACTATTTTCTTGAAGAAATTCTGGCCTGAAGCACACACCACTTAGCACTGTAGTCAGATGTGTTGGGCGTTCATTGTCAGACTGTTGTAATACTGTGCCAAGCAGGTGTTGGCAAGAGCAAACAACAGAAGGCAGGCCACCAGAGTAAACAGAGATGTGTTAGCAACTACTCTGCAGTGTGGGTTTCCTTCAACCCTCAGCTTCAGAATCTGAATGCCTGTCATGTAAAAATTGCTGATAAAGAACTCAAATATGAAATTATTATGAAGCACACACATTTTTAAGATAAAATGTGGCATGCCGTAAATTTCATCTTTGAGGAGTGCTGCACAGGAAATGGTATTAAAGATGCTTTAATCTTTTGAGAGGGACGAGTGGAACATTATTTCTCCATATATCTAGGTTGTTGAGTGGATCTGGTACACTGTCCCCTTTGCTCTGATAGATTTGGCTTCATTAAAGTTTTTTTTTTTTTTGAGTGGAGCTGAAAGATGGGGAAGAGGTGTTGGGGGTGTGTAATTCAGGCGGACCTACAGACTGTCTCTGATTGTCTGAAGGTTTGCTAAATAATAGATTTCAGAGATAATAATTGATTAAATATGGTAACTGCCTATTTGTTAAGGCTGTGGCAGCTTGAGCAATATTTTCAAGGACATTCCTTATTAAAAATAGTATTGCATTGAAAGCAGTCATGCTGGCTGAATTGCTCTAAAGACGTTTAGTGGACTGATAAAGTACTCCAGTCTGATAGAAACCGTGAGACTCTAAAGACCTTGCTTAGTTTCTTCTTTTTCTAACATAGCCCACATTCTGACGGCTTTAACATCTCCAGTTGTGGTAGGATGCAGGAAATCTAAAGGAAAGATAGTTATTACTGTGGATTTTAGCAGAAGACAGCATTGCTCACCATTGTCCGTAGCCATCCCCCACCCTCACAACTGGTTTGTGGATGACTTTTTAGCATATGGAGCTAAATGGAGCCTGTCAGCTTTCCCTTTCTGTGTACTGGTGTGTCTATATATTTCTTTCTCTATCTGGTGCATCTGTGGAGTATAGAAAGTAATTAGGCTTCATTAGCAAGTTTTTTTGGTTCTCATTTGCATGGAGCTGTCTACTTTTACTGGATATTTTAATGCACAAGGTGAGTTTTTTGGCGGGCTCCATGTAGACTGTTGGTGTCTTATTTTGTGCCCACAGCTTTGAACTTGGAGGAAGGTCGGAGGTTAAAAGAAGGACCATGCTTGTAGCTAGCAGGACAAAGAAAATGGAGAGGAGGGTATCTTCCTCCTCTTTCTCCTCCTCCTTTTTAATGAAACATGACCAGCAAGCTGTGTTTTCCCTTTACTGGGGAAGGTAATGCGACATTAGATTTATCATTTTAAGCGTTTGCAGTGGCATTTATAATGCTGTGCTACCATCATTATCCATCACCAGAACTTTTTCATCATCCAAAACAGAAACTCCGCACTCATTACAGAATCGCTCTCACACCTACTTTCTCCAGCCACAGATAGCTCTGATGCTACCCTTCTGCCTTACCCTTGCCTCTCCTAGATCCCTCATGTCAGTAATGGCCAGTACTTGTCTTTTTGCGTCTGGCCTATTTCACTTCATAACATTTCCAAGACTCGTCATGCCCAAGCACGGGTCAGAATTTCATTCCCTTCTCCTTGAGTTTTAGAAAGAGTTCTAGCCAGGCATGCTTGTCTAGTCCTGTAATCTCAGCACTTGGGAGGTTACAGCGAATGATTGTGAGTTTGAGGCTAGACTGGGATGTATATAGCAAAATGCTGTCTCAAAAAAGAAAATAAAAAATGAATGTTGATCCTACAGATGCTCTTCCAATACTTCCCAGTGTATAGATAGCAATGCCACCTCTGAATACAGTAATCAATTTTAAACAGCAATGAAGTTGCATAGCATAGCATCATCCATTGGCACAGCTATTTCAGTTGTGTGGTTTGGTAGAGTTAGCTGTATTCCATTGGGGCAGCGCGTCTCTAGAATGTTCTCATCTTTGTCTGTGCCCACTGGGAGCTCCTTTTTTCTTCACCTACCCCCCAGCCCCCAGCAGCCTCCATTCTCCTTTCTGTTTCTGTGGTTTTGATGATTTGGGTACCTCATGTAAGTGGAATCATGCCTTGTCTCTCTGTCTGTGTGACATCCTCAGGCTCATCCATATTATAATGTGTGACAGGAGGTCCTTCTTTGTAATCTGCTTTGTCCCTGCTTCTTCACTCCCCGCCCACTCTTTCAATGTGTAACACTCTTAAGTCTGATTTCTGTTTCAAGGCTGAATAATACTCCATTTTGTGCAATGCATTGGGTATCTATTTCTTCTCGCGCAGATCATTTGGGTTCTCTTTTCCTTTGGTTGTTGTGAGTGATGCTGCTACAAACACCGCTGTGTGAGCATCCGAGTCCTGCTTCCCAGTCTTCAGGGACGAATGCCTGGGGAGGGCGGGTTGGGGGAATCATGTACAATAGGGATCTGTTTTTAGCAGAAGGATAGAGTTGTGTTTGAAGATCAGGTGGATGAGCATCATGGTGGGATTCAGCCTGGTGGAGCCAGGAGGGGTTGGTGGGAGGTGGAGTGAGGGGCGGTTGCAGTGGCGCAGGCATCTTTAAGGATGAGGGTCAGGCATTGCTTTCCCTAGTCAGGCCGAGGTGGTCCACAGGAGCCTGCTTTAGAGCCTTCAGCTGTCAAGAGAGAAGCAGTCCTGGCTGACCGCAGATCGCAGCTTAAGAACTGGTAGAATGAAGGGTGGTTTGTGTGGTTTAGCGTACTCTTTGTCAGCCCTTCCTTCCAAACCAAATACATAGAAAATCTAAGTGAAAGGTGGTGTGTTCACTGCAAAGAAACCATTTCAGATGACTCAATGACTCTTAAATCACGACTCCCAAGTTCCTCTTAGAGAAATCTAAAATTACCTGATTTCTGGCTTTATTTCTAGAATAGTCACCTGAAGAAATCCCTGGAGGGGCGACATGTTTGCATCCCCCTTTCCCTTTCCCCAACACCGCCAGCTTGCTGTGTGACATGCTCCTGTCATTGGTCCAGCTACGGCTGTAGTTCTTTCCCATGAGTACTTATCAGAAGGAAGAGATGTTGGGATTGGGACAGCTTTGGGACTGTCGCCTGGGAGGAACAAGTTTACTTTCAGGGTCCATGGATGCAGTAGTCATACTGTCTACTAGCTCCCCTTAGTTAAAGACATAAGGATTAATGGAGGTGAGGAAAAAAGGAGCTCTCTCTCTGTAAGGAGTTTGGCAATGGGGTGCATCATAAGGACGTCAAGTTTTGAGTGACATGTTGTAAGTGCAGATGGGACTCACAAAGTTAATGCTTCCTTACATATTCTCCAGCGAATCCAGGTTTCTTGGGGGGGGGCATTTTCACATTAGAAATACATACATAATTAAAAATAAATTTAAAAAAGAAAATACATCTTCTACTACCAAGTCATCTCCACTATCAAAAAACAAACGCACCTATTGGAGAATTAAAAGACATTCCTGATCCTTTCTTCTTTCAGAACAGTGAAGAGATCAGGCACAAACTCCCTGTGTTCTAAGTATTTTTAATACAGAATACCGCAGTCCCACCTCCTCCAGGGAAGTCACAGGAGCTGACCTGACATCTTTCCAACTTGGGACATGTTGAAACAGGCTTCATTTTAGCAAGGGAAATTTCAAGAGCTGGGCTGATAAGAACTGCAAGATGCAAGAAAGTGAGTTAGGAACAAGGCAGAAGTCCCCGTGTCCCTTCCATGTAGATGGGTCCGACCAGTTTCCTCAGCAGCCATCATAGTCTTGTCGTAGGCTCAGGAGGTAATCAGTCTATACCCTAGCATGATATATATTGAGGAATGCTATTTGCAAAAGACAAACATGCTTGGAAAGATAAGTTTGTAAGATGCATTTTGACATCGTGTACAATCTTTTTGCTTTTTAAAGGTCTTAATTGCAAAAGCCTTTTCTTAGGTTAGAATGCCTTTAACTAGTTAAGCCTGTGTTCTTTTTCTCATTGTTGACTGAAAATAGGGTAGAGTTGGATAAAAATGCAGGTTTTCTCACAATCCTTCAGTCCATCCACACTGAGATCCTGACCTGGACAGACTATTATTACACATGCACTATGTTTTCTTCCCATACCCTTACCCTAACACACTACTCCAAAGCTACAAAAAAGAATGAAAGAAAAAGAAACGGCTTTGTTCAGTAGCTTTGGTCCTCTCTCAGTAATGTGGTGGAGACATGCAATATGCTGATGCTTTTTGATGTTTTTTAAAGAAAACATCTTTGCTGGTCCAACAGTGTTTCCATTGTCCATTTTCTTCTTGCCCTGGCATTTTTTGCAGTAGCTTTGGATTTATATTTTCTGTATTTCTTCTCCTAGATTGGCCGTCTGGTTATTGGACAGAATGGCATCCTCTCTACTCCTGCTGTGTCCTGCATCATCCGAAAAATCAAAGCCATTGGTGGGATCATTCTGACGGCCAGCCACAATCCAGGAGGGCCCAACGGAGATTTTGGAATTAAATTCAATATTTCTAATGGGGGTGAGTCTTCTGTCATTTTGAGGACAGTCAGACATTCAGTTGGATATGCTAGTACCTGAAATACTGGAAGGCTTGGGCTCTGGTTCTCACCTTAAGAAGGGGCTTTGCTTCCCTTTGGAGATGGCAAAGTGCTTCTGAACTCTGCTATGTCTTCCTTGTCAGAGGAACCAAACATGAATTGCAACTAAGATGGGATTTTCTTTTAGGAAATTCTAATTGCTATTAACTGACACATGCCTGCAATCCTAGCATATAGAAGACTGAGGCAGGAGAATTGTGATTTCAAAACCAATATAAACTGTATAGTGAGGCTGTATCTCAAAGTCTCCTGGAAAGAGAGTCTTGATGCTTTGTGATTCGGTGGAAGTGTGTTAGGGGAGAGGAACTGCTGAGTGGCAGGCTGTGTGTTCACGTGAACGGCACATGATGACCTTTGCTTGCTTTGTGATTTGTTGATCTGTAGGTCCTGCTCCAGAAGCAATCACTGACAAAATTTTCCAAATCAGCAAGACAATCGAAGAATATGCCATTTGTCCTGACTTGAAGGTAGACCTCAGTGTTCTGGGAAAGCAGCAGTTTGACCTGGAAAACAAGTTCAAGCCCTTCACAGGCAGGTTTACCTTCTTTGTCTCCTGCCCTTCCTCACAAGCGTGTTACTCTTCTCTCCCTACACATTCCTTCCTGTCTCCAGCTTGAGTAGTTTCCTTCTTGAGGTTTTGTGAGAATGGGTCTTCAGCTTTGGAAAATGGTGGACCATGAACTTTGCATGGATTAACTACTTAGCAGGTCTGGAGTTTGTCTGGGGAGTGTAGAGAGCTGGGCCATTAGCCATGTGAGTGTTGGGCTGTATGACTTTGGGTGATTCCTTTCCAACTCTCTGGGTCTCAGTTTCATAACAGCCTTGACTAGAAGACCTGTCTGATTGATCTTGTGCTTCTCCTATATTTGTTTTTGTGCAATGTTCCATTTTTTTCTCATAGCCATCCTGTGGGGCCAACACTGTCCCTCAGACTGTCAGTAGAGAAAGAAGCAAAGCAGAGAGGGATCAGGAAACAGGCTCACACTGGTCAGTGACAGTAAAACCTGCATTCAGACTTTGGTGCTCAGCCCTGGCTTTCAGTTTTTCCCCATTCCCTGACATTCCTTCGAATTGATCAGACCATGTGTTTGGGTTGCATGAAACTCCCCAAAAAGGGAGCCATTGGTCACATTTTGTTGTTGAATGCCAAGGTATTGCAGTGATCTATGAAGTAAACATATATAAGTTCATATTAAGAAGACGATGAGTTCATATTAAGAGACCTCTGTGGCCTGTATTTGACCTAGCTCAGCTTGTCTATTTTCCACTGGACAACTTTAGAAGGTGCATCACGGGCTGCCAGTTGTACCTCAAACACAAACAACTTTAGGGGGTGCACCAGGGGCTGACAGCTGCACCTCAATAAACACAAACAACTTTAGGGTCACATGTTCTTAAGGTTTAGAAGTCACCACTAGAGAGGTCCATAGACTCCTCATGCATTGAATATACACAGAATTCCTGAGCAAAGATAATTCTAGTTTTAGCCACTAGTAGTATATGCAGAAAGTGGGTTCTTCTTCCTTTTACTTAACCTTGGAAAATAAAATTGAAAAGATGACATTTTTTCTGTCATCCATGATGTCAAAATAGAAACAATTTGGGGGATGTGTAGGGATAGTGAGTGGCAACATAGCAGAGTTCATCTAGCCATTGCTGGGAATTCAAGGGTCCTACCCTAGCTGTGCAAGTTCTGACTTTTAAACCTTGAGTTTCGTTGCCTATAAAATCACATGAGTAATATTTATGTCCAAGGAAAATTGTTAGTGTGGATAAGATGACATGTAACAGCTATCACAGTTGCCCTTTTGAATGGTTACTGAAGGTTGATAGAAATATAGTTAGTTTGGAGTATAATATATCTGGATATGTTTTGTTTTTCCTTTTAATATTCTCACAGTGGAGATTGTGGACTCGGTGGAGGCCTATGCCACAATGCTGAGAAACATCTTTGATTTCAATGCACTGAAGGAGCTACTGTCCGGTCCTAACCGACTGAAGATCCGCATAGACGCCATGCATGGAGGTACAGACTTGTGGATCTGCAAAGATGGGGGTTACTCTCTACTGTGTGCCTTGACGTCTTCACAACCCTCTTCTTAAGCCTCTGGTGGCTTAGACAGAGCTATTTCACAACTATTTCAGACCCATATTTACACAGTTACAAATCTCATGGTAGGCGTGCAGAACAGTAGAGCTGTCCCTCTCGGTAAGCTGGTGTGAAGGTCAGTGTTTTCACAGGAAGCCCTGGCCTTAGAGTCCCATGCAGCTGTTGTGGATACTTCTATGTCCCTTGGCAGGTCGCTTACATTCTTCTTGTGCACCCACATATGCTCTGAAGGGTGCCATTTGCTTGCTAGTGCCCTGTGGGATGTGTTCTAAGCCCCACCCCCACCCACCCCTGTCCACATACTCCTTCTCTTAGCGGAGGGCAAGCACAAGCTGAGGATTAACTTCAGCAGCAGCAGGATGTGTACTTCCACACCATCTTCTTCCTCCGTGGGCTGTTTGACCGGGCCAGGAGGGACAACCACGTCTATGAACCGAAGCTTTCCCACATATAGAACACGAAAATTCATGACTAGGTTTTCTGCCTATCCTGCAACAGTTCAAAACTGTTATGTATCTGAGTGGCAGGGGTGTGGAACCCACGCACTGGGGAAGAGTGCCTGTGCCCTAGCCCTTTCGTGGGTCTGTGAGACCTGACAGTGGGTCAGAGCGTCCTGGCACACTGCAGACCTCCCTCAGCAAGTCTTCTCCTGCTGGGCTCCAGCCTTCTGTTGCGTCCTTGTTGCCCCCTCCTGGTTTTAACAGAACAAGTCTACTTCCTCCTGCATGAGAAAGGTTTGAAGCTGTCCACACCATTCTTAGCCCCAAAGTATGTTCGTCCCTTCAAATGCTTTAGTTAGTTAGATGTTTGACTATTCGTACTTTAATTTGTTGCAGTTGTGGGGCCGTATGTAAAGAAGATCCTCTGTGAGGAGCTTGGTGCCCCCGCAAACTCCGCGGTGAACTGTGTTCCCCTGGAGGACTTTGGAGGCCACCACCCTGACCCCAACCTCACCTATGCTGCTGACCTTGTGGAGACCATGAAGTCAGGAGAGCATGATTTTGGGGCTGCCTTTGATGGTGACGGGGTGAGTCTAAGTTTTAAATGAATCCTCAGCAAGCTGGACCTTGTAGATGTTGGGGGGGAAATAAACAGTTTCTGCCTGGGCCCCGGGAGCCTGGTGAGTGGCTCGCTAGGGCCTTTTATTGTGCCAGAAGCCAAGGCCAAGTAAGTGAAAGACCCTCCTTGAGCAGAAACAAGCGTTTTAGTGTAACCAATGCACTTAATTTCAGGCGTTCAAATTTGCTGAGTAGGAGGGCTTAGGCGCGGTTAGGATTTAATGACTATGCTTCATAAGCTGTTGGAGTCTTAGACACTTGTCCTAAGGTGGGTCTCAGCCAGCCCCTGGTTAGTCATCTAGCCTCTAGAGAAGGTTTTCAGCGTGTATACCCTTGCATTCGTGCTAGCTGGAGAGTGAAACTATTTAGAGCCAATATAATGATTATGTTAAAAGGATTACCATTTACCCTTTCTTTACTGTGAACATTTTGTGTATAAATTGCTCCTTAGCTTGGTGACCGTGTGAAAACAAAGATGATTATGTCTTAGGTGTGTTGTAGACAGCAAGCACTCTGTTTATCGCGCTGAGTTTTTATTTTTGTTGCTTTACCAGCTACAAGTCACGGCTTCCTGAAAACTAATTTCCCCCATATCAAGATTTAGGGAAATAAAAGGGGCTCATGGCAGGTACTGTGTCTCAGTACATCTTCCAGTGCAGCGTGGGCTGGCGTTCCCCCACGTTCTCTGGTGCTCAAGTGCAGCTGCTCATGAGGCACCTCGGAAGCAGCGAAGGTGGCAGCCTTTCTTGTTGGGTCCGGTATCAAATGGGGGGAGCCATGATTTAGCAGTCCTGCCTTGAAGAACTCGGCCTTTGTTCCTCAAAGGATGCCCAGTAGACCTGTCAAACCGCATCAGCAGCCAGCATTTCCTCCCGTGTACATCCTTTCCCCTCCTCTGGGAGAGATGTGATTGGTTCCAGAGTTTGGGAAGGTCTAGGAGGTTAAAGTTAGTGGGCCCCTGGAGGGAGAACAGAGAGTTTAGCTCAGAGGGGGGGTTGTGCTTGCACTTTAATTGAAACCAGTTTTAACTCTTGAGCACGGAGGTGCCTTTGGTCAAACGGCGCTGTACAAATCCACTTAGAGTCCAGTGTTTAAAGCCCAGTGTGAGGATAGGGTCCATTTTGAATTTTCTAGCACTCAGCAGATGATCGTTTGCGTTTGTTTACCGTTTGATTAAAAGGTCTTACTTTGAGTCTCTCTTCTTCCAAAGGATCGGAACATGATTCTAGGCAAGCACGGGTTCTTTGTGAACCCCTCTGACTCTGTGGCCGTCATCGCTGCCAACATCTTCAGCATTCCGTATTTCCAGCAGACTGGGGTCCGTGGCTTTGCACGCAGCATGCCCACAAGTGGCGCCCTGGATCGGTAGGTCTCCGTTCTTGGATCATACTGTTCTTCCTCATGCTCTTCACTGCCTGGAGCATGTGTCCTTGTGCTTCAGCATAGCCAGTGCTGCAGCGTCTTGTTTTCAGGGTTAGCCCTCTTCTGAGCTCTCCCAGCATCCTCTGCTCCTCCTGACCAGACTCACCACCCTGATTTCTGACAACTCTGTCTGTTTGATGGACTGCTCCACTAGCCTATCATTTCTACAGAGAAAGCACTGTTTTGTTTTGTTTTTTCAGTATCCTAGATTCTGCTTAACAACGTGCCTACATATCATAGGGTATACACACATGCATTTTTTGTTTTTAAATGAGCAAGTAAGTGAATTTTAGTGACTACATGAATGTTTGGCACTGCCTTTGTATGCAAGGCATGATTCTTGATCTGTGCAGGATCGTTTTTGTTGAGCAATGCGCATATAAAACAACTAAAGATGAAAAGAAATAACAAGCAGGGTGCTTTTAGAACATGTCGGGAGCTCAGAAGAAAGTTTTGGCTAAATAACTGGTCAAGAGTGAATGAGTAAAAGGCCATGACCATGAAAAAGAGGAGTGTATTGGTCTAGACACAATAGCAGCTAAGCTTAGGAGTGGTCCCTTGTTCAGGACAATAAATACTTTACATGTTTGAGTAAGTCGTTTCCTTAAATGCTGTTAATATTTAATGCTGTTAATAGCCCCACTTTACTGGTAGATGTCAAAAAGTCAAGGAGGCTGTTAGGCTCAGCCGGCTGGGAAGTGGCTGTTAGGATTTGAACACAAAGCTAGGTGGTCACAGAATTACTGCTGGCTTTACTTCAGTTACTAAGGAAAGAATGATTAATGCTGGACAGAAGGTGAGTTCTGTGGGGTTCTTCATGTTCTCCATCCCTTGATCCTCCCCGGCACCCTAACTTCAGAAGTGAGGAGCTGAGAGTCAGGAGTTGCCAGCCCCACTAGGACACACAGCTGAACCAGAGCAGCTCCCGAAGCCTGTGTTTCTGCCTCCAGATGCAACCCTGGAGCTCACAACTGCTTGGTGCCATACTGTGGTGGCTCTGAAATGCCTTCTGTGTCTCTTCAGAAGTACTTTGAATAGAATTTTTGGAAAAATTGATAACCTGTATAGAACCGAAACTGAAACACCTTATCTGAAATAAAAGTGCTCTCATGGTTCTCAGAATCATAGATTTGCTTTCCTTCCCTGTTAGGATCCAGACGCGAGCCACCCAGCTTTGCTTGGAAGAAGGGGTCAGGCATCTTGGAATAGATACCTCACTGAGGCTGCATTAAAACTGTCAGGCAGCTTCAACTATGCAAACAGAAAGGGCTTTGGTGGGGGAGCAGGCTAAAAAGTCACTCCAAAGTTCTTCCCTTCTTCACGGTTTTCTCAGTGCGGGGAGTCTGTTGCAGGGCCTTGCGCTAGTCTAAAGCTATAGAGGAAGGAGTAAAAGGTTTGATGGAGAACAAGGCTGCTTATCATAGTGGGTGAGGCTGTTGGGAATGGAGACCCTGCAGCTGGGACGTCTGGTGATAAGGAGGAAGCACTGGCTGGAAGTTGAGAACAGGCTGTGGGTCATCTGCCTGTGTGACTTGCTCTGCACCTCCCTGTGAAATACTGACCCATCACTGTCAATAAGCCCGTGGAGACGCCATTCTGTGGCTCTTTAAGGGACACTTGTACATGTGTTTTGCACACCGACACGTGGGTGTAAATGCCCAACCCTGCTGTTTTACTCCTGTTAAGTATTACAGTGTGATCTGAACAAATCCTTTCTTCCCTCCTCTCCACCTTCCTCTGAGTCCATACAGAAGAGCCCCTTGTGCCAGGTTTCCTTTTCTGATTTTCCACCATACCTAGAATTCTGTCTACTTCTAAGAAAAGTTAAATGGGACCCTTGGTTACACTGATGGCTGCTCTGCCCACAGTCCTGCGGGGATGTAACTTTGATTTCATGCCTTTGAAGGGTAGCAAACGCCACAAAGATCGCTTTGTATGAGACCCCAACTGGCTGGAAGTTTTTTGGGAACTTGATGGATGCGAGCAAACTGTCCCTTTGTGGGGAGGAGAGCTTCGGGACTGGTAAGTCGCGCTCACGCTAGCAGTTTCTCTCCCACAACCTCTGCCTCAGGGGAAAGTTTAGACTGTCTAGATCTTAGAATAGCAGCGGGAGCCAGCGAACCCTAAATCAAGACCGGGTTTATTTACGACAACCTGGTGAAGTATACACATTGGAAAAACAGTGGGCACATTTGGACAGGAGGGCTGGCTTAGCTGCCAGAGGAGCACAACTACCGAGACAGAAGTTTGAGGACCTCCTTGGCAGCCTTGGTCTTGGAGTTTCTATGGATTAAACACACGATAAACACAGTTTTCTTCCCTTAGTGGCCAAGGAAACCTTGCAAATGTTTTCATTTCTAAGGAGAAATATGGTAGAACAAGTCAGGTTTTTTTGTTTTATTTTGTTTTTATGTAAAAGAAGGTTTTGGCATGTCATTAAATCTTTCCCTTTCATGGGGCCAAGTTTTCTGTAGCAACAAATTATGATGTATCAGGCTTAAGGAGACCTTGAGGGTGAGACTAAGTTGATGGGTGATAAAAATGTAAACATGTAGCCTTGGCATGCGGGCCTGGGTGTGGACTGTAGCCGGAGAAAGGGTGGCATGGAGTGGGGTCTGGTGATCTGAGTCCCATCTCTGTGCTTTCTCTTCTCATCTCTGCCAGTCCAAACACGGACCCGAGCTCTGGCCTCCCCCATGACTTCCCCTACTGTCCCATTGCTCCTCTCCAGACATCTTACAGGCCTGTGCTCATTTCTAGACAGCCAGGCTGCAAGACACTCAAGGAGTCCTATGTCTTACATTCTCTCTGCCCAGCGTTTTAAAGTAAAGGGGCTCATCTCTGTGACCCTTTATTACTGTCTGATTACCCTTTAGTAAAACAAAGGTCAAAACCAAGCATTCACCAAGCCTTGCAGTAGAGTGCAGTTCCTGCTGGCTAATAAGGACCAAATCCTGATCCCCTTTCCTCTGAACCTGGAGTTTATGGTGGGCAGTGGAGTTGATAGACTTGAGGCAGCTTTTTATGAGGTTCTAAGCAGTTCACTACTCTTGGGAGAGCGACTGCTTCTTGATAGCAAATTGACCTGATGGAATCGGGAACTAAGAAAGAGAGGGAAGCAGGACGGCGGTGGCCCATGTCTCTGAGCCCAGCACTTGGGAGACAGAGACAAGTGGATCGCTGAGTTTGAATTTCAGTGTAGCCAGGTCTACACCAAGGAACCTTGTCTGAAAAAACCAAAACAGAAAAACAAACAAACAGATAAAAAAAAAAAAGAAGGAAGGAAGGTGAATTTGACGATTGAACAATGTCCCAAAGGACACTAGATTTTCCAGAATTCTGAGTCTTTAATAAAAGAATATAAGATGACTGCTTAGTCATGTCCGTCACAGTACGTGGGCCGTGCCACTTTGTTCGGTGAGTTACTGCATGCCTGCCGTCTGTGAGATAGTCCTCCCCGTGGGGTTCTCAGAGTTGGCCTGTAGGTCAAGGTGCAGAAACAGCCGTCCTTCCAGTCCTCTCTTCCATTTCCATGCTCGGAACTGAGCCTTGGGCATGGGAGGCAAACGCTGCATCCTCAGCTCAGCTACACAGCGCTTCCTGGAAAGATAGCAGCATCCCATGTCTGGAGATGTTGCAGGCAGACTGCCTAGGGGGACTAGGCTTAGACCCTGGTTGTATTTAACTCGAGCGTACTGTTACCTGCACGCCTGCCTCCTCGCCGTGTCTCTGTGCTCTTCTGCAAGGATGGGAGACACACCTTGGTACTTGGGACATGCTGCCATTGATTCTGACTTGTTGAATAGAAAGTGATGTTCATGTCCAATAACTCTCTGTCTCCCAACAGAGGCGCTCGGTAGAAAGCAAACCCAGTTCTAGAGCGGTCGTGAAGCTGTGCAGGAGACGTGCTAAGTGGAGAGCTGGGCGTTCCTAGGGAACAACCCCTCAAGTGCTGGAGTGGGCTAGAGAAGGCTTTCTGGGGAGCCAGTCCTTTCCAGTTGACACACCAAAAGAGAAACAAGACAGGCCTGCACCACACAGCTAGGAACTGGCTATTCTTGGGCCAACCCTTCTTGAGAACTGCCCTGAGCCAACAGTGGCCACAGCTCATTGTCAGAAGTAGAGTATGGTTGTGGGAGATGGTAGCCATAGCACAGAGGTCAAGGGTGCTGTCCTGGGTGAGCGTGAGGTGACAGCATTTACAGGAGCTCTTTGCCAGGCTACTGGGGATGCATGGAAATTTCCAAACAGAGAGATCTGCATGTTCAGGGGAATGGGAAGAGAAAGAGTGAGAGACAGGCAGACAGACATGACAGAGAAGTCCACGCTGCCGTTTTCCAGCTGCCCCACCCCGTCTCAGGCTGTCATCGGGCAGAGGCAGTGCCGGGCCAGCTCCCAAGATGCCCAAGCACTAGTAAATGTAACCAAACCCCCACACCGTTAACTCTTGGCTCCCGCAGCCGGGGCTGACATTTGTCTTACCTATGACCCAGAGCGTGCCCTGACTGAGCCCAGTTTGTCCTTACCACAAGCTGCTGATGAAGCCAAAGCACAGTGACAGGTGTTGCAAGATGCTGAAAGGGCAGGATTCCCACGGGCTCCAGGGCCCTGCACTGGAGCGAGAATGGAGACATTCGGAGAGAAGCCCAGCACTAGCTTTCTCCCCACTTGGGTGACAGTGGTTTCTCTGCCTTACATTTAAGTGAGCCTGGATTCTTGTACCGTTAGGGTTGGGGGGGGGGTTTCCACGACCTAGAGGAGAAAGCTTATTGGATTATATTTTTTCACTTTTCCCCACTATGCACAACGAAAGAAATTATGTTTTGAAAGCTTAATATGGTGAATGGAAAACATTACTTTCCTCCTAAAAATTTTGTTTTTCTCCTTATTCCAAAGAGCACCATGCATTTGTATTCTGAAACAGAACAGTTTGTAAGGCTCCACTTGCTGGCCTGCAGGATGTCTCGCAGCTGTGGGAGAGGGCAGCCATTTCTCCCTTTTTGCAAGTGACAAAGCAGAGGCTTTGAAAAAGTAAAGCAGCTGATTTAGACCCAAATGTCCTAGAAACAGCAGCTCAAGTTGGCCTTTTCTGTCCCTTATTGAAAAGGACTTTCTGTTGCACCACAGCCATGAAAGGTTAGCAGCAGAGGTGCCACACCATTTCTCGTAGTTGCTGGGAACCATTGCTGTGCATCAGAACACTGAAGGAGTAGACTTGATCCAGCCTTCCTGAGGGCAGCCAGATCACCTGAGTTCTCATGCATGCGAGGTTAATACAGACAAGAGACCGCAGAGCCCACAGCAGGCTGGAATGCACGCTGCTGTCGTGTGAGGCGGATGCTTGTGTATGGTAGTGGGTGCACGACGCGGTTATTTCCAGAGAGCCTAGTCAGAGTTGCTAAGACTTTTAGGCTTCATTTTCATTTTTCATAAAGGAAGAAAAACCCCAAGTTTCTTTTTAGAAGTGGAAACATATCCATGCTTTCAGTCTAGCACCCACCGCCGCACCCCTAAAAGGAAAAAAGAAGTTAATGTGCGCTTTTAATTTATTAATTTACTTTATTTAAAAGGAGGTCCCAGGTGTGGTGGCACACACCTGCAGTTGTCAGAGCACTTGAGGGTGGAGGCAGGAGAGTTACAGGTTCCCGGCAGCGACACACAAGGAGACCCTGCCTGTAAAACACAGATGGGGCTAGAGAGATGTTCAGCAGCTAAGGGTACTCAACTGTTTCTGCAGAGGACTTAGGTTCAGTTCCCACCACCTATGCTGGGTGGCTCTCAACTTCCTGTAAGGCCAGTTCCAGGGTTTCTGATACCCTGTTCAGCCTCCACAGGCTTCTACATGCTTACGGTGCACATAA
Organism: Alexandromys fortis; assembly: GCF_014885135.2. Classification (NCBI taxonomy): domain Eukaryota; kingdom Metazoa; phylum Chordata; class Mammalia; order Rodentia; family Cricetidae; genus Alexandromys; species Alexandromys fortis. The sequence continues at coordinate 12,077,134 of NW_026067908.1, read as the reverse complement.
ACACCCACAGGCTCACACACATACTCCTATAAATAAATAAAACTTAAGAAAACCCCACCAAAACAAAAAGGGAAGTCCGGGGTACACAGATAAATAATTCCAAGTGATCATGAATCTCTAGCGTATCGGGGAAACTGCCAGAATCCTCAGAATGAACTGTTCCAAAACATCTCATTTGTAAAAGTCATGAGAGGCCGAGAGCTGCTTATTCCTTGAAATAGCAGTAAAAGTAAAAGTCTGTAGGTAATGAAGTTATGTAAGTATTTTCAAAATGTATTAACTAGAGCCTTATAATGCACTGCCTGTAGTCTCTAGACTTGCAGCTTCTGGGTTTTGAGATGTCACTTCACTTCTTGTCTCAGTTGATTTTTGTCAACCTGATACAAACCTAGTCATATCTGGGAAAGGGAATCTTAATTGAGAAAACACCTCCATTAGACTGGCTTTTAGGCAAGCTTGTAGAGACTTTTCCTTAGTAATGATGGATGGAGAAGGGCTGAGCCCACTATGGGTGGTGCTACCCTCGGGCAGATGGCCCTTGGCTGTATACAAAAACAGATTGAGCAAGCCCTGGGATCAAGCCAGTAAGCAACATTCCTCCAAGACTTCTGCTCCAGTTCCTGCCTTGAATTCTTGCCCTAGCTTCCCTTCACACTGCACCACAGCTGAGAACTGAAGTAAACCCCTACGTTGCTTTCCGTCCTGGTGTTTATCTTCAATAGAAACCCTAACAAAAACAGTCTAAGAGAAGTAGCCATCAAAGAGAAAAATGTTGGAAAGAAAATGTTTATTTATTTTTTGAATGAAAAAGGGAAAGTGCTGGAGTGGATGAATTAATTAACTTGCTCATTCGTGCTCACATCCACCATTAGTTTCTTGCTAAATTAAATATGCTATGCTGGTTATCAGAATTAATTACAAAAATAACAAGTCTCTAAGAAGCACATGGTTAGTGTGAACAGATAGGAGGGGCTCAGAGGCCTTGCTTGGGTTGTAGGAGAAGGAAAGGGGAACTCAGAACTGCTCCGTGAAGTTGGGAACTAGTCTCTAAGAGGAGAGGACATTTGGGCTTGGTCTAAAAGGATGAAGACAGGAAGGAAAGGCACTCCCAACATGTCCACACAGTGGCCAGCGTCATTCCAGATACTCTGAAACACCAAGGGAAACAAGACCAAGTGAAAAGGCAAGGAGGACAAGAAGACATGTAAAGAAATCACAGTGCGGTAGTATGGGAAACACGATTCTAAAGACCACGTGGGGTTCTCAGGAAACAGAAAATTGGTTTACTGTGGTGTGTACTTTGTTTTGATTTTTAGAAAAGCTAAAATGATAAAAGTGAAAATTTTGTCCCATGCAAAAGAAGATAATTTCTTAATTTTGGTGAAGATTTTAGCAAGAAGCAGGTTGTGCCCAGTCACTAATCCGGACATTACTGGTTTAAAGATAGATGTCCTAGAACAGGCTTGCCCACTATTGGCTTCCCTTAAGAGTTTGATACTTTGTGCCTCCCTGCTTCTCAGAGGGGTGGTACCAGTGTAATACAAGAGCAGTGTAACAGAATCTCATTCCCCTTATAACCCTAACCCCAAGGTTCTAACTTAAATCTTTGGCTCTTTGTCCAGAAGTACCAGTTGCTCACCTTAGTTTTAATTTATCTTCTTAAAAATAATGCCAGCCTTTTTGTTATATTGATTAATTACAAAATAATCTATTCTTTTTATGAATTACTTATTGTATCTTTGGTATACTTTTTAAATTTTGTTCTTGCTTTCTTCTTATTAATAATATTTTTTTCTATACTGAGTGTTGTTAATACCTGTTTTACAATTGTAAATAGGTAGTCTTTAAAGTATATCAATGACTTTTAATTTTATTTATTTTATAGTGCTGTATAGAAATAGGCATTTTTCAAGTAAATAAATATGTCAGTTCTCTTTTTGAACAATATATTTACCTGTATTTATTACTCTCAAGAGTAAAAAGACATTTAAATATTTTCTAGTATTTAAAGGCTTTCAGTCTTCCCCCACCTTTTCCCATTTTTTTGAGACAAGGCCCCATATAGCTCAGGCTGGCTTTGAACTTCTGATCTTCTTGCTTCCACCTCTCCAGTGTTCGATGACATGTGTACACCATCATGCCTAGCAGAGTTTTAAACTTCTAGATTTGAACTGTTTTCTTTTTAAGGGGGGAAAAAAGCCCTGAAGTTTCTTTATAGTAATGAGCCAGTTATGCTAACACCATTAAAGGTCGTCCGTTGTTTTACCACAGGCTCAAAGTGAGGCTTTATTAGCTCGAGTCTCACCTGTATTTACATCGCTATCTGGGTGTTTTGTTTTTTCCACGGTGCTGCAGGCTGTTTTCTTTACTGAAAATTTACAATAGCCATATTTTCCTGTTATTTATTTAAGATTGATATGGGACTTTTCCTCCCACACTAATACTTTACAATTGATACACCAGGCTCTACCAAAGCATCCCGCAGATGCTTCTTGGCATCTCCCTCTGATTCCTAAGTTTCTTCCACTGTTTGTCAGTATTGTACCACTTTATTGAACACGTGAATCCTTTCACGTCCTGGAGTCCTCAGGAGCCCCTTGACTGCTTTGGTACCTATATACCACTGGGCTTGTTCTCAAGGCCTCGTGAAAAACCAGCTTTTTCATTGCCTTGCAGGTTCCGACCACATTCGCGAGAAAGATGGACTGTGGGCTGTCCTGGCCTGGCTCTCCATTCTGGCCACCCGCAAGCAAAGTGTGGAGGACATCCTCAAAGATCACTGGCAGAAGTTTGGTCGGAACTTCTTTACCAGGTCAGACACAGTCTGGATTGGGTTCGAGGGATCGTGGGGAAGTGGACAGAGACAATTCTCAGGGACAGTGTCTATCTTGTCTGTAATGTTACAGACACCCGAGTTCACCCAGCTTCTTTAGCTGGCGATTTTGAATATGATCTGGTCAGGATGAAGATGAAGTCAGTTTTTAAGCCAACCATAAAGAACAAGGATTTTAAAAAATAGCTAGCTTAATCAAAAGAATAAGCATTTAAATGTACCTGTCGAATAGGCAAAATAATAGCACTGGGTTTAGAGTCATAGGAGTTGATGAATTTTATTTCTTTTCTGAATTAGGAGGTCATTAGTTTTCTCATCTGTAGGAAGAAGAATATTGGTTTGGCTATTGAGAGGATTAAGTGAAGATGTAGTGTAAACTCTGGAGCTCAGAAAGCCTGGAAATGTGTCTCCCTCAATTCTGGAAACAATTAGTGCTCAGTTCAGATCAACTCTCTGACTCGCTAAATAGGACCCAGTGATACTGGTCAGCATCTCACCCATTGGTCCAGCCAATATTTACTCTCTATTTTTCTTTCTCCCAGGTACTGGTAAATCTGTAGGAAAACAATATTTCAGAACACTGACCAATTCTTCTTTACCATGTATGCTTTTATTTTTAAGAAGCGTTCAGATGTGAGGAGTGAGGCTGGAGGGAAGTGTCTGTGCGGTCAGCGTGTGGAAGGCTATGGGCTCTACTTTTAGCACCCCAAAGTACATTCTTACCAGTAGTGTTCTTTGTTATTTCTAATTTGACTATCCCTTAATAAGTGTAAAAATTGAAAAATTGTTTCCCTGAATCTCAATATTTTTTGAGAAGGGATATTAGATAAAGCATTTATATGTAAGAAAATTTTGGATATATTTCATTGGGCCTCAGTTGCATTTCTTGTTTTATTTTTATTGTTATTTTTTTAAAACAGGGATTCACTCACTATTTTGCCCTTGGCTGGCCCCAAACTCACAAAGATCTACTTGCCTCTGTCTTACAAATGTTGGCATTAAAGGTGTACACCACCATACCTGGCTCCCCATACCACCCTTAGTGTTTGTTTGTTTGTTTTTTATAAAATGGATGCATTGGACTAGATGTTTTAGAAGAAAAAAAAGTGCGTATATTCCAGAACTGGTAGTCCATGGTCTTCAGAAATTCAGAATAGAATTCAGTCTTAAGCAACTTGAACTTGTTAGTCTTTCAAGAAGATTCGGATCAAATTACTATTTTGTTGAAAGCATAAATAAAAACTGCCATGTGTTCATCATGAAGTCCTGGGAACCAATCAGGACTGTCCTCTAGGAGCGAGAATACCTGGTAATTCACAGTAGCAGCCATGGACTCTCTAGGCCCAGAGTTCCACAAAACACCACCATGTTTGTTTTTATGTTCTGTGTGTCACCTGAGTCATGCAGACACCGTGTGAACACTGCCTGACTAGCTATGTGGATGAGCAGTGACCAGAGTGGAGTCAGGCTGAGTGTGTTCAGATCTTCACTGTTGATACCTAAACACACCTCCATACTGGAAATGTTCCACACAGTTTCACTACTTATCAGATACCACACCAATCAAAGACTACAAATGCAGTCTGCAGAACCTGCACTTAGGACCTGTTCTGAGCCCACTCTCCCCTCCACTCACTGAACAGCAGTGCTAGTCAACTTCCACACCAGTGTCCAACATGAGCCTTAAGACAATTATTTAATCAGGCAACCCGGATTCTGAGAGGCAGGACAGCTGGCCCTTCTGTAAAGGTAGCTGCTAGCAGAAGTTGGAGGCGTAGCTTGCTCTGTCTGGTTACAAAGCCAGAATTCTTTCCATTCTAGCCCTCTGTGTTTGGGATTTAAACATCTTCTCTCCGAAACATCCAAAGACCACAGGCACAAAGCACAGAAACCTGGCTGTGATTTCTTGCTCTTTATCGTTTTAACTGGGGGAAGCGCCAGCTTCAGGATGGAGGGGACTATTTTGTCTCAGCTACATAGACTCCCGGAGCCAGATAAGTTAGTGATAATTCTCCAGTATTCCTCTTGTCTCAGATGTGTTATCTTGAACATCTTGTACTTTGTTTGCTGTAGCAAACAAATGGATTCTGCCATCTTGAGCCTCTAACTGTTTCAAGAGGAATTGTGCCATCACGTTAAGAAAGCCTGCCAAGGTCTTTAACTTCACAAGAAAGATGTTGAGAGCAAGTCTTGAAAGAAAAATAATAACCACAGAATTTTGTTGTGACACAGCTGTTTTCTTTTCTTGACCCCTTATCATCCACTGAAGGCATCCCTCTGCCAGGCTGAATTTAAAGCAGACTACACTCCCCGCTTAAGGAGACTGGTGTTTGAAGCATAACTAGTTAGCGCCTACTTATCTGGTCTCTGATATTCTGGCCTTGCTCTAGGAAATTCCTGTGGGTACTGGAACTCTGCTTAGCCACGGTCTTACAGCTTCGCACAGGCCCCAAACCAAGGGCAGGCCCAGCCTTCACCTCATAAGAGCGATAGGCATTTGGAGCAGAAGGGTCTGAGTCATGTGCTGGTTGACATAGAGTTCTCTGGAGGTCATAGAGCTGGTCACGTTCCCTCCTCAGGATGTAGGGATGTGGCAGTAATGGCGTCTCCTCAAAGCCCGTAGAGGAGTACTTTAGAGCCTCTTTCTGTAGAGAAGCCAAACCAGGAGTTCTCTGGTTATTCAGGCAGCCCTGCCCTTTCATCCTCAGCACCCACTCTCCCTGCTGACTGACAAGTTCACAGTTTTGGCCAGCTCCTGAAGTTCGATGGCTTGTTTGTGGGGGTGGGGGATGGGCACACAAAGGATGGCAGTGGTCTGCTTGCCTGGGATGCCCTGACGTCAGCCCAGGGGTCTCAGCTACTTCACTTTTTCCAGGTATGACTACGAGGAGGTGGAAGCTGAGGGTGCCAGCAAAATGATGAAGGACCTGGAGGCCCTGATGCTGGACCGCTCCTTTGTGGGGAAGCAGTTCTCGGCAAACGATAAAGTCTACACTGTGGAGAAAGCCGATAATTTTGAGTACAGTGATCCAGTAGATGGAAGCGTTTCAAAAAATCAGGTAGGAACAGACTGTGAGTACCTGAGAGAGACCAGAGCATCATCTCGGAAGCCTCAAGAGAAAAATGAGAAAGGCCCCTAGGTTTCCTTGGCAGACCTGTTTTTGGGGCCTTTTGATCTCAGTTGACTTTCTGCCCAGTTACATGTGACTCTCCTACATTCTCATAGGGAGAAAAAGATTTTGTTTTTTGACCACAGTTCTTTACAGCCCCCTGTACCTCCATGCTAGAACTCTGAGTCTGTATATCGAGGTATTTTTGTAAGCCCTAAAATTATACACAAGATGCCATGTAGAATGTTTGGGAAAGTCTTAAAGCTGTAGAAAAACCTTACTGTGGTCCTAGATATCAGTTTCTCTCCCTTCCGACATGGTAGCAGTGTGATGTCATGAGTGACATTGTATGCACTCCTCTTGTATGCTCTAGATTCACGATAAGAATATGCCCCTCTAGGGAAGGCTTCCTGGTTAGGAATTCCCTCTGTTGTTATCTGTGGCCATCTGACAAGGCAATACATAGTAGGACAGCAAAGCTGAGGATCTTGCCTACCCTGGGTGGTGACAGATGGCTGCTGGGGTTTCTCATGATGGGAGCCTAAGGCTCCAGGTTGGTCGCCCTTCTTGCTCCTTCTCAGTCATTCAGCACCCATGATCTGCTTGCTTTTACATCTGGTGCCTGTTGTCAAGGAATGAAGTCATGCCTGGGAATTCGGAAGCAGAGAACTGAAGGGGATGAAGGTGCTACCGTAACCTCCCTGCTTGCTTTTCTGGAGGGATGCAGAGCCTTGGCTTGCTTCCTTACACAGCATCTGCCAGGTTTTGGAGGAGATGGTTTGTAGAGTCACTGGAAGCCCCCTGTAGAGAGCAGATGGTGGGTGGACACTGGAGCCAGCTTCAGTGCCCAGTTCTAGAAAGTGGCATAGCCTCATGCCTTTGCCATGAATGAGGACCCTGGATCAGTCTGGATGATGGTAACTTAGGTCTTGCAGTTAGCAGGAAGGAGGCCTGTAGAGGAGAGAGCAGTCCAGAGGTCAGCAGAGCTGCACGGGAGGTGTAATGAAGCCTTAAGAGTTGAACACAGGGTCCCAACTCTGCAGGCACCTCGCCCACGAGGGAGGGGCAGGGCAGTACATTGTGGGAAGCTGGAGCTGTGCTTTATTCCACAAGGAAGGAGACAGCAGTACCATTTTGTAGGATTGGGAAACTAGAACACATAGTGAGAAGATGGGGTAGGAGAGGAACTGGCCACAGTAAACACAGGGAGGAGGTTTTAGGAGCTACAAGTTGAAGCCTGGGGTGAGGACAACCGTGGTTAACTTCTAGAAAGCAAAACATGCTGAGTAGAGCAAATGTGCCCTCCCCGTTGACTAGCTGGAGGACACACTGTGTGTGACCTGTCTGCTGTCCTCACAACGAATCCAAGGAGTGGCACAGCTGGAACTGTGAAGTGACAAACACCAGGCAAGACGTGTCCTTCCTTCTGCTCAGTCAGTCTTTGGCATCTTACAAATAGACACACAAAGAGCGAAGGACCCTTAGGCAAGCATCTGACACAGCCTTTCTTCCTTGTGCTGAAAGAGCTGTCTCGGAGCCCCCAGTCTCTCCCTAAGTAAGGCAGAAAGGTACTGGGAGGGAGGGAAGCAGAAAAAGGCCCTGCTCGCGCATGGACCTCACTTCGGGTTATTAGTCATCAGAGGACTGGCCACTGGATCGTGCTGGGTTAGGATGAGCCCCGCTTCTCCTATCCAGGGCACGTGGCCCTTTTCTGAGATTCCCTCGCAGTGCTCTACGGAGCCCTTTCTCTCATCTGCCTGCAGTTTCCTCCAGAGCTTTGAGCCAAGTTCTGCCTCCAGCAGCTTGACTTATTTATTAAGCTTCAAGCTGAAATGACCAGTCCATGAATCATGGGGAAATGGGCAGGGGTGAGAGCAGCAACCACCAAGATTGCATCTCCCAGATGACCCTGGAGATGCTGCTCCTACATTAGTTAAGCCTCTCCGTCTGGACGCAGCGAGAGGCTGACAGAAGGCAGACTCACAGGGCTCGATTGCTGCCATCTATCAAGGATCTAATCCCCCAATGGATAAGGTTGGGTCTCCAAATGGACCCCTCCTGTCTGCCAGTCTGAAGTCTCCCTCTCAGCATTCGCCGGGAAAAACCCTTTGCTTATCTTTTTCCAGGGCTTGCGGCTTATATTTGCAGATGGTTCTCGTATCATCTTCAGACTGAGTGGCACCGGGAGTGCAGGGGCCACCATTCGATTGTACATTGATAGTTATGAGAAGGACGCTGCCAAAATCAATCAGGACCCCCAGGTAATGCCTATGTCCTGCACCCTGGCTCGTTATTTTGGTTCAAGGGAGTGATTATGGTCTGCCGAACCTGCGGCATCACTGCCTATCCTCAATGACCCATCAGGTCACCGGCTCTACTAGCTTTTGTTTTGTCTCTTTTAGTGTGTTAGAACAAAATGACCAATAATAACCACAGTAATAATTACCTTTGTCTGAACATTTGTTGTTGATTACACCCACTACATAAATATATTCCGTTAACAATCTCATCCTCTCTGTCTCTGTCTCTCTCTTGTGTGTCTGTCTTGTGTGTGTGTGTATCTGTCTCTCTTTCTCTCTAATGTGTGTATGTGTGTATGTGTGTATCTGTCTGTCTCTCTTGTGTTTGTGTGTGTGTGTGTGTGTATGATGGTGTATGTGGTGAGGTATGCCTATGTGTTCCTGACAGCCAGAGGAAGACATCTAGTGCCCTGCTGTTCCCTCATTCCCCTAGACAGGGTCTCTCACTGAGCCTGCAGCTAGGCTGGCAACTGGCAAGTGACCCTCCTCTCTCTGCCTTCCCCCTCACAGCACTGGGGTTTGAATTATGCGCACAGCCATGCACAGCTTGTTTTGTGTGGGTTTCAGACATTTAACTCATCTGGTGATACTTATATAGCAAGCACCCTTACCTGCCCCAGTTCCTATTCGTTTAATTCTCAGACTATATGGACTGTTCTTCCCCCTTGTACTGATAAGGGCACTGAGACACAGAAAGGCAACAGGCACTGACTAGGCGTGTGCTCTGTTCAGTGGCAGTTACACGAGAATGGTTCTTTGCATCAGTCGTTGCATGATGTCTGGCCTGTCTTTGATCATGCATCGCTTTGCTTGCTGGCTCACCTGCCCTGATAAAGCATCTGCTGGTTCCAGCTTTGTCAGGGTCAGGGACAAGCGGGGACAGGCAATTTTATGTGTCTTGCTGGAAAAGTCTACTGGGTTGGGTGCCTGTGGAGTATGTAAGACTTCCAGAATAGTCACCAAACCGAGGATCTAAGAGGATAAATGGCGCACAGAGGAGGTCCCCAGCTGTGTTCCTCAGAGCACTCACCTTGGCCGATGCTCCTGAGCCAGAGCTTTAGACCCACCGAGTGTGGAGGGGATAAGGCACATTTGCTCTCTCAGTGTTCACAACTCATATTGTACCATAAAAGGCTCAAGACAATGTCCCCTGGAAGATGCTCGTCTAAATGGCATCTGCTAAGAATTCAGCAGATGTTTTCCAAAGGCATAAAAATGGCCGGGAAGTTTGTGGAACAGAGACCCTGTCACTGTTCATAAGGGAAATGCAAAGGACAGCCAGAATATGTTAGGACCCCATGTCAGCAGACTGGCTGTTGACAAGAGGACCCGAGGTGAGTGTCATGCTGGGGACTAGGAAGCACACTGGTATGGCAGTTCTCAGAAATGTGTGACCCCCCACCACACACACAAAACAAACACGTTACCAAGAACTTCCGTGCAATGAACAATCTTTGCCTGGGTTTGTGCCCGGAGAAACTGGAGCCTTTGTGCTGGAAGGACGGCTGTCCTCGTAGGCAGTTGCTATGCTGCTGTGCCCATGGTTCCACTGCGACTCCAGCTTCATTCCTAGCAACAGATGAAGAGATAAAGGTGTGACCAAGTCACACAGGGCAAAGTTACCCCATCTTAAAAATAAGAGAGTCCTGCCATTTGCAGCGACACGGTGATCTTGGAGAACATTATACTGAGCAAAACAAGACAGTCCCAGAGAAATAGAGGCCATATGGGGTTATTTATTTGCAGAAGCTAAAAAGAAACAATTTAACTCATACACAGAGAAGGGTTAGTTAAAGGGTAGACACTTGCAGTTAGGCAGGATGCAGGAGAGAACTCAAAGTCATGGTGATGCCTGTAGTTAGTCATGCTGTATGTAGTGCCTACATTTTTCTGAGAAAGCATATTGCTGATGTCTTCACTACCACCATGGCAGAAGAAGAGCTGTGACGAGATTGGCTGTGGCAGATGGTTCGACAGTAGTAGTCCCTTCACCGCATCGCTGCTGTTGGGAGCTGGAGTTTGGCCTGACGGCAGAGTGCTTGCCTAGCCTTCAAAAGCCTCATCATCCTGCAGGGAGCCAGATTTTTAAAAATTACATTTGATACCTCAAATATAAACCAATTTTTGTGAAAAAGAAATGAAGTAATGTGTATCATATGTACTTTTGCACAAAGCCTCTTTTCTTCTAGTACCCGATAAAAGCTTGTAAAACTCCAATTTGGAGATTCTAGTGTAGTGGGTTTGAGCATATAGGTTGTAGAGTTAGTAAGGTCTTATTTTAAATTCTCTTCCTGCCACTGAAGACCCGTGTTCCATGTTTTTGTGTCTTGGTTTCCTTGTATATAAAATGGTGCAGTGATAACTTTACATCATTGTAGGGATTTGGAAAGAGAGTGGATTTAAAATGCTTCCTCACTGGGGCTGGCACATGTGATCAGCTTTTAAGAAAGGTGATGTCACTGTTAGGAGCGCTTGCTGCTTTTGCAGAGGACATGGTTTTGGTTCCAAGCACTCACATGATAGCTCAGAGCCATCTATAACTCCACTTTCATGGACTCTGATCCTTTATTCTGCCCTCCCTAGGCACTAGTCATATGTGGTGCCGCTACATACATGAAAGCAAAACACCCATATTCAGAAAATAAAGAAATCTTTAAAACCTTAAAAATTAAAAATCAAAAGCAGTTCAAGGCTGGTGAGGTGCTCAGCCGGTAAAGGCACTGAATTTGAACCCCAGAAGCCACCCAGTGGAAGGAGAGAACAGGCTCCCCTAAGCTGTCTTCTTACCCGCCACGTGTGCTGCTGTGGTATGCATCTGGCTCATGTAAGTGTGTGTATACACATACACACGAAAGATGTAAAATAGAGCAATCCATTTTCAGATTTTTTTGACCCTAAATTTTTAATTGTAAAACCCCCCACAGTCTATCATATTTTTAAAGTCTATGTAGAGCACGTTTGCATTGTTCCCAGCAGAGCGCCAGAGCCTTTTCAGTTTGTAGAGCTGAAGGTTGACCCTCTGTGGCAGCCTGGTTTTCCATCAGTACTTGCAGCCAACCCTCTGCTGTTATGTCTGAATTTGACTAGATACTTTGTGCGCAGTTGCATTTGTTGAAAAGGAGCTGGGAAAACAAAAACGGAGCTACAAGAGCCTGCTTCTCTGTTTCTGTCACACTTTTTCCAGCAGCCAGGTTCCAGCTTCAGCAATCTCCATATCTGTGTATGGTTTTAACTTCCCTAAAACCTGATCCAAGGGCCCTGGGGGCCACACCACAGGTTCTTAAGATTATACAGAAGGAGAAAAGGGGAAGGTGGGAATGGTTAGCTCTCTCTTTATCTTCAAGTTAAAAGCCTGGTCTGTGCTAGGCGGAGGAATGAAAAAATATATTTCTTCTGAACTTAAATTCCCAGGGTGGAGAATCAACTGAAACGTTTGGGGCTCTCTCCGTGCCTGCAGACACCACCAGCCACCTGGGGAGTGTCTGCCTTTACTCTGAGGCTGCTGTGTTTAAGCTGCAAGGACAGTGGCATGTGGTAGCCATAGTGGGTGGTGCCGACTTTCCCAGTTAGCGTGATTTGATGGAGATGAAAGACAGTAATGGCAAGAAAATGCCCTGTTTGGGCTATTTATGTCCTATCACTGCACACCTTTGGTATTCCTCTGTAAAACAGTCCGTCTAACTAGATGGAGTTTTCGTTTGTCTGATGTCAAGAATGATTCATTTCAGCAGTGGGGTCCACCCCTGCCCCCCAGTGAAAGCTGCTGTGATCCGGGGGTTGCATCTGACGTGAGCATCAGCTCAGACAATGTAGAAGGACACAGCTAAGAGAACCATGTTTTAGGGGGAGTCATGGCAGAGAGTTGGAGAGAAGTGGGTACCCTGGCAAAAGATTTACAGCAAAAGAGTCTCATGGACTTGATGGGATGAATGTGGGGGATGTGGAGAGGAAATACCCAGAATGTTTTGGTCGCTTGCTTCGCAGGGTAGACCTGGAGTTGGCTAACTGAAATAAGAAGGGTTGGAGCCAGGCTTGGGTTCGCTTTATTAACTTAAAAGAGCTTCGGGTATCTTGGAGCCCTGGAGTAAGTGGTTGGAGTCATGGACCAGGGATCTGTTGACAAAAGTGATGGAAAAGGTTCTTCCGTTTGTGTTTCTCTCAGGTCATGCTGGCTCCCCTGATCTCCATTGCTCTGAAGGTGTCCCAGCTCCAGGAGAGGACAGGACGCACTGCCCCCACTGTCATCACCTAGAAAGATGGCCAGACGTGGTACGTCCCTCCACCCAGGACCCATCCACGCCACTGGTTGAAGAGCATGAACAGAAACAGTGTATTCGCCCGGGCTTTTTAGGACTTGATTTTTTTTACTTCCCACTTGATAAACAGCCAATTGTGAGGCACTACCACTGTGTGGGGGAGAAGGACGGCAGACCTGAGAGCTCACACTCACGTCTGTCCCTTCCCTTGCCCTGTTCAACTGCTGCTGTGTGCCCCTTGGTCTCCTAGCATCAGGTACTGCTTACACCAACATGTAAAGGTTTGGAGGCTGAGGGTCAGCAGTAAGGCCATCTCCTGTCGGTAAGGTGTGCCCGTGAAATGATGAGGTTCCCGCTCCACTGTGAATGTCCTCATGTTTACATGTCATCTGAGAGCGTACGGTTTCTGGTGCCTTCTCTCTAGTCAGTTTTCCTCCGAGTGAGACGTGCTTGTCCACAGATCTCTGTGTTGTTTTGCGCATGGTCCCATTCGCACCGATATTTGGGACATTAAAGCAGAATGCACTTACTGTTTGTTGCCTGTTGTCTTCTTCACTCTTAACTACAAAGAAATAAAACAGACTGTCTGCCTTGTTTCAGGAGGGGGGGCTTATATTTTGTTTGGGGGTAGTGGTTTATTTGATGAGGGGGGATTATATTCTGTTTTGATGTTCTAGCCAGAGCGACTTTATTTGTGGATAAGTTGACAATCCTTAGATTTAAGAGCTATAATTTTCAATCTCACCGGGGCAGCAACCTCTGGATACTCCCAGGGTTACCGAAGAAAGCTTGGTGCAGTGAACGGCTTAAGGAAGAAGGTGATTTCCAGAGCTGGTGGAGCTGGTGGAACAAAACCATGTGTATGCTTTGTGGCACTGGCTGCCCCAGGCCTGCTGAAGAGGCGGAGGAAGGCCCTCAGATCTGAGTAACCTCTGCACCTTGCTGTCCAGCCCACAAGGATAACAGCAGTCAAAAGGGCCGGCTTTGAAGCCAAGTGACCTGGGTTTGACTCATACCTGAGCCCCTGACTGACCTTTGGATGCCATTCCCCTCATCTTCAAAGTGGGGACACGAACAGTTCTACCTTTGGGGGTGCGGGGCTCATTAGATGCATAAACCTGTGCCGTCAATCTCTGAAATCTTCACCCCCCAAGGAGGGTGCCCCCCGAGCAGCACGCCCTCACTGTTAGCCACTGCTCAGCGTTACCCTTTCTTTACCAGACTACATCGAATAGCGCAGAAGGTGTGAAAACATTATTCTCCTTATTAAAGGTCGATAATGTGCGCCCAGGGTGTTAAGAGGCTTAGTGTAGCATTACAGTCCCCCCAAGAAACATCTGCACGTATCGGTTTGCCAGGAAATAAATGCCGGCTAAGGGTCAGAGGAAAGAAACCATGTACGACATGTATCACTGCCCTCAAAGTGCCTGTAGGATGCGCGGGGGCATCGGAGCCAGCACAGGTAGAATGCCGTGAGTTGGGAGGGCAATACCTGCTGTTGGCATTCATATTTTCCCCGTGTCTATTCTGTTGTAAATGTTGAGATGTGTGCCATCCAGAAACCCTCCAACTAAGAAGTTATTATCCCCGTGTTAATCAGCTCAGCTGAAACCTAACAGATGTTTAAGCACCTTGCCCGGGGCTCTCAGCTCCCATAAGCAGGGGCTCATGTCTGACATTGTCTTTCGTTGACTCTCCACAACTCTCTGTCTCTAGAAGGAGCTGCAGACACTCCCAGTAGTGCAGCCCCTAGGGTAGCTGTAAAAACGTCCTGTTTGCCCCAGCCACAGTTCAGCTGCTTTTCCTGACTCTACTTGGAAGCTGAAAGCTGAGGAGAGGACGAGGGAAAGGGAGGTGGCTGGAGCCAAGTTAGGTGGGTGGGACCAGGTCACCTTCTGTGGCTGCCTGCCGAAAGATGGGAGTGGGGGGCCACAGTGGAAGAGGAGCATGAGAGGCTGGCCTGCTGCAGCAGCCAACACCCCCAACCCCCAACAGCTTCATTGTTGAGTCATGCTTGTTTTCTTTGGGGTGTGGTGAGAATTGCTGTGAGAAAATTGGGTCAGAATTGTTTGGGGCCCTCGGCTTGGAAACTTCCCTTTCCCCTTATCTTGACTTATGGCTCTTCCTGGAGAAGCAGTTTCCTGCTCAGATGTTCCCCAGCACCCCAACTAGACCTGGCTTCCTACACTGGGCCTCACTCGAGGACAGCAGAGGCCAAGCTCCCTCAGCACTGTGTCCCTTGGTTCCTCTGCCTCCTCTGTTCCAGAGCCCACCCAGCTGCTCCCCGATGCATTTCAAGACCGATGGGACCGAAGCTAGCCTTGCTGTCCAGCAGTTCCCGTGTGCAGGGGACACACCCCTCACTAGTGATCTGACCCCCACAGTAGAGTGGGTGGGATGAGAGAGAGCTCCCTGGTGGTCTCAGTGCACATCTTCCCCGGCGTGGAAGGGCTTCCTGGCCTTCTGGCTTCACCCTCTGCTGAACCCTGCTAGTTGCCACCTGCTGTATACTCTCAAGTTCCGCTTGATCTCTTGAATGCTGCAGGACAAAGATCCCTTGGCCTGCCTGCCTGCTCACCGTGCCCGCTTCTTTCCCCTTTCTGCCTTCTGAGACACTTGCAGTTTCCTCTAAATGCCATGCTCCGGCCTCTAGACCCTCCCGTCTGTTCTGCTTGCCCCTCCTCAGTCGTGCCCTCCATCCCTGATCTTCCTTGTGTCCCTAATTACGCGTTCTTTCCCTGCGACGCTGTTTCCTGAGCCCACATTGTCGCTCACCGCTCACCGACGTTCTTTTGCACTTCTGCCTAGAGCTCTGTGGCAGGCAGACTGTTCCGTGCCTTCTCTCATGGTCTAACCTCACGCCTGGTTCTTCAGAAGCTGTTAGCACTTGTGTTTGCATTGGTTTCACGCATGGCACTTTCATTATGCTGCGACTTTTCTGACGTGAGAAGTAGGAATGTCTTAGAGGTCCCAGGCAAGTGACCAACTTTCCTGGCTAACCACCAGTGTTAGAAATATTTTCTAACAGCGCCTCTCCGCCGGCTCAAAGAATTCCAATCAGACCAGACTAAACCAAAGTAAATACCCGTGTTTAATAGAAGGTGGTCCCCGGGTGGTCGGGAACGTGGCAGGTGGGAAGACAGAGGGAGCGCACGCCAAACCCAAAACCACGTGTTCCTAAATACCCAGTGGAAGTGGTCCTGACCCTTCCCAGGGAGGGGTCAGCGCTTGGCAGGCTGGGAGTTGGAGTCCAAGTGGTTGGTGGGCTGGGATAACACTTCCAACTCAATATTACAACCAAGAACCCAAGACTAAAAGTGAGAAAACATCCAGGGGAAGGGATCCTGGTAGCAGATAGGAAACATACATCAGGATCCCTTAGATTAAGACTTAATTTGCTGAATGCAGTGGTAAACATCTGTAGTCCCAGATACTCAGGAGGCTGAGGCAGAAGGATGTCTTTGAGTATAAGAGTGCAGGACCAGCCTGGGCAAGACAGCAAGATCTGCATTGAGAAAATAGGAGTTAGGTTTGGGGCAAAAGGGTGAGAAAGGAGGAGGAAGAGAGGCAAGGGAGGTGGAGCAATTATGAAATATTACAAGTATTGTCGTTTATTGCTCTGAAAATTCGGGGTCAATTTGCAGAAGAGTTCTTTCTTTCTTTTTTTTTTTTTTTTTTTTTTTTTTTTTTNTTTTTTTTTTTTTTTTTTTTTTTTTTTTTTTTTTTTTTTTTTTTTTTTTTTTTAGAAGAGTTCTTTCTATTGCTTACAGAAACAAGTTATTTTCCCTCAAGGAATTACCAAAGCAGGTCCAAGCTAAAGTATTCTTTGAAACCAGTTCATGGGGAGAAACCCAGACCGGAATAAGACAGGTACCTGACCCTGGGCCTCCCATTTCAGGCCCTCCTGGAAGGCTGAGGTTCAGCCTTCTTGGTTCTCAGGACCAGAATGAGATGCTGATGTATCCTTACACGAAAGACTGATGGCAGTGTTTATGGCACAGCCTCTGATAGCCGCCCGCCCGCTGCCCTGGGTTTGGTTTTCATCTGATGCAAAAGCTCCACCTAGATCCATTAAGTTGGATTGGAGGGTGTGGCCTAATAGCTTTGCCACGTCTCCATGAGTCACTTCTGCTCTCCAGATGACAGGAAGACCCATCAGAGGAGCTTTTGGGCTAATGTTTAAGAAAATCTCTGTCTCCACTGCTTCCCGGCTGACTCTGTTCTACACCATGATAAACGAGCTACTCCTAGGCCAGAGAAAGAAATGGAAGCTTTGAGAGTCCCTGCTGTGTCAGGGCAGAAGGCCAGCTCGCCTCCTTCACCCACCCGAGGGTTGTGGGAACTCTGTGTATAGCACTAACCATTGTGAGGTAGAAGAACACCCCCAAATACACATTACTGATCTTCTCATGCTCACAGAGTCTACGGGGCAGGAAGTCAGGTGGGACACAGTGGAGATAGTTTGTATTTGCCTCAGTGTCTGCGACTTCTCTCGAGAACCCTGGAGTAGCTGAGATACCTACATGGGCTGAATCCTCACCCAGTCCTATGTCTTCTGTCACAGGAAGCTCAGTTGGGACCATGGGATCTTGTGTACCTTCCTATGGCTTCCCCATGTAGCATGATGTGGTCATCTTTGGAAAGTATCACTTGTTCTGTAGACCAGGCTGGCCTTGAACTCACAGAGATCCGCCTGCCTCTGCCTCCAGAGTGCTGGGATTATAGGTATGTGCCACCACTGCCTGGCCAAGTATCACATTCTTAAATGATACCTCCCCACTAATAAATCTGCCATTCTAGGCTGTGTGGGTATGAGAATGACTGTAATTTAGAAGTTGTTTTTCCAGAGACCATCCTATTGTCAGTCATCTAGCTAGGACATGTGCCATGACATGCGCATAACAGATACAGCAAACCACCTGCAATGCTACTACTGGAAACCTTGGCTTGTATTCCAGAAGCCTCAATATGAGGTACTGGACCAAAAAAAAATTCATTTTAAGTGTAGTGGAGGTGTGAAAAAAACAGCCATTTGCTGGGCAGGGGATGCAGCTCAGTTAATAGCATGTTTGGCTGACGTGAATAAAGCCTTAGGTTCAGTCCCAAGCCGTGCACACAGGTGTGGTCCCTGCCCTGACATCATTGCTTCTGCAACTCCAGCAGTACTCTTGAAAGTCCCAAGATCCTGTTTTTTAAATTGATGATGTGTTGCCTGTGCTTATAGTTCATGGGTGGTGCTACCAGAGAGATTTACTTGACTGGTACTGGGGAGAGGTCAAAGGCTAGTTTATAGAAGGTCAAGTTCAAGAATCCCAGGTCTTCAGCAGATAACTTGCAAAGTGCCTGATTCAAGATAGATGGAAGGCCTTGGCTGTCTTCTGTTTGCACAAGCATCCTAAACCAGAGCATTCCCGGATGCTCTCCCAGCCATCGTAACAACCAGTTCATCTTAGGGTCCCTAAGTTCGTGTTCTTATTCCCATGTTTTTAGTACAGGCCAGGTATCTTTTCAGTCATATGAAAACTCTGTACTGGGGAAGATGGATCAATGAATAAATACCACACAAACGTGAGACCTAAGTTGAGGTCCCTAGAACCTATGTAGAGTACTACACAGTATTACGTGCCTAAAATTCCAAGGCTACTTTGATGAAAACGGGGTGCTGTCCTGGCTGGTTATATGTCAGCTCAACAGAAGCTAGAGTCATCTGAAAGGAGGGCACCTCAGTTGAGTAAACACCTCCATAATATCCGACTGGGGAGCATTTTCTTAATTAGTGGTTGATGGCAGAGGGCTCGGTCCACTGTGGGTGGTGTCACCCCTGGGCTGGTGGTCTCAGGTTCTCTAAACTTGCAGGTTGAGCAAGCCATGAGGAGCAAGCCAGGAAGCAGCACCCCTCTATGACCTCTGCATGAGCTCCTACCATCAGGTTCCTGCTCGATTGAGTTCTTTCCCAGCTTCCCTCAGTGATGAATTATTACCTGGAAGAGGAAGTGAAATAAACCCTTTCCTCCCCAAGTTGTTTGGCCATGGTGTTTCATAGCAACAGAAGCCCTAAGTGGACAAAAATTAGTACTAAGATTATGGCGTATTGCTGTGGCAGACCTGACCATGTTGTTTTGGGGAGGATTGTGGAAGGACTTTGGAACTTTGGGTTACAAAAGCCACTGAGTGTTCAAAGCTTGGTCCACTGTTCTATGGGAGCCTGGAAGAAAAGAAGGTTGAGAGAAATGGAGATGACAGAGGCCTGGCTTGGGAAGCTTCAGAGGGAAGTTCAAGGTCACTTAAAAACTTTCAGGGCTGTTGCATATTTCGAGTTTAGAATGTGTGGTTCTGGTCAGTTGAGTCTGAAGAATCAGCTTGTGATGAACAGGAGACAAGAGCCATTGATGTGAAACCTTTGCTTTCCTGGGACACCTGGCGCTGCTCAGCTAGAGCTAAGAGATTCGCACTGGTTAAGAAGAGATCAGCATCACTGAGGTGAAACCTTCTGGGATGTGTTTCCTGAGAGTCGGCACACACAAGCTGTGTTCCAGAGGAGGCCAAGGTTGAATCTTGTTCTGGCAGCTGAACTTGATAATGTAAGAGTCACCCAGGTGCTGCTGGGGTTGTGAAAAGCTGCTGAGGCGTGGCACTGTGAGAGGCCACTGGATATGGTGCAGCCTCAGGAGCGGTTGAAGCTCCAGACTTGAAAGGGTCATTCGGAGAAGTTGAGGCTTAGTGCCATGAGGAGGGAGCCTAGGAGAGGCTATTGGTAAAAGTGTAGTTTAGTTGCGTCAGAAGACCCCAGCGGTTTGGAGATGCCAGTGCCATGGGGTTAGAGGCAGTGGTGGGGTGGATCCAGTTGGAGCCTAGAAGATAAGCCATGCGGGCAGCAGAGGGTGAACCTCGAGATATGACCCAAGCCCTTTGGAAGGGCCTAGAAGACAGAAAGTGGATCCCATATATTGGTCATTTACACAGCTATTTACACAGCTGGAGTTTGGCTTTTCTTTGATTTGATTGTGACTATATCCTGACTCTTCCCTCTTGTACTAAGAATATATTTAACTTATTTTTTTTTAAATTTGAATGATCCCATACTTGAAAGACTGAACTTTTAAAGAGATTTTAGAGTTGTACAAATACTTTGGATTTTAAAAGAGAATGAACATTTTAAAATGACTGGATTTTAAGTGTTTGAAGTTTTGAAGACTGTAGGACTCTTAAAATTCGGAATGTTTATAGTGTAGTGTTGTTATTCAAGTGTGATATTGGGGAGAAACAAGAAAGGAAAGGTTATGGATCAGTAGTGGATATGTTTACATGTGTTAAACTGACAAGGGGTCAATTGTGCTAGCTACTTTTATGTCAACTTGACACAAGCTAGAATCATCTGAAAGGAAGGCATCTCAACTGAGAAAATGCCTCCATAAGAGCCAGCTGAGGGGGGCTGGAGAGATGGCTCAGTGGTTAAGAGCATTGCCTGCTCTTCTAAACGTCCTGAGTTCAATTCCCAGCAACCATATGGTGGCTCATAACCATCTGTAATGAGGTCTGGTGCCCTCTTCTGGCCTGCAGACATACACACAGACAGAATATTGTATACATAATAAATAAATAAATAAATATTTTTTAAAAAAGATCCAGCTGAGGAGCATTTTCTTAATTAGTGATTGAAGGGGAAGGGCCCAGCCCATTTTGTGTGGTGTTACCCTTGGGCTGTTGGTTTTAGGTTCTGTAAGCTACGGGGAGCAAGCAAGTAAGCGGCACCCATCCATGGCCTCTGCGTCAGCTCCTGCCTCCATGTTTCTGCTCTGCTTGGGTTCCTGTCCTGACTTCCCTCATGGATGGACTATGATATGGAAGTGGAAGTGAAATAAACCCTTTTCCTCTCCAACTTGATTTTGGTTATGGCATTGCATAACAATTGTAACCCTAATTAGGACAGAAATGAGGCAGAATCCTCAGAAGTTCATGGACCAGCTAGTATGATATACACAGTCTCAAGCATCAAGAAATCCCATCTCAAGCAAAGTAGAAGGTAAACACTGTCACCTGAGGTGGTCTCACCTCCACATGCACGCTGTGGCATGTGCACATTCACATTCACACACATGAACACACATACACGGAAAGAGAATAAATATTTCTGAACAATGAAGGACTAACCCCAGAATGTCCTTGGGGACACAGTCATGCCCTCTGATGACAATGATCAGGAACTCTCAGTCTAATGTCCAGTATAATCCCTAATACAGATCCACTCTTGGTGATCTTCTCAAAAAATGACCCCACCCCCACCACTCCACCCTACAAGGAAAGGATGTCCTGATTTCCAGAGCGAGGCAGAAGGCAACTGTAGCCAGCCTTGGCCAGGTTCCCTTTCCAGCTTTGGGACGCTCTACAATGCAGTATTTGTCTCCTTCCACAGCTGCCCAGATCCCCTTCCGTTTTCCATGCTGGCCTGATGTGACCTGTTACTGCTCTCTTCAGGAAGACCAGACTCTCAGGAGCGCCAGGTAAGACAAGAATAAATTTGATTTCTTTAGCTGTCAGATCCATTTCTTTGGCTGTCAGCTGAAGACAAACATGTCCTCTGAATGGCCACAGCTCTCACCCTTCCTCTGAGATGGACTCTGGGGGAGAAAAGCTGTCCTGAGTTCTATTCCCAGGCTCCTCATCCCTGAGAAGACTCCATGGATGCGCAGTCAGTACTCAGGTTCATATAGGCAGCATATATTCACATTTCTTTATCTCAAGGGAGTTGAAGCCTGGCTCTGGCCTCCATCCCATTAGATATCGGGGGTGGTGTTTCTTAATTGAACACCGAATGGCTCTCATTTAAAGCACATGGCAATAAAGCCAGTACGATTTTTAGTCTCATTTTAAATGAAAAGACAGAGGCACAGATGCTTAGGCAACCTGCTCAGGATTACATTGAGCTTATGTGACTGTGCCCTGCTCCTTTTTTGAATCTGGGTCTCATGGAGCACAGGCTGGCCTGGAACTCACTGTGTATAGTCGATGATGACCTTGAATCCCAGATCTGGGATTTCACGTGTGCACCTCCCCACCTGGTTGAATACACTGCTGTGGATGAAAGCCAGGGCTTTCTGCATGTGAAGCAAGCACTCTAGCAGCTGGGTTATGTCACCAGCCCATGAGATCCCTACTCCAATCTATCAGCTGGGCTACGTCGCCAGCCCATCAGGTCCCTACTCCAATCTAATTCTCGGATTTTTCAGGCACCATCTGAAACATGAGTGAATAAGTGGCCAAGATCCTTTTCTGATCCCCCAATCCATTTCCCCTTCCTCTTCCATGTTTGGCCATCACTTACCCATTTATGTTTCTTTTACCCACACTTCTTTCAAAGAACTTCATGAGCTGTAATAATTAGTTCTAATGCCAGGTGCCACTCTAGGGATGCAGAGAAACCCCTATTACATATGGCTAGAAATGGTAGATTTTGAAATATTATTTCAAGTTGCTATTGGGTCACACTGCTTTCTTTTTTATGCTGGGGCATTTTTCTCTTGTAACGTTTAACTCATGAGCAAAATGTTCCAGATAGTTAAGTCCTGACTTCCTTTCCCTTGGACGGTAGACCTTATGCCACAGAATGAGACAAGTCCTGATTAATCTGGATATTTTCTGTCGGTTAGGTGATGCGTGTGATTTGACCAAACCTAAGCATATAAACATATATCTCATGTGCTTCAAGTGGGTCTTATTCTTAAAATCTTTGGAGGGGTTTGAAGGGGAGGGAAGAGGAAGGAAGGGGAGCAGAGAAAAATCTATAGCTTAATAAAATCAATTTAAAAATTTGGCTTTATCTTCCAAATATGAGTTCTCCTGGTGCTATATGTGTGGTTGATGTACTTGGAGGCCAGGAGAGGGCACTGATCCCCTAGAACTTTGGATCCTCTAGAACTGTACTTACAGAAGGTTGTCTGTGAGCTGCTGCAGGGGTGCCGGGAACTGAACCCGGGTCCTCTGAAAAAGCAGCAAGTGCTCTTAACCTCTGAACCATCTCTTCAGCTGCAAAGCAGGTCTTGTTCTAGGCAGGGCCTGCTTGGGGTTTGGAACAAGCTTGTGGCACAGCAGGTTAAAACCTTACTAAGAAACCAGGTGGCAGTGGCACATGCTTTTAATCCCTGCACTTGGGAGACAGAGGCAGGTGGATCTCTGTGAATTCGAGGCAGCCTGGTCTACAAGAGCTAGTTCCAGCACAGGCTCCAAAGCTGCAGGGAAACCCTGTCTTTAAAATCCAAAAATAAAATAAAAATAAAAAAAAGCAAAAACAAAACCTTACTAGTAAAGGTATCATGCTGCCTGAGTCTGCTCGTGCTTTGTAAGATACCTCTTCAGCCTTCCATCCTTATTGTGCTGGAAAAGAAACTGAGGCACAGAGAGGTTCTGTGACTTGTAAGGTGGTTCTGACTGGCAGGCAGGCAGCCTCCACAATTCCTTTTCAAAAGCAGAGCTATGGAGAGAACTTGGGGACATGTGTACAGACGGCCCAACCAGAACCACACTGCCAAGGCCCAGGGATGAGAAGCTCAGAGACTAGCAGTGGTTGAGGAGAGACAGGCCCTGGGGTGAAGAGTAATAGACCCAAGGGCTCAGGAACCACATCTCCACCGCAGGGAAAGCACAGATAGCTGTAAGGGCTCCTGGGGCCTGATGCTGCGTATCTGCTGGAGTGGGGTGCTAGCTCTGGACAGATGTCTCGGGTGTGTGTAGAAAAGGGAAAGAGAGGGCAGGTTTTCAGTGATCAGAATGGGAATGGGTGGGGAGAGTCAAGCCAGTCCCCGGGTAGCTTCCTGTGCCAGCCCTACCACCCTGTCCTTGCTGGTGCCTGTCCTTTCCACCCATCCCCAACAGCCTCTGGTCATCACTTACCTACTGACTGTGGTCCATGCCTTGATATGGATGGTTATATGAGTAAAGTCCCCCCACAGAAGTCCCCCGACAGTTTCAGCCCTCTTTCCAGGTTCTTTCTGCCCCTTGCCATGGCCCTGGTCTTTTTATCTTGAATTCCCTTCCTATCATGCTCCATCTTTAAAAAAAAAAAAATGTACTTATTTTGCTATGGGGGAGGGGAGTATCAAATGAGCAAGATCGCTTTCAAATGGTAGTTTTTATAAGATGTTATAAACTTGTACCTTTTCACCATTAAAACGCACTGTGTGTTCCTTCATGATATATTTAGATAAAAAGAATGGTGCTTTTCTACATTCCAAAAAACAAAAGGAGATAGAACCATGTATCACAGAATCCATCTCCTTAAAGTGTGGGGTTCATTGATGTGTGCTGTATTCAGGAGGTTGTCAAGGTGGGCTCGCATCGCTCTTATCCAGTTCAGGACCATTTTCTTCATCCTGCGACAATCATGTGTCTTAGCAGTTACTCTTCCATCACCCGCCTCCTGGTATCCACAAATCTACCTCTGTCTCTATGGGTTTGTCTAGGCTGCACATCTCGTACAACTGGGAGTCGTAGACATCTAACTTCTGTGCTTATACAGCTCTTAGTGTAATAAAGCGACTTTGGAGTCATTCAACATGAAGCAGGTCATTGGCCCTTGTCAACAGCACCTCCTTCGCTGTGCATTATGAAGCAAATGCTGTTGAGACTAATGGGCGATGGTCTCAGCGTTGAATTCCTATCTGTGGCGGCTGAGCCCCAATTTCCAGGTTGTGTGCAATGGAAAGTTACAGGTT
This sequence comes from Alexandromys fortis, assembly GCF_014885135.2. Taxonomy (NCBI): domain Eukaryota; kingdom Metazoa; phylum Chordata; class Mammalia; order Rodentia; family Cricetidae; genus Alexandromys; species Alexandromys fortis. The sequence goes on along the minus strand of NW_026067908.1, from coordinate 12,052,927 downwards.
GCTCTGTCTGCAGTAGCAATGGAAGCCTTTGATGTGCTGAAGGCATCTATTAATCTCAATGCACCCCAGAGACTGCAGGCCAGTGTCAAAATGAGAGTAACTTGACCCACAATTGGAATTCCCTGTGCAAGGCACCAGGTGAGGTGTGCACACTTGTACGTGCCGTTCAAGGCCTGAGCCGCCTTTCTGCAAGGCATACTGCTGTGTGAGCTCCTAGGCTCATAGAATCCTTTCTCACACCCTCAGGGGACCAGATGGGAAGGGCACCTGGCCTTGGTTATTATGTTCCTGGCCTTCAGGGTCCAAGAAGAGCACCCCATCCTGTCAATGGCTGCCAAGTCCCTGCCCTTGTCTGTCAGGAAGGCTTGCTTAGTGACTTCCTCTTCGCTGCAGGGCAGGGTGCTGCTGCCAACCAGGCTACTTTGAGTTTCTGGGCCTGCTCATGGATTTTTCTCTCTTCACAAACACTGTTGTGCTGGATCTTTTTTTTTTTTTAACCAAGTCAGCTAGCTGTTAGATTTTCCCCCAGAACTCCATGCCAGCACTCCATGGCACCAGTCTTGCCATCACAGGCCATGGTATGAAGTGGAACTGGGGCTCTGGGGAGTGGTGTGATCATGGAACACATTCGTCATTTCAGGTGGGCAAGGGTCAGGACAGTCTTCCACAGGCAGGCGGTTCCATGGTCACCATTTGCCTCACCCAGCCTGGTCAGTTGTGGACCAGCATCGGGAGGAGCCTGGGTTCTACAGAGCTATGCTACCTAAGATGTCGGTCACTGGAATGAGGACCAAGTCAGCCTGCTCCTAGTTCTCTGTTCCTTTGTCTGGGTCATCTGAGAGAGATGCTGCATGTATCAGTTCATGGCAAGATGCAGGATCCGAGGGCTAGGCTGGACCCAAGGGGAGGAGACAGTTGTTAATGGGGCAGCCAGAGGCCTCATAACTGAATGGGAATTTAGAACTAGATCAAGTGAGAGGTAGAAGTTCTGAGCCCAAGAAATTATGTAAGCAAAAGGGATAAACAGGAAGAGGCTTCTCAAAGGCCCACACAGGTTGGCAGGGGCCACAAAGGGGTTGGTGGCCAGTAAAAGTCCAAGTGGTATTAAAGGGGACAAGGGATGGTGGAAGGCTCAGGGAATGCTTCTGTGGGAATGTTTAGGATCTGTCTAAGACATCTGTGCTTGTTTCTCCGGGGACCTCTGGGACATGGGTAGTATAGATCTATGGCTAGAATTAAACTGCAAGAGAAGTGAATTAAGCCCAACCCGTGGATAGATTCATGTTTATAAAGACGTTTCCCTACCCAAAGTCCAGGACAAGGCAGACACTCATCCCCATGACCGTTGCTTGGCAAAGGATGCGTTCTTTTATCCTGATCGGTTATTTCACTGATGATGAAGTACACTGCGGTATGTGGACTTTCAGTAGCAGGAGGAAGACTCTCAGATACATTATGGGACAAGACTTGCTGCCCTTTCCCACGTGACAATTTAAGCATCTTGGTTATCGAAGGTTGGAGGAATTTGTCAAGGGAACTTGCTGTAGTATCAGTCACACACAAAACCCTCCACTTTTCTGTTTCCTCCTTGTCTTTGGTCCATGAAGATGTCTCATATTTTCTTCTAAGTTCTACTGTGCTTAAAATGGCTTTCCAATGGTTTACTGTATGTGCGTTGTTCTGGGGTCTTCAGATGCCCAGCGGGTGCTATTACTGTGGTTTTTTGAGCATTTCTATGCAATCCCTAGGCAGTTGGGAGATGGTTCCTTTTCCTAGAATCCAAAGTCCTCTCTGCTTCCATGATTTCTCCCTCTTTTCCAGCCTTGCAATAGCCAGTGTAATCTTTTGTTTGTTTTGAAACAGGGTCTCAATATGAATTTGTAACACTTGTGGCCTGGAACTCAATCTGTAGATCATGCTAGACTCAAACTCAAAGAATTCTGCCTGCCTCTGCCTCCTGAATGCTGGATTTAAAGGTGTGCAACACCACACCCATGTGGTGCTTTACTTGTTTGCTTTTAGGAAATTAATCTTTGTTTTCTCCTTTCATAAGCCTTCAAGCAGTGTCCCAGCATTCTGTTTGTCGCTGCTGTTTTCTCAGGGACCTGGTATAGCACAGAGTTCCTAATTTCTCTTCTGCAATCGGCACTCCTGTTTCTTGGTAGAGACTCCTTCCTGAATCTTAAAATCCCAAGGCTATCATCCATAGGATTCACTTGTTCTTTCCTTCCCTCTCAATTCTTCTTCTCTAGTTAGAGGGGTAGGAACATAGCCCAGGTTAGAACACATGCCTTTTGAGCCACCACAAATATCGGCTCATCAAGTATGTACATGAATCAAACTATGCCGGAGTTTGGCCTTGACTCTTTTCCTCCCATTTTGAAGACATCTTTTCTTTTTTGGTCATATTTAGAATATAAAGATAGAAGCCTGGTAAGTCTCAGTGACTGTTTTCTTACCAGATTGACAGAATCTGTTGATGCTAAAGACAATAAGTCCAGCTAAGAAATAGAGAAACAGGGATGGAGAGATGGCTCAGCAGTTAAGATCACTTGCTGCTCTTGTAGAGGACCTAAGTTCTGTTCCTAGCCACCCACACAGGGTAACTCACAACTACCTGTTGTAGAAGAAGTTTCTGTCCCACCAACAGCTCCCAAGTAAACACACAGAAGCTTATATTAATTACAAATGCTCGGCCAATAGCTCAGGTTTATTACTAACTAACTTTTACATTTTAATTAACCTGTATTTCTTGTCTATGTTTTGCCACATGACTTGGTACCTTTTCTCAGTATGGCATGCCCATCTTGCTTCTCTCTGTATCTGCTGGCAACTCTGCACTTCTTCCTCCCAGCATTCTCAGTTTGGCTCTCCTGTCTAACCTTATCCTGTCCAGCTATTGGCCAGTTAGCTTCTTTATTAAACCAATCACAGCGACATGTATCCACATGTAAAAGAATATTCAACAACTCTTGACTGAGTTTTTCTGTTCTGCCCAGTTCCTGCATTTGTTAAGTCCCAAAGAAATCACACAGAGGTCTACATTAATCATAAACTGATTGGCCCATTAGCTCAGGCTTTTTATTAACTCTTATAACTTATATTAGCCCATTATTTTTATCTATGTTAGCCACATGGCTCGGTACCTTTTTCAGTGAGGTGGTCACATCTTGCTTCTCCTGTGGCGGGGCATGACTGCAGAGAGATGGGCTTTCCTCTTCCCAAAATTCTCCTGTTCTCATTGACCCACCTCTACTTCCTGCAGGTTGTCCCACCTATTCTTCCTGCCTGGCTACTGTCCAGTCAGCATTTATTTAAACTTTAATTGACAGAATACAGACCATTCTCCACACCAAACAACCTGTAACGCTAGGTCCAGGGAATCTGATGCCTTTTGACCCCAGAAGGTATCTGTTCACACATGCACATGCATTTACATAATTTAAAAAGAAATGCAGAAACCAACCAAGACATTTAATTAGTGGAAAAAGAGAATCTTGATGATACTACCTAAGCTCCTGGATTCAGCCTGGCTTGAAGTTTTAATACCATAATTTATATAAATCAGCAAGTTGATTTTTCAGGAAGACTTGACCAAGATAGGGCTAACATGGAGGGTGAGACCATGTATGATCTGGTTATCATCAGCTGTTTCTCATGCTCCTCAGTGACCATTCACTGAGGAAGTACAAATCTTCCTGCAGTTCCTGCACTGGGCCATGCACCTGGTGTCAGGGCCTTCACACAATCAGCTCTTCCGCTCACAGGTGGCCGCGTGTCTGCATATAGGTTGTGTTTTAGGGAAGGCTCCCAAGCTGTCTGCCTAGCCAGGGTCTCCTCCTAGCCAGGGTCTCCCCCTCCCCCACGGAGAGTCCTACTTGAGCTTTTCTTCCCAACTGAGTCCATCACAGTCATGAAGAACAAAGCCCTTCACAGCAAGGTCGTTTCTTGTTTCCAGGCCCTCCTCTCCGTCAGCTACATGAATTTAGAGACTGTTCATCTGGGAAGGTAAAACAACAGTGTCTCATGCCATAGCCCAGGCTGTCCTGGAACTCACTACATAACCTAGGTTGGCCATGATCTTAAAGCCTCCTGAGTACTAGAACTACATGCACGAGACACTCTGCCCTGCTGAGAACCACCTATCTTATGCCCCACAATGCATTTAGCATGTAGTAGCGCATCACAGAAAATAGGCATCCCGTTAATATCTGTCAGTTGCAAACAAAAAGCATGAGTGTTTGACTTGAAAGTTTTTGATTTCTTTGAGCTTTGTTAGCCAGTGGATAAACACAGGTCATCCCGAGTCACAGTGCCACTGCAGGAATCTCCCTAAAGAAGGCGACAGCCTCATGCCCAATCTAGTCCTGGGCTTTATGTTGACTTCTGTCTGCATACCAGAGTGGCCCTTGCTCCCAGGAGATGGCAGCGTTGTATAGTCCTTGGTCTGTCTAGGCTTTTAAACACTTTTCGAGTTCTGGGAGCTATCAGGCTGGACTTTGTCCTCCAGAGCCCTGGAACGCAAGTGAGGACTGGCTGAAAGAACTGTGTGTGTTCAAAAGAGCAGAGTCTTTGTCCCAGGAACGGACGTGTGCGAATCCAAGACAAACAAATCCCTGATTGATCCATCTGATTTTCTGTGTGGTTTGAGAACTCCGTCTATCTGAGGGTAGCTCAAAGGGCCCCTTAGCCTCTCCCGGAAGACTAGAGTTGGGCTGTGGAAGAGTCTCCCTGCTTGTAATTTCTCTCCTGAGACCCTGAGGTTGTTACAGTGAGAATAGACTGATCCAGTTACCCCCACAGACCCACATGTGATCCTAGATCAGTCACTTATTATGTGACCAGGGACAAGATCCCCCCTCCCAACACACACGCACGAACGCGCGCGCACACACACACACACACACACAGTAGCACTGCCTGTTTCCCAGGTTTCAGACTAAGGCAACCATGTCAATGTGGCTGGAACATTGTAAATATCCCCTTCCTCCCCCTCCCTCCCCCTCCTCACCCCGCTACCACATGCATAAGGATGAACGAGTGGGGGAAAATTCACAAGAAGTTTACTAGAAAATGTCTAAAACCAACCTCTTCCTACCCAGCTCTTTCATCCCCAGTGTGACTCTAAAGTAGATCACCCAAGGCCTTTGGTCATTGGACTACGTCCAGTCAGGTAATCCATGTCACCAGCCCATCCCACAAGGCGGTTCCCGCTGCTCCCCAGGGTGGAGACCAGGTGCTTCTGGGATCCTGGCTTCACCATGGCCCAGAGGCCTTGGCTCCTTTTCAGCGTGTTTCTGTCTTCTGTGGCAGAGCATCTGGCCTGTAGTGCTGGAAGCGTTTTGGCCTCATGTTGGGCCCTTATCTTGGAGCTGTGTGCGCCCCATTCCTGCCATGTCAGGACCCATTAGAGAGCCCTCCGCTGAGGCTTTTGAAGGAATAATCTGCCTGTAGAGGGAAGGGACTGTGCCAAGCCAGGCCAGATGGAGTCGGTAATGAAGGCCCCAGATTAATCTTGCTTGTCTCTCCTTTCCCACACGAAGGCTCAACCCGAGTACTTGGCAGTCTCAAGACAAATTACACTTGTCAGCTTCAAAGTGTAAGCTCCCTTCCAAGCCAGATTGTTTGCACTTTTTCCTTCTCTCCCCTTGACTCCTTCTCCTTCTCTCCTGAAATAAACACCAAAGTTTTTTTTTTTTTTTAGTTTTAAATGGGGTGCCTAGGAAATGTGCTATTTTTCCATGGTTACAGTAGAGGCTCCCATTGGGTATTTACTGAGTGCTCGCTACATACATTCCACGTATTTCTCATGATATCCCTAATAGGCAGTGGTTGCAACGGCCCCATTTTACAGATTAGGAAAGTGGAGTTCAGAGATCGAGGACATACAGCTAGTGAGTTGTGGAACCAAACTCAAACCTAAGTGTCCAATTCCAGTGACAGCATGAACATGTTCTTCTGTCTTTGCAGTCAATCTCTCTGAAATCTTGACCTCCAGAGAAAACCTAATTCTGAAGCCAAGAATGCACTCCCTACTCCTTCTCATTGTTAAAAGTCCCCTGGACTCAGGGACTGAGAGAAATAGATAAGGATTTTGTTCCCAGAAATACATACGCTGAAGAAGACTCTAAAAACAGCCCCTTGTCATTGAGATGTTTAGGAAGAAGATCCCACAGCTAAATATGTATCCCCCATATACCCACAAGTCATGTGAGCAGTGGTTAGGGCCTCAAAGTATAACCAGGCGTGGTGGCACATGGCCCAACCCCAGCACTCAGGAGGCTGGGGTGGGGAGTTCATGAGTTTGAGTTTAGCCTGGGCATCACCTTGAGATGCTTTCAGAACAGCCACAAAGGCCAGAGGTGCTCCAATAAGGAAACTCTATCATACTCACAGCCCCCCCAAAACCTTTGGCCCAGCTATGTTTCTCTAGACATACCCGGGAGCATCTACTGAAGGAGCCCTCATAACCAGTCTGAGAGTCTTGCCGTGCACAGAACTGTGTTTGGATTAACACAGCAGCAGCGCTCGGGAGCCAGTGAAATGCAGTCTGTGTGTGAGGTCACAGCCCAGGTCACTGTAGTCCTAAGTGACTAGGAGGAGCCTGGCTGCCATCTAGAGCATAAATAAACTAAGAGCAGGAGACCAGCGAGCCCCTCAGGTAGACACACATCTTTCGGATGCCCGGTTTCTGAACGGCATCAATGTGGGCATTGTGCAGTGGTGGGCTAAATTAGAAGGGCAGGGCGTGCCTTCCTTTTGCTCCAACAGCTCTGGTCCCACAGAGCACAAACATTGCAAAGAACAGGATGCCATACTGAACCTGTATACGTGTCTACCTATACATTTCCTGGCAATTCTTCATAAGAAGAGATTTACTTCTGGGAACTATCGTTTTCACTTTCATTTTGTACGTCCTAGGGGTTTCTACCACTGGGTTTCTGCCCAAGTAGCCTAATGATGTCCAGGCATTTACACTGAACCAGACTTAGCAGCCACACTCCTCACCATACCCCATCGTCCCTCCCTGGTCCTGCTTTCCGCTTCCCACTAATCTCTCCTGTTGGCTGAGTCCACGCAGACTCCTGTGGACAGAGGAACCCAAGGAGCATCTGTGAAGATGGCCATGGGATGCAGAGTCTCTCAGAAATGGAGAAAGTGGGCCTCAGCCTGTGCAAGTAGTTGATGGTCCAAGCCTGGCCCCTCGGGTATAGACAGCTTTCCTCCCAGAAAGAACAGGAGATGGAGGTGAAGGTTTGAGGTCCTAGGCCTCAGGTTTGCCTGAACACTGGCCTTCCCATGATTTTAGCATGTCAAACTAATATGTAGCAGCAGCATATGTGAGCCTGGTTGTGGGCAGACCCCAGTGCCCATCGAGACCCTCCCCCCAATACAAACATAAATACCATCTCCCCATTACCTGTTTTTTTCCCCTGGTTTTCTCACTCTGATGGTTCCAAAAAAAAAAATAGTTTCTTTGATAATAAAAGGTAAAAGATTTAATGAATTCAAGAGAGAGTCGAGCATAGCCTTAATCCCTTACGACCACTCCAGGATACTCTCTTTGAGGGGATCTGGGCTCCTCTTCTTTGGTTTTGGCCCAGGTCCTCTACTAGCTACAGAGGCTTTCATTACTCATTTCCCCAAAGGCCAGTGCAGGATGCTGCCAAAAGGAGGATCAAAGTCCAAGTGGGAAGATCTACACAACTTTTTTTTTTTTTTTTTTTTTTTTTTTTTTTTTTTTTTGGTGGGGGATTTTTAAGTCCTGGGCTCACATGGAGACCTAAGCGTTCTAGTCATCCTAACCGCCAGGATGAAGCAATAAGCAGTTACTGAATAGCTGCTGTGTGCTGGTTGTTCTACTGAGAACTGTGTGGGATACACTGAGTCACTGGACAGCAGGTTGCCCCTCCTTTTTCCTAGGCAGTCCTTTCTCAAAGGCCAATGAGCCGTTCGTTTCCTTGCTTGCTTCCTTCTGCAGATACTTATGTGCCAGCTGAGCGATGCAATGGTGAACAGAGAAGGGCATGGTCTCTGCCCTTAAGGAACCTCAGCTTAAAAAGTGTTAATCTGTTTTGTGTTGCCATAACAGAATATTGCAGATGGAATGCCATTTCTTTTTTAAAAAAAATAAAGAATAGAAAGTCGTTTCTCAGACTTCGGTATTTGTGAAGGCCTTCATCATGTGTCAAGATATGACAGAGGGCAATGCAAGGCAAAAGGTCATGTGGGGGATGGCAGGAGCAAGGGAAGACTTAGCTCAGAGCATGAAGCCAGAGATTCAGTCTTCAGCGAGGCTGGTTGGCCAGTGAATTCCCGGGATCTGTCTGTCTCTGCCCCCGCACCCAACATTGGGGTTACTGCTATGCACAAGTAGGCCTGCTTTTCATGTGAATGTAGGGGTTTTGAATTTAGGTTTTTATACTTGCTGAGCAAGCATTTTTACAGAACAAGCCACCTCCCTGGTCCCCTAGGGTCAGTATTTTATTATTACAGATGGCTGGTGTAGTCTGCACTTTCAAAGATAAGTCAAGAGCAGTTCAAGAAGGGGGGAAGCAGAGAGTTAGTAACTGAATGAGCCTGAGAACTATGATGTGTGAGTCACCCAGAGTCCTTTTATGCATGGTCCCACCTCCGTTTCTAAATCTTCCCTTGATCTATTCTGTACACATCTCTATGAAGTCCTCATCTCAGAAGTCAGATGAACTCTCAGTACTCACTCTCGGCGATTCTGTTTTTTTCATCCCGAGTGGGTGGCTGACTCTGGGGATGAGTTCAGGGTGCTGGTCCTTCAGTGTCATTCTCAGCAGGAACTTGGCAAAGCCCAGGCGAGGGGACATCAAGTACTGGGTCCCTAGGAGTCAGCCTCAGTTTCCCAGAAATCAGTCAGCAGAAACTCTTTTATGGGTGCCCGGAACAGGACGGAACAGGCTCGGGATCCGGGAGAAGAGGGATGGAATTGGCATTAATCCAGAAGAGAGATGAATCCAAAACCCCCAGGACCCCAGAATCTAAAAATGTGGTCCTTTTTTTTTTCATAAGCAATTAAGTTCTTTTTAAAGGTTCATTGGGACCCAGGATGGCTGGTGTCTTTATAAATGGGGGATATTTAGACATAATTTGGAAGCTCTGTAAACCAGTAACAGGTAGAGTGCACTAAAGTACCCCTGGATTCACTATGGACCCTTGTTTCTCTCCAACTAGGTTTATTGTTCACTTCCTTTACTTTCAAGCCATCCTTAGATCAATAAATTTCAAGTTTAGGTCTGTAGCCATGGGCTCTCCCCAGAACTTCAACCTTCCAAACCCTGCTGCCGGTTTGTCACCAACCCAAGTGACTTTTAGGCTTTGCAAACTCACGTGCCTTACACAGAAGTGCCCAACCTCTGAACTACCAGAATCATCTTAACTTTTTTTTTTTTTCACTAGAGTGGTAGTTAATCTTATGTCTCAACTTGACTGGGTCCTGGGGTGCCCGGAGAGCTGCTGAAACATTTCCTTGTGTCCGTTTGTGAAGATGTCTCTGCATGAGATGAACAGTTGAATCTGCAGACCAAGGAAAGCAAATTGCCTTTCCAAACATGGTAGCTATCATGCAAGCTGTCGGACGTCCTCATAGAAAGAAGACAAGGCAAGGCTGTGTTTGCTCTGTGCCTTGGACTGGAGCTGCAGCTTGCACTCGCCTCCTTCTGCAGGCTTACGCTAGGATCATGTCATCGGCCACACTCAGTCTTCAACTCGCCCGCTACAACCTTGAACCTCTTAGCTATGTTCCTTATGATCAAATTGCTTGGAATAAACCCATCTCCTTGTCTCTCCTTGGGCATATCTGTGCATTCTGTTTCTCCAGAGAACCCAGATTCACAAGCATTCCTCAGGCATAATTACTGGAGTTATCTTTCAATGCTTTCTATCCGAGACACCTGAGAATGCTTAACAGTTAACCGTAGAAACCCAGGCTGAAAGTATTTTTCTCTTCTTTGAGCTTGCACAGCTCATGGTACCTCTCGCCAACACTGCAGCAGGGGCTCCACTTTGGCCCCCTGGCCTCTCTTCCATCTGACTCAGAACAGTGACCTGCTCATGTAGCCTTGGAGGCCATTACCCCCTTCTTGCATTACTCTTTCTGCCCCCCACCCCAATGACTGCTTTGGGGCTCATATTCCTAATGAAATATGTTCATCCAGAGCTTTGTCCTGGTCTCTGCTTCCAGGGTTACCCAAATCCACATGGCTGTTTTCTGTTTCATGAATGATTAGGTCAGGGTAGAAGATTTCAGAACAACTTAAAAAGCATTGTCTGCTATATGCTTTGAAGATATCCAACTGCTTCTATAGCCTATATATTTGTTTTGTTATGGTGTACCATTTTAAAAAATAAAAATACAGGTTCTTGTTAATACTGACAAAATCTAATCCTGAAAAGAAAACAGATTTTTCATGGCTAAAATTTTCAAGGTACTTTCTCTACCATGGGTGCCTTTTTTTTGGGGTGGGGGGGGGAGGCAGGCTTTCTGTTTGATCTTGACCAAAACACCTCACCTCTCTTCTTCTCAAGTATAAACCCAATAAGCTATATAGACATTTTCTGAAGTATATAGTTCAGTACTGAGGTTCTGTTGGTCTGTATGCAATGACAGATTATATTTTGCAAGCCAAATCCTATATAGAGACGGGGACAAATTTCCTAGGACCTGAGGAAGATGTGCTATTGCCTGCTAGTGGTCTAAGCTTCTGAGTCCCTCACTGCCCTTATAAAGGTTTTAGCAATGTGCTCCTGTGGTCCAATGTTAGTGTAAAATAAGAAATTACAATATAGCATAGACAGCAGCATCCCCAGTGGATACCTGCAACTATAGACAGTGTCAGCTCCAATAGATGAGCACGTGGCTGATGTGACAACCAAGACGTCTAGTAAGTGACCGACAGGTGGGTAGCTTATAAAGCATGGATACACTGGCCAAAGGATTGATTCCTGTCTCTACAGTACAGAATGGCATACCAATATAAACTTAGAAGGTGCCTATTTCTGAAAAATTCTATTTAATATTTTTGGTCCATTGTTTGCCTGAGGTAACAGAGTCTAGAAGGTGAAACCATGGCAAAGGAAGCTACTGAAGTTTTTCTGGGTGAAGATTCCTCTGTTTCTAGGAGTCAAGTTACCCAAACCTCAATCTGCCATGAGTTAGTCCTGGTGTCATTTTACCCTGGCCACAGCCTAGTGCTGTTCTAGTACAATGATGGCAGGCTGGGTAGCTCACATGGAGAAGACCAATGAGTGTGTTTGTATTTCAAAGTAATTTCATCTTCTAATCCCTAGAGATGAAGTCTTTGTATTGCTGAGCCATCCTCTGTATCTGAGAATTCTTCTTTCTGGCTGACTTTGTGTTTATTTAGAGGCTTTAATTAATATGTTTTAGTCTAGATTATTGTTGACTAAATAACAGTTTTAACACATGGTAGATGATACTTGTTGAGTAGACTCTTAACTACCAAAGGCCTTGGGTGAACCAACTGCACTGTCTACTCATTCTTAAAGTTTCTTACTGTTTACTGTGTGACAGGCATTGCGTTAAGACATTCATGTCCATCCACCCTTCTGGGGAACATTGTAAAGTGCCATTCACGTCATACAGATGGAGGAACCAAGGCCCAGAGAGGCAAAGAAGAATGATCCAGATCACACCACTAGGAAATGGACAAGTCAGGGTCAAATTAGCCTTTGACCACAAGCGCTACACAATTTTACCTTTAGAGGCAAAGGAAAACGTCATGGCAGAATGTCTTCATAGCAGATATACTTGAAGCAAAATGCACTTACAAAATGAAATGGACACACTAGTTACAAGTCTTTACCCCTTTTATTAATGTTTTGTGACTGTCATACAGATACACATTGGTATTACCCATCCATCCATTTCTCCATTCACCCATTCAGAACTCTCGTCTCTGTTTCTGGGATTCACTGCCAACAGCTCTGGCAGAGCTGCCGAAAGCTCCAGGCTTAGTGGGAAACCCTGCCTCAAGTAATGGGAAAAAAATCAGAGCCCTACTTCTCTAAAAGCATCCTGAAACATACACACACGTAAAAGAATTTAAATGGACTTACCATATTAACGGGGAGAATTATTAATTATTTAATGAGTTTGGAAACCACATAAATCCTCAAATGGATAGTTGTATCTGCTGCACTTTTCTATCTACGTTGGAATGTGCATGATCCCAGAGACCCCCGGATGCCTGGTTAATAGTCGTTGGATCAAACATCTTCAGTGGTTTACCTACCTCTCTCAGTTCTCAAGAAACAAAGGAGCCAGGAAGCTTTTCAGGAAATCTCTGAGGGCTCCGTGGAGTCTGGGGCTTGACGTGCTGGCTTAGTCTAAGGCTCCAGCAAGACTCTCCCTCTGGGTCCTGGGATTCTCTGCATCATTGGGGCTCTTGCCAGGTCATTTTGGCAGCAAAACTCTCCCACCCAACATCTGGGGAGAGCGGTTGCAGAAATGACTGATACTGTAGTCATCTGGGCCTAGATCTCTATCAGGGATTCTCTTTCTGGAGGACATGGGGGCAGATGATCAACCCCAGAACCTCAAGTATGTTGGGAAACTGTACTCTATAACACAGCTACTATCTGATCCCCCACGGGGGTCTCTTGAAGCCACAACTAAGGATTCTGAAGGATGGGTCACCAGGCATGTAGGAAGTGGCTAGTCAGGGAACTGAGCAAGACATGGGGCTGAGACATTATTGAGCTCAAAAAAAAAAAAAAAAAAAAAAAAAAAAAAGGTAATAGTCCTGCTGCTATCATAGGAAATAGCATGTTTAGCTTGATGACCTGCCTGAACGGAGGGAGTCACTATGAGAGCTGCCACTGGGCTATCAAGTATACGACTTGCTGTTTTACCTAATCTATGTGTGGGGATGCTTCCCTTCATTAGAAAAGAGGTAAGAGGCTTGGGATCTTTGCACACACCTGTAATCCCAGCCACTTGGGAGCCGATGCAGGAATATCAGTAACTCTCAAGGCCTGTGTGGGTCTCAGAGTGTGTTTGAGGCTAGTCTGGTAACTTGGTAAGACCCTGTATATGATTATACAAAAGATTATAGCAAAACAAAATCCTGAGGCTGTAATTCAGGGGTGGAGCTCTTGCCTGGGATGCACAAGGCCCTGGACTCAATCTGCATCACCGCAAAAGGAAAGTGGGGTGAGTGGAAATTGAAACTGGAAAAGAAAATGGAAATGGAAAAGTAAGAATTTACGACAAAGAGATGTCAAAGCTGAAAGACCGAGAGCCCTCAGGACAAGTTCACCCTGCAGTGGAGAGGAAGACCTGGGGATGTGTGTGGTGGTGGGGGTCACAGCACGTTCTGACCATGCAATGCTGCCAACCCTAGCAAAGTTCTCAACTATAGCAGGCACTCAGTATTTTTCCACTAAATGAATGCGTCTACGGCCACATCCATTTGGGAATGGCCACAGGAAGGATGGGTAGGAAACCGATCTGTGCTGTGTGCAACGGTAGGACCCCCAAATGCAGATTCTGTGCTCCTGCCCTCTAGCTGTAACACAACTTGGACTACTCCAGTCTTGAGAATCCACTCTCACGATGATGAATAAAGAACTAGAAAATTCCAGGACAAGTTGAAACTGGATAGGTAATAGAGATCCATAATAATTTTTATAGCAACCTAGGAGATGCTATCAGGTTGACCCAAATAAAAAGCAATCCTTCCTTTCCAAACTAGGCCATTTGTTGTGTGAACCAGTTGTTCACCAAATTAGAGTTTGATGTCAGAAGAAGTAAGGAGGGGATAGGGTGAGGAAAGAGTGCAGCAGTCTTAAAAAAAAAATAAAGAAGCAGCAAGTTCTGTGGGCTTCACACGCCATGCTGGCCATGTTGATATAGTGTCTCAGCTGACCACAGTGGTTGGGTAACCTTGACTGGATTCTAAATCTGATTTCATCATTTACCTGGTGGTCTTAGACATTTGCTAAATTCTGGGTCTTGGTTCTCTCATTTCCATAGGGAGCTAAATTCCCTCTTATGGATGTGTGAGAAGGAACAAGATAAAAACATGGACGTGATGACTTCTCATGTTGTCTGCTAAGAGCAAGGCCGGATACATGGCCAACTCCATCCTCCATCAAGGACTCCAGTCTGGGGGCTCAGCATCCTCAGCATCTTGTACAATAAGTGGCACAAGTGAGATTGAAAGGAAGCAATGTAGGATTCAATGGAATCACTTCCTCCTTGACATTCTCCCTTCCTACCCAAGGAATACTGATGGTTGCTTCCAGAGTTTTGAGCTGTAGAACTTGAGAACAAACAAACTAGGAGCTGCACTGGGGCCATTTTGCTTCTCTCGCCTGCATTCCAGCTACAGACAATTTTAGGTAGCGGTAAAAAACAAAACCAAACCACAACAAAAACTAGTTGGAATTAGAAGTCATTTTCCACATGGAAATGCAATTTCTGTAGGTTGAAATAGTGACATATTAGTAATTTTATAGGTTCCTGCCTCGCACTTGTTGGCTTATTTTTCTTCATTGTGTGGATGGAACTGAAAAGATAAGCTAGCCTGGATCTCAGTGACTTCTGGCTGAGAGCAATGAACCCCCAGATCCTGAATTTCTTGTAAACAACTTGTTTTCCTGTGCCCTGAGACTGCCTGCAGCTGCTCTGACTATGAGACCCTCGGGAGTTCCTGATGGCAGGAGATTGGTTTCTGATGGTTTTGGCTGGGGAATGGCTATCAGTTAAGGATCACTATGCTCTGGTACACAATAAAGGGGGCATTCTTGGGACATTCCTGTTTCAAGGATGACATGTGTCTATGTCTGTGAGTCTTTGAGTGTTTAAATCTCCAGGCCCTTGCCCGAGGCTCACGAATAGTCCTGTAGTGCAGGCGCTGCAATACAGGAGTAGTACCGTAGTACATGTAGTACAGACGGTAAAACTTCTCATTCTGGATTGTTCTCGGGAATCTGTGGGGGCCTTGATAAAATGCATATAGTGGATTTGTGTGTTGGGGGAGAAGATAATTACCTTTTCTGGAGTCCTCATGAAGTTCCTGATGGTTAATGGACCAACCACTATGAGCAGTTGATTTAGGTTTGGTTGAGCCTGAAAGAGCTGCTGGGGTTGCCAGAGAAGTCAGATAAGGAGACTATCAAACAAGCATCCTGTGCTTTATTAAAAAAAGGACTTTGGGATGGACATGGTGGCTCACATCTGTAGTTCCTCTGAGAAGCTAAGGTGAAGGTCAGCGAGAGTTTGAGGCCAGTCAGGAAGACAGGGTGAGACCCTGCCTCAGAAAAAAACAAACCAAACCAACCAACATACCAACCAAACAAACACCAAGACAAAATAACCTAAACAATTGATTTTCCTCTAGTTTAACTTTTCTTGGATGGTTACCATGTACTAAACATGTGCAAAGCTCTCTGTCAACCAGAAGACGCCTCCAGTTTCTTTTCCTATTGCTCCTTCTCTCCCTCCTGCCCACTCCCTTCTTCTCTTCCTCCCTCATGATCTTTCTCTCTTTCTCTTCTTTTCCGACTTCTCTTTTTCTGCTGGTCAGTATTACATTTGTTGTTGTTGTTATTAAGGTACAGAAACCGACTTTGGCTTCATTAGGGTGAAGGGAGAATAAAGGAGAGGTCACAGACTCCAGACAATCTGGTGGACAATGGAATAGAGATGAGAACCCAGATGGTTCCACAAACTCTGGAGATGGCAGGCACTTCCAGCCCTGTAGCCCATGGGGAGGGTGGCTTGGACACCTCCTAGTTGCCTCTAGGTCCCCTCCCATGGTGCTGGGGATTGCACTGGGGGCTCCCACATGATAAGCAAGCACTTTGCCAGTGAGCTACACCCCTAGTTAGGGACACACGCTCTTGATGGAGACTTGACTACTCCAGCCAAGCCTTCCCCCCTGCCCTACTCCATAACCACTGCCATAAAAACATTTAATAACTCTCCAGTTCCATAGGAGCCTAAGCCCATGGCAAGAGTTTCAGGTGATTGATCTTGGATTTCATACTCGGTCTGTAGCTGCCAGGAGGCCAGCAGAAGCAGGCAAGGTTACCCACAGCAGGATTATGCCCCCCCCACCCCGGTAAAGCGTGGGTTGTTGCTGGGTAGCCACAACTATGCACAGCCTAGTTTCCTTTCTTCAGCTTTCTAGAAAAAAAGAAAAGAATTCTACTACCCTTCAATTACCAAGAACTTCAAAGAAAGAAATGAAAAGTATAGCCATTAGTTTGAAAGTCTGATGACCCGAATCTAAACGGTGCCAGGCATTTGATTCTGCTCAGTTCTAGGAGCAAGGCATTACTTTGAATTGAAAATCTGTTATCGAGGGCACTGAGGTATGTTCTGCCCCTCCCGCCTTTCCTCCATCCTATAGATGAACAATGTGGCGTCCTCTTCCGTCCGTTTGCGCGTGCCTGTGTTTGATGTCCACTACTTGATCACCTGGTATGAGTCAAGACCTGTGACCTAAGACAGCAAACAAATATAAATAGTTCTGACTGAACGCCATAGTGAGGTGTGATCATGACATACACAGAAGGAAGCGCTCCAGTAGAGTTAATCTGAAGGGCTCTGAAACGGAGGAGAGCTTTTCTCTGCAGGGAGTGAGCTGTATCCATCTCTGGTGGTCAAATTTACACTTCCAAGCAAAATGTTTTTAGCCTAAAAGCTCTGATGTTTTCAAAGCCAAAAAACCCTCACTCTTAACTTTAGAGAGTAAGTCACCTGCCATTGCTACCAGTAGAGGGCGACAATATGATGGCTTAGAACTGGTCCTTGGAGAGGGAACCCCACAGGAAGTGTGCTTAACTTCCCTTATTCATGCAGGAGCCGGAAAAATAAAGACAGACAATAAAAATCTTTCCCCCTTTCTCTTCTAGAAACCTATTCCAAAGCTTTATGGTCTGTTCTCAGGTCCTTATACTTTATACTATAAAGAAATCAGGTTGGATGTAAAATCGGACTTGGGATTTCAGCAACTAACAAAAGTTTGGGACAACCAAAATCTGAGACCGCTGACTCCTACAGACCTCTACAGACTCAAGAAAGTACAAGAGCATCTTCAGAGTTGTTTGTGTAGCTGGTCCTTCAGCTAGTTGAAATACATAGGTTTCTGCATGCTTGTGGCTCTTGGAGATCTCCAAAGCGTAGTCTCTGTCCACAGGAATTTGAAAACTACGCAGAGAAGTTAAGAAGCTATTTATCATCAACAAAAGCAGCTGTGTGTGTCCTTGAAATGGACAGGCTTGTGATGGAAGACGGTCCACGTGCTGAGATAAAGTAAGGGTTTCCCGATTGGCTGGCACCCTGGCTTTCCGTTACTGTAGGGTGAGCCCAGGCAAATCTTCCTCCTTACTGGGAACCCTGAGGTGCAAGCAACAGAATGCTGGGTTTGGTCCTGGGAGCATCTTCTGATCTCTGTGGAAACTGGGCACGTTCACTGCTTTGAGTCTCAGCTTTCCTATCAGTGCTGTGGGACACAGTTTAGGGATTGTGGAAGATACTCTGTGCTGTCTTTGAAAAGTATTTAGTCCACTGTGGTTAGGCTCTTTGGCGACAGGGTTTCTCTATGTAGCACAGGCTAGTCTTAAACTCCTGATCCTTTTTGGGATTGTGGATGCAGTCACCACGGCCTGTCAGCTTCCTTTTTTTTTTTTTTTTTTTTTTGTACGCTGGGAATAACCAAGGTCCTTGTTTCATATAGTTGCTGTAAAGACTCGGGGTAAGGAAGAAATGTAAATTGCAGAGCCCAGCACTGCGAGTTAGAAGGGAATTGTTTCTTGCTAGAATCAGTAGGGGAGGCTTCCTGGAGCAAAGAGCCCCCCAAAGGATGGACAGTTTGCAGGAAGAACCCAGAATCAAGCATTCTCTTCGGGGTGGGATGGACAAGCAAGGCATAGAGCTTCAGCTCGCGTCAGACCTTTATAATGGCCGCCAGACTCAGGGATGGTCACTCTATGCAACCCCACCCCACAGGCTGTGAGAACAATCGTTTCCCCAAGCCTCTTGTTCCTCTGGGCCTTAGCGTTTGGGTCAGTCATGGAAGACAGGAATGGTTCATCATCAAAGGCTCCTTCAGTGCTGACATTCTCCATCTTGGCTCAGCTTCTTCCACAGTGGATTAAATCAAGCATCCACATCTCTGTTCACCGGGTCCAGGGGCTCCTTAAATTTACATACGACTCTTTCTCAGTGCTAACACAGGAGCCAGTTCCCTGCAAGTCATTTCATCCATCTTTCCATCCATATATTCATCCACAAAGTGTTTACTAAGTACCGACTCTGTGCAAAGTGTTGTTCTAGGTGCCAGAATTTGCTTTCTGTTCACATCCCAGTCTGATGACCTGATTTTAGTGGCTTTCCATTCTCGAGGGTTAACTCCAGGTCACACCCAGCATGCCCTTCCCAGCATACCCTTGCTTAGCTCTCTGCTTTCCTTCATGTTGTTACCCATCTCTGTACCATCCTTGCCAGTGATCCAGGCTGACCAACAGCTAATGATTCAAATGCTTACAAAAATTCTTTAAGTCTGCTACCAAACCTACCTTGGACCCCATCCCTCCTGATGCCAGCCCATGATTTCTTCCTCTGAGCTCACATAGCTATTACTGCCGCTGTCGCTATATTCCACTTCATCTTTTCTGTGGCTTTCTCGCCTGCTGGATTTGCAGTTGGGTGAGGCAGGCAGTGAACTGTAATCATCTTTGCAACCCCAGTCCCTAGCATACTGCTTGGCACCCGAGAGCCAATTAAGTCTCTGATGAATGAGTTTGTTGAGGCTTTGGAAGTGGGTCAGAACAGGGATGTGAATGGGAACGACACTAATAGTGACTACCTTATATCACGGACTTCTCACGCGTCAGACTCCGGGCCAAGCGCTATACATCTGTGATCTGTTTAGTTAAATCCTCACAGCAGACTGTGGGGCCAAGGAATTGAGGTTGCTGGGAGAGCGCCCCTGGAGTCAGAGGCCAGGCTTGGAATTCTAGCTACTTGAGCCCACCGTGGACTCCTGCATTCTGTTCCTGCAGGAAGGGACATGGCTAACAGTACAAGCGGTAATAAAGGCTTCCTCTCTTTGCCAAGCTAAGCACTCTGAAATTGGACTGTATCGAAAGAGAGGTATCTTTTCCAGTGTGAAAGGGGCGTCCCCTGGACAAATACTGGTCTTGTCTAGCTTCACTTCGTGGCAGCTGCGTGCCTTGCACACGTTGCCTAGCTCTTCCTTTGGCCTTGATGTTCTATATGCAGTACGGAGTTAGGATGCTCAGCTTCACAGGGCTCTTCGGAAGAAAGGCATGGTGATGCCAGGGGTATGCCTAGGGCTTGTTTCATGCGTGTATTCGTAAGTAGTAGTAATGGTCCTGCATACTAAAAAGGAGGATTGAGAGAAGAACGAGACGGCTGAGGCAGGAGGATCAAGATTTCAGAAGCAAGCAAGCAGACAGAGTTGACTGGGAACAGAATATGGGGGCATGCCTATTTTGAGGTAATAGACCCAGGAGTCAGATGACTTGGAAATATCGAGCAAAGATGATTAAGAGGAGAGGTTGGTCACATGCTTCATGTGTGACCATTAGGCTGGATTTGACAGAGATCACTGGGAATCTTTGAAAGAAGACAGCGTCAGTCCCTTGTGGGAGGAAAGAGATGCTGTAGGTTCAGGATCCTGTGAACAGAAGGAATAGTGACTTGGACATCTTCGTAGTGCTTTAGGTGGTGAGGTGCTGTGGTCTGAAAGTTTCAGGCCCTCAAATCCATATACGGCTATCCTAGTTATCAAGATGATGATGATGTTTGAAAGTGGAGCTTTTAAGAGCTAACTGAGCCATGGGCATGGGATTAGTGTCGTTATACAAGAAGCCAGAGGGACACTTCTTAGCCCCTGTACAATGTGAAAACACAGTAAGGGGGCATTGTTTATGGAAGACTTTTGGCTCTTACTGTTACCAAATCTGGACTTCACATTCTCCAAATACATGAGAAACAGATTTCTGTTGCTGCCAATAAATTCAGTTTATGGTATTTTTTAAAAGCAAGCTGAATTCTCTAAGACAGAGAGTCACAAACATCATTTGTCTTAGAGGGATTCAAGATTAGCAAACCTTCCCAAATACATTATTTAAAGTGATAAGCCTTCTATTTCAAAGTCCAGGCCAATAGCATGCTAGGGAAACACAGACTCCCCTCCCCAGCTCAATTCCATATCTGTCTAGATACTCCTAGGATAATAGGAAAGATGGCTAGCCTCAACTATTCAACTCATGGAGGAGACTCTGATTTAAAGAGAAAAGAGTTAAATGCATGATGTTAGGTGCAAGAAAGTCAACAGAGAGCAGATGAAAAACTTTTTAGGGGGATGTGTCAAGATCCCAGGTGGAAGACTCATGCTAGCGGGTGGTGGGATGGAGAAACC
Source organism: Alexandromys fortis (assembly GCF_014885135.2). NCBI lineage: Eukaryota > Metazoa > Chordata > Mammalia > Rodentia > Cricetidae > Alexandromys > Alexandromys fortis. The sequence continues at coordinate 12,032,477 of NW_026067908.1, read as the reverse complement.
AAGGGCGGAGAAAGCACAAACAAGTCAGAGATGTCGCAGAAGGAAACTAAAGGTCCTCTGGGTGGCCTACCTGTCTTGGAACAGAAAGAGACAGGCCTGTTAACCACACCGCGAGGAGTGGTTAATGGTTAATGGGTATCACTCATGCTCCATTGGCCAAACTTCAGTCACAGGGCTATTCCTAGGGACTGGAAAGCATCATCAAATTGTATGCACTATCTTTCTGCATCCGTGGGGCTGAGCATGGTGTTTAGGGTACAGCAGATGCTTGGTAAACTGGTGAGTAAATTATTTTTACTGGTACCCTACTTGAGGTTCAAAGATTGCTTAGACCTAATGTCCCAGAGGTGAGCTTACTTAGAGCTGTTCTTAGAAATGCTGACACACTGCAGGGACCTATTCATCTTCCCTATACCTCTATATGTAGTCTCTATATGTGCTACCTGGGTTAAAGCCGAAAACCGTGCTTAGTGAACCTGCCAGAGTGATGCTGGCTTGCTTTCAGGGAGATAAAGATCAGGGTCTTTCTTCCAAAGCTCAGGGCTGTAGGAAGTTGAGCTTATTAGCCAACGAGTACATTAACCAACTACAATTTCCAATCAAACATGAGATACCCAGTCCTGCATTCTGTGAACCAGAACGCCACTTGAGTTCTTTAGTCCCCTGCTGAACTAACTAGTAAGGTGAGTGGGCAGGTTACTGACTGAGCTAACTAGTCTCCAGATAATCGAAGGAGTTCCCAGGCAAACTGATTAGACACAAAGCACCACAGATTCAAGTATGCCCTCCTTACAGTTTAAAACTCAGGGGTTGGATTCATCTGTGCGATTTTTATAATAGTTCTTTTAATGAATAATGTGATCTTGGAAAGGAAAACCGGTGGGGTGGGTCAGAAATTCCCCGAAGGGCAAACAAAGTGCTTCTTATCAAACTGGCAAAGCAAGCCAGGATGCATAGCATGGCGGGAACCATATCGGGCAGGGAATGCGAGGGATATTTTTATAAACAACTCCAGAGCTATCAACAATGCAGGGCCAGGGCAGAGATTCCCATATATGCAGATGCTATTTCTTGAAGAACCGTGCTTATGAAAGGGAGTGGGTGCCAACGAGCCCAAGAAGGACGAGGGAAGCCAGGCAGGCAGTTGTAAAATAAGTCAATGCGGTGGCTAAAGTTTCTGACTCATTCAGGCTGGCTTCCGGAAGCAGAGGCAGGCAGGGTGGCAGGGTGCTGGTTACATGTGAGGAGTGTGATCGGTCCTGGTGCTGAGAGACCTGCTAAGTATTAGGAGGCAGCTGGACCCGCAAGGATGAAAGCTTGGATGGAGAGGAGATGGGTCTCAGTCCAAAGGACCAGGTCACTGGTACTGTACAGGAATAAACCCTGCCCCGTCCTGAACCAAAAATCTATCTGGTGAATTTGGTTATCGCTACAGAGGATAATTTGCCTCAACGTTTGAACTCTGGACAGTATCCTGTCTCATGAGAAAATAACCTTTCTCAGAGCAATATTCCTACTATCTAGCAAGAAGTCAGGCCATGCAGGCAGCAGGTTGTAATCCTCCAATTGTTTCTCAATAGCTATGGTGGTGTGGGCAATTCCCTCAGCCTCTCGGGGTTGCAGTTACCTGTTCTAAATGACATAATTCCGTTTTGAGGGTTGGCGAGGACGACTTATAAATTTGTGCCGCAAGCAACAGGTACTTAATGAAAGTGCTGCCTGCCATCTCCCATTGTGGGAATGAGATAAAGTTCTCCTACATGAATGGCATGTCTTCCCCTGGTCCAGTATGGATGTGGAGTGTGTGCAGGAAGTATCAACCGCATCTTCCTCCTCCTAGATATTGGTATCATCGGCAGAAACTCTCGCCCACAGTTCTGTCTTCCTGGGTGACTACAACCTGAGACTGCTCCCCTAAAACAAAGACCTGCCGCCAAAATTAAATACCTATTATATCCAATTGTATGTAATACTACCTGTATGTAATTGTACCTGTACTATGTAATACTGGTGCATCATTTCTGAGCGGCTGCTGGGGCATCTCCATCAGGCCCCACAGCCACCTGGTCCCAGTTTTTTTTTTTTTTTTTTTTTTTTTTTTTTTTTTTTTT